>NC_065531.1:1316004-1645005 GCF_020184175.1 Aphis gossypii
TATATTTTGTATAGGCATACACAACATTTTCAAATCATTTAGATATTTTTTTTTTGTTATCTAATATTTATAGTTTAAAGAAGCATACTGTATTACTAATAGTAATATAATATAGAGTTCGAATTTTAAAGCGTATGCTTCTTTCTTTATGTATGAGATAGAAATTTAATGTTTATATATATGTATATTCGTTTCACGTCATTCTGATTTCAAATAAACCAATTTATTTTTGTTTTTCTGCTTTTTTTTTATTTATTAATGCTTTTATTGCTTTTTTCAGTTATTTCAGCTGTAGAATTTTTATATGTTAATTATGCTACTATAGTAATAATAAAAAGTTGAATTAATAAGAAATGTAAAATCCCAGAATGCGGACTAAATGGTTGTATTAGATTATTATTGTTTTCGTTATCGGCTTGATTATTAAATACATAAAACGTATAGATTGTCGATCTACATATTATAGCCTACGTTCTACAGTACCTATACGGTCATTATGCCTTTAACATCGTTATCGACCATTTCAAAATTTAAGATTTAGTGTTGTAATTTGAAACCTCTCGTATAAACTATGAGTATACACCAATCACTACAGTGGATGTAAAAAGTTCGTTTTCTATAATGTTAAATATTCTGTCAGACAATATGGAGTCAGTTTCACTTCTGCAAATCTAGGGAAATACATGGTACATAGTTAATTCTTTTTTTTAATTTAAATTATAATTTTTCAAAATTTTTAATTTATTTTTATAACTAGTTCGTGTTAATTTTTGGTCACACTTTTTTTAAAAATAAATAAGTATAGGTAGGTATACTTCTTTTTTGCTTTTTTAAACAATCGTGTGCTTTTTTAGTTGCTTATTAGTTATTATATGCTTTAAAATCCGAGCCCTATATATTATAGATTTATATAATAATTAATAGCAATATATTTAAATGCTGTTAGGCTGACAGACCATTTCTTTGAGAATCGTTTTTTCATATTATATGCATGCGATGGTTTATCATTCAATTTTAATTCATCAAAATATTCTTTTAAAGTTTCTTACTCAGTACTCAATGATAAGTTACACTGCACAAAAAATTAATTTTATGTCACTTTTTACATAAAAACCATTTGTAGGTATTCTATTATTAGAGCGATCATTGTTTATTAATATTTTCCTATAACATTCGTTTTTTATAAAACCGATAGATTTTTATTACAATTTAAAATATAATAATTATAAAGTTATACTTTATACTTGTATATAAACTAGGTTTAATGATTATTAAATTACAACTATCAAAGATGAAGATTTGTATAAAATAAGGGTTATTTAATAATGAGTGTTTTGATTGGTTCCGATTATATTGATATTTTCCCCTTCTTTATCTTTCACAAAAAATTGAATTTGCAACCGACAAGGAGTCCCGAGTTTTAATTTTTATATACAAAATTAACGATGTCTTTTTTTATAAATCATGAATAATATATAGTATAAGGATACAGAATACAACTAAATACAAATATTTTCTTTGAAGAATAATAGTATAAACATACATATTATAAGTTTTTACTATAAATGAAATGTTGCATTTATATACGCGGCATCGGCCATGTTGTATTATTGTTGAAAATCGATTCGGACGAGTCGTCATAATATCACAGTATTATATTATATGTTATTGTTTCAGGGGTGGCAGTGGAAGTTCACAAAAATCGTCATCAATGGCGTCGTCGAAGAAAATTCGGCGGCGGGTGGCCACGCTGGCTCAACGGCGGGCGGCCAACATACGCGAGCGCAGGCGCATGTACAACCTGAACGAGGCGTTCGACAAGCTTCGGCGCAAAGTGCCCACGTTCGCGTACGAAAAACGGCTGTCCCGGATCGAAACGCTCAGGCTGGCCATCACGTACATCGGGTTCATGACCGAACTGCTGCAGTCTACCCCGTCGCCCGGTGGAGGTGGCGATGCTGTCCAGTCACCCGCGTCCGCGGCGTACGCTCTGCCGCCCCAACACCACGACATTCCCTACGCACCGTACTCTTTGATTCCGCCCGTCTAGATGAATGGTAAAGGTGTATAGGAACATTCCATGAGTCATCATTCGCGGCACGTAATACCCAGAAGCTGCGCATATTCTGTGCAATATATATATATATACATATCTAATATAATTTATATTATATACATGTCGGCCGCTGTGTACCGCCCTTCAGAAATCTACAATTATTCGTATTATTATCTGCAGCACAGAGATGTATTCAGAAATTTGGCACCCGGGTGCTTATGTTTTTTCACCCCCACTCCCCACATCCAAAAAAAGATTATTTGACTTTTTACACGTAAAGAGCGCGTCGGAACTTACTTTTCCGTGACCACTCATTATCGTTATCCTTTTTAGAATAAAATGAAAAAAATATATTAACTGATTCATGTTATTTTTCATTTTCATTATCAGAAGATGGGTTGTATAAAAATGTGATGCCGCCAAGGGCGATCGCCCTCTCTAGCCCCCCTAAATACGTCACTGCTGCAGCGAGTGCGAAATCGATCTGTATACCTATTTCCAATGTATAACGATTAACGATAGTTATTCAACATTAGTTCTCTCCAAATTATCATAACCTCTTCATCTAGTAACTAGATATGAGATTACGAGAATGACGAAATAAGTAAATATGACCATTGACCAATGACCTACGTTTTTCAATATTTAAATACTTGGAAAAAATAAACATTATAACGATAAAAGTTTTGATGTCGAAATCTGAATTTTAAAAAAATGCACCTCGTCGTGTAAATATAAGTTTACATTATAATATATTATTCGTAATTAGGCGTACACACTTTATACGTTTATAAATTATTGTAAAATATGATTTGTATTATTTTGTTATTATAATAATTATTTAAAGGTGACAAAATAAAACCGTTTAAAGTTTTTCTGACAATTTAAGATTCTGAACGAAGCTATATTAATGTATTAGTTTTATAATGACGTGTTGACGCATGTATTTTTGTCTGTCAAAACCTTAGGAGTATAGTAAAAAATATTCGATTGAGAATAGAAAAGGGAAAGTGAAAAATCGCCAATACTTTTCAAAATAATTGGAAAAAAGCTTAATTAAAATTATGGAACACCGAAAGTATATGTTACGCAATATCATTATAGTAGGTACCCATAGGCCATAAGTATTTTACAAAATGTATTTTGTAATTGTGTTGTTTTAAAAAATAAATAAGTAATGGTTTTCGATTTATGATGATAAAATTATCTTGTTAAAATCTTGGTGATTTAATCAAGTTATTCATCAGATTTCTTAAGTATAGAATTCTAAAATTATAAAACAATACGATAAACGAGTAAGCACAATTTTTAATATTAAGTAATTTTAATTTCTAATTTTAACAAAAAAAAAAAAATTTTTAATTTTTATTTATTAGTGACTACACTGAGTATTGGCTATTGTTTAAGTATATAAGGTATTAGGTAACATAAAACCGAAACTATTAACAGAAACTAACTACAGAATCACTATTATTAGGTACTTGGTCTTAATATTACCAAATGTAATTCTAGAGCAGCGTTTCCCAACCTTTTTAGTGTCGCGATCTACAAAATAAGTACCTTTAAAATATGATCAACCACTTCGTAACCATCCTATCTATATTATTAAGTTTATTAAGTACAAATTTTAACAATGAAAATATCATATCAATATATCATTAAACAATTTATTAACACACGAAATTTCGAAACTATATATTTATAAATACCACGTGAAGTACCTAACCATCCTAACTCCTAACCTAATTTAAACTTGTCTCAGGTATAAATTTTTTTTTTATTCAATAAAAAATTAAAAAATTTATATAAAAAGGTTCATTTTGTAAATCAGTGTTTTTATTATTTTTGACCAACGTGACCCTTGGTTAAGATGATCGCAACCCCCAGGTTGAGAAACGCTGTTCTAGAGAACACTCTCACAGTTTCACAATAGTTTAGACTCTAGACTCTGAGAGGTAGCATAAAATATTTAAAAATGAAATACGTTTATCTTACAATACTATTAGTGAATTGGTAAAAAATTAGATGTAAATCTAAAAAAATCTGCGTACTTAAATATTTAAATGTTTTATTTAATAGGATTTAATTAGAAAAGAAGTACACAACAATATATTTTTTTAAATAAGTCTCCGTCCGTTAACGCAATTAGAAGATACACAGGGGACTTGTACATCCCCAAAAATAATAATTAAAATATTTTATTCTATACTGTACATTGAAAAAAATAAGTAGGTACCTGCAGTTATGTTCTAAGCTGTCTGTGAGCTCTACACTAGTCAGTAGTCATGCATTCCCAAAAATATTGGTCTAGTTTTGCCTGGTGTCCCACTCAATTCATACACAGAATGACTAAATATTTTATAAAAAAACAATACATTCAAGTTTGTAAATTGTGTACAGTGTTTCATCCTCACGAGGATTTACCCATTGCGAATTACGATATCTTCTGAAATACTGGAGGTATCATAACTCTTTTTATTTTATAAGACTCATAGTAACACAAGACAGTAACTACAAGTATTCCATATTTTGATTTAATTTAATGTTTTGGTAAACAATTCAAAAAAAATTTATTTAATTGTTTTCAAAAAAATTTGAAGATATTTTGTAAAGTTAATGTTTCTGAAAATTATGATGTTCTTGAAAATAATGAAATAAAAATAATATTTTTTAAATATTTTACCAAAACATTAAATTAAATCAAAATATTAAATACTTGTAAACTGTAGATATTATCCTTACAAGTCTTATAAAATAAATGGAGTTATGATATCTCCATTATTTCAGAAGACATTGCAATGGGTAAAGCCTCACAGGATAGCACTTATTATACAATTATATTTTATTCAGTTTTATGCAAAATTATAGCTTGTGGGATATAAAGTACACATTCAATGTATTTATAATTGTTCATAAATGTTCTTAGAGAGTACTAAGTAAAGATTTTTTATTAATGTCATTATTGTCTACATGCATTTGATGTAATTATTTAATTTCACACTTGACTTAATTTTACTTAGTAGGTTAACAACTAACTATAAAATTATAATGTTTTACAAATAGATTGTTTGAAAATTGTAGATACTTTTTTTCATTTAAACAAAATGTCATTCATTCTTAATTTAAATTATAAAAACTCATTTGATATTAATTAATTTATAAATTATAAAGATAATATTTATAACTACATAGATAATATCAAGAGGATGGGGATATGAAATGTGCTATAAAGGTAACTCCATTATTTAGCTATTTACCTGGTTTTCGTGATCCAACTATCTAAAACATATATTATTTCCGTGTTTACCTTTACTTTTACTTGTAATGTTCTAAACAATTACAGTAATTATTACATGGATTTTGATATTATCAGGTTTTTTAACTTCTATGCCATAAATAAAAGTGGAAAATCCTTAGATCATATATCGTATATGATCTAAGGGGAAATCACTCTACTTCTTTCTCTTTACAATTATTTAATTCTATAATAAATTTGGAATAAATTTCATGACTGATAAATGAACTAGCAGTTTTTATTTCATCCAACAGGTAGGTTAGGAAGTTATTGATGCATCTATGATCTAAGCTTTTATACAAAATTAATTTAGAGTTCCTTCTTTGAATTTATGAAATTTTTCCTGTTTACTACAACAGATTTTCACAAACTATTCTTGTAATAAACAATATTATAGAATAGGCAAGTCATAACCATAGAGATCAGTTTTTTATAACTATAAATTATTTACCAAATTATATCTATTAATTACCTAACCCTATAATTATTTTTTTTAATTATTATAATGAATGCATGTTTGTTGTATTGATTACTACCCATTAAAAAAATAATTAAATGTTTGTTGAGATGAAAAGATAAATACAATAATTAATAATTATAAAATAATATTATAATTATCCGCATATTTATAAACACCAAAAATACATTTCAGTACATTTTTCAATTATATTTAATAATAATAATATAGTGTGTAAAATTTTTGTATTTATGAAGAAGCTTAATATTTTAATTTTGTGTAATAAAAATAAAAATATAAAATGCATTCATATAAATCAAAACTGTATGTTTAAACAAATGTTTGAAAAAAAGTTGTTTTAATACAAAATTTAAAAAATATACTTAAACAAAAGCAAAATCAGGTTAACTTAATAAAAAACATAAGCCATGGAAAAATATTTCCTTATTATTTTTGTAAATAAATTATATTTTTACTAGTTACTAAATAAATATAGATAGGATATCAGTTATTCTAAAGCACCAGTTAACAATACACCGTCTTCAGGTTTAGGTTGTCTCTTATATTCTGGTTTTGTTACTAGATACACAACTAATCCACAGTAAAAAATACTCAGTAAGCCCAAAAAGTTGCCAAACATTCCTTCTTTTGGGAAATTTTTATATTCTCTATCCCTAAATTAATAAAAAATTAATAATTAGTAATATAAAATATACATTTTTATCAATTAAATACGCACAAAGCAAAAATTAATTTTTCACTGAATCCAAGGACTGAAGTAGCAACTGCTAGAATAAAATTGAAAATTCCAAAGAAAACGTGATAAGGCATTATAGCTTCCTTATATTGGGCAGCTATTCCAGGATACATGAAGGATACAAATCCACTTATAAACTAAAATATTAATATAACATATAGTGTATACAGACAAAAAAATATAAATATTTAAAAATTGAGTGTTAATATTAATCAAATTCATAATATTTAAAATTAATAAAACTTAACTAACCTGAGAGAGGAACATTGAAATAGTAACAATACCCAACCAACTGTGTAAACTATAAAAATTTGGAATAGGAGGATTACTATAAATATGTGAAGCATAAGAAGCCCAGCCAGCAAGTATTACAAGAACAATTACACAACCATGAATAATTGCATGGTGATTTTTCAAATCTCGTTTTTTACAATTGCGGAATGTTCGATAATGAAGAATAGCTAAAAACAAAAAACGTTTTTAAAAAACAGAATAAATTATATGCATAATTAAAGAGATTTGTATGATTGGCTATCTCCCAATATACGGTCTACCAATGTACCATAGTAAAAATTACTGTATAGTATGCAACTTACCTACATTTTATAAAAAAACTATAAATGATTGATTTTTTTTTACAAACAAAAAAAATGTCTGAATTAACTATTCAGTTCTATACATCACAAATCACACTAAACCATTTAAACTATTTTTATGCTGACAGTAAACTCTCATCTCAACACTGCTTGATTATAATTAGTGACATAAATAGGGTAGATTACCTTTAAATAGCTTTTATTAGTCAATAACAATGACAGACATTGTGAAAGATTAAGTGTGTAAAATTATACAAAATACCTGTGTGAGCATATTATCTATGGTTGTATACAAAACAACGGTAGACTGTATATTGGGAGATAGCTGTAAAATTAATAAATGGACTTTGATAAAATAACCATCCTGTATAGTTAGATCCAGTAGATTTTGTATCAAAACGGATACTAATTAATACATCAATAGTTACACGAGAAAAATTGCAATCAATTAGTTTAGGCTCTATAATAAAAGTAGGTAAGAAATTTTAAAATTATGTTTAATACTCTTTAATAGCAAATTAACAATAATCTTATAGCGTGCCGACGCATAAGTAATTGATTTTTTGGTAATTTCAGTAGTTAATTAAAACTTACAATTTGCAAATAAATAAATAAAACCAATTGTCATCAACAGTGGGTGCCAGTTGAATATGATTTTGGCTTCAGTAAATCCAAATCCTCCTCGGAAGTTGAGAATCCAATAAAATACAGAAAATACAAGTAGTAATCCAACTATCTAAAATAAAAATTTCAATAAAAAAAGTTTTAACTATTAATAACTTCTTTTAAAAAGTACCTACCTGACATATAGTATACAATGACGAATATGCACCAACATGGTTGAAATTTTTGGACTGTACGTTGTTACGATTTTGTTCAGTCATATTATTTAATGTTATTGCTTCCTCAACTCTGTTGCTCTCTAACTCTGGTGCAACTAAAAAAATATTAAGAGTATAGGACCATGTTATTCATATAAATACAAAATATTCATCATTATAACAATATATTTAAACAAATGGGGATATATTTTCATGTTAAAAATACAGATTGGTTATCAACAGCCATTATATTAAAAAAAGAGATTGATTGATTGAGAGGGTATACCTAAATTATAATTCTTAAAACCGAAGAAAATAGACGCCCTTTAAAAATATTTAAGACAAATACCAAAACTATTCAGCAACAGGCAAAGTAAGTCTGTTGCCAAGGAGACATACTTAGTCGTCATAGCCATTTACCAATAAAGAACACTAAACAGCGCATGCTGCATGGCTCACTTTATGATAAGATATTAACTGTGCACACTGTATGATATACAGGACGATTCAAAGAACTGAAATCGGCCAATCTTTCTTGACATTTTAATTGAATTTGTTTTCGTTTTGTATTTTTGTAATAATAACCATTTTCCGTATAATTTAAAACAAAATTGTTCACATGTTCTATGTACAATTGATCCTGTTTTATAGGAATCAATGTGCTAAATGCTAATCAAGTTAACATTGTAACTTCTAAATTTTATTTTAAAAAGCAATAATTATACCAAAAATTGTAACTGTATTTTAAAATGATGATTAATCGATTATATTATTTTCAAGGATTTTTGATTTTTAAATCAAAAATATTCATATTTTAACAATGTCTACAATATGTTTATACTGTATAGATAATTGACCGACTCGCGTAAAGCCATTAAAAGTATCACTCTGTAGATAATATCTTAATATATTAGGAGTTAGTACCCTTAGATGCCATCTAGAGAATAAACATAATATTCATTAGAGTATTGATAGTATTATAGTATTCGTATCAACAAAATTGTATTTATTATTATTAGCGTTATGTGATAAGTACACTAATATACTTACTTTTTATTCGTTTTCTAGGCATTATATTTTATTTTGTTCATACTATTTCGTTTAATTTTATTATAAAAACCGTTATCGGCTTACAGTAAAAGCAGATAAATTATTACGATAAAAAATACCGAATGTCTATTCAAACTTTTGGTGTAGTACTTTATTTAAACTATTTCCTTTTCGAACACGTAGACGTAGGTAATTAATTGATAAATCTTCATATTTATTTTTATTAACATTGTATACAGTACTAAAACGTAAACCAGAGGTACTGTATAGATGAAATTTTTTTATCAGTTTCATTAAACCAATGCTTTTTAAACGGTGATAGTATTATTAATATTATACGTGGTTACGTAGGTAGATACTTATTTCATACGTGCCCGTGATTGTATGGTTTGTACACGATAATATAATATGAGCGCACTAGCGAATAGGCATTAGTTACTTGTAACTCGTAGTTTGTGCTTTTAAGTTTTAAACAGTGAAAACAATCGAAAAACATAGTGTTTCATTTAAATAACAATTTATTATCCGAAAAATAAATAAGATACAGGAGCTTAACCATTTGAAACCTGATGAGTACCGAGTACGTGACGGCAGACATGTAAACAATATTAGACTAGATAGAGAATAGCAGCCACTTGACGTCTTGACCGAACAATTTGTAAGCAATAACTAGCCATATAAATCAATAATTATAATATAATATAAAATATTGCCGGAAACGATATTACAATATTATTTTATAATGATTTGACTTTGTAACATACCTACACATATTTCTATATCACTTAGTGGTATACAGTATGTACAATATATTATACACTATACAGCAATAGTATAGTATTATGATGTTTGTAAATTATTATTATTTATTGTAAAAATATAATACTCATACCCATGTTGAATCTCCAATCTTTAAATACTTAAATGAGTTAAATGCCTAAAACGATAATTAATAAACAAATGCAATATAATAAAGTAGAACCGATCAACTGTTGCATTCTGTTCTTTACACACTGTCAATCGTGATTTATGAATTGTTGAACTAACACAAATATTTCTACATATATATTATTATTAACAATTTATTTGTTGACGCTAAGGTCAAATGAGAAATACTAAATATACTTAGACATATTCACTATTTCACTGAATTCTGAGTGATAAATATTGTTTTTATTAAACATCGATCAGTTAGGTTATACCAGGGGTAGCCAACTCGTGTACATCATTCTAGGGATAACTGGGACAAGTTATGAGTATTTTGAGCAACGCCTGTAACGGTTATAATAACACTATAATATAGTGAGTATCACGGAAATTATTACACGGAAAAAAATGTTGATTATTTCGTAATTAAATTTGGTAATTATTAAATAAGTAGGTAACACAAACAGGTTTTGAGTATCAATTTATTTTATTACTATAATAGCTCATTTTTCCTTATTATTTATTTGTATAATATACTATATTTATTAATTTAAACGTATTAAAAAGGCCTATTACAATTATAAATACAGTCATGTCAAATTGAATATTTTATGGGTACTAGATATGATAACATAATATGCATTTTAATATTGAAAACACAATAACAAAACAATAGTTTATGACTTATGTAATTATGCCTTATGAACAAATATTATTAATATTGTTAATACTAATGACTATACATTATATTATAAAATATTTATTTATCATTTTAAAAACTTTATAGTGAAAATCAAATAATTAAAACTGGATATCATTAGCTATAATATAATCTCATTAATAAATAAAATTATTGAATAACTAATTATTATAATATTATCCCACCCCAAAATTAATTTTAACTACGCTTACGTTCTAAACTAACTCATACAGTTATTGACTACAAGAATCTCAATTTAATTAATTAATTAATATGACTTGATGATTGAGGAAATGTTTTAGTGTAGTATAACTTATTGAAACAAAGTAGACCAAGTAAACAGAAAAAAAGCGTGGTTAAGTGGGTACCTCTGCTGTACAGAAGGTCACTATAAAAAGAAATAGTGGTGAAAAAAAGGAGATTGATGTTTTAATGACCTTAATATCCCCAAATGTAAATTCTTTTATAAATAATAATAGCCAAAATTATGGAAAATCTTGTATTAAATTTTCAACTCTTAGCTACTCATACAAATTTTTTTATAAATTTTAACAACAAAACAATTTGCAAATAATCATGATTTTGACGAATTTTTGTCACTATTTGAACTTAAAACGCTAATAAAAAAATTGTGATTATGTATTCTTATAATTTTTGAATCACTATAAGACGTTACTAATGAGAAACTTTGTTTTAAATTTTCAAGTATTTTGACTTAGTCAAAACATTTTTATCGATATTTATAAAAAAAACTAAACAATTTTCAAATGCCTATAAATAGCATTAAAATAAGCGACATAGTTTGAAAATTAAATCATGTAAAGAAAATGCCAATCTCAATGACTGGTGCATGAAATTTTCAAGTATCTACGACTTATACTTTTTGAATAATAAGTAGGTAATAACAAATATTTAAAATCGTTTGAGGATAAATCGTTATCGTTACGCAATTTCGTAAAAATTTTAAATTCTAACGCACTTAAAATTTTTCCTATAATGATGCTTCGATTTTTCTTTATAACTACTTGAAGGAAAACTTATGGAAAATTTAGTGTTAAATTTTTTAACCTTAGATATAAACACAAACATTTTTATGATTTTTCAACTATAAAATGTCTTGCAAATTTTCGCGATTTTGAGATATTTCGTAAAAATTTGACTTTGTACACTTATAAAAAAAACTGTGAATAACGATTTTTGATTTTTCTTTTTAAGTACAATAAGAACGACTCATTAAAAATTTTGTATTAAATTTTCAAGTTTTTTATCGACACTTCAAAAAAAAAAAAAATATATCAGAAAAATCGAAAGTGTCTGTGGTGTATAAAAAGCTAAAAAAAAATTCAACATTTTTTTGAAAATTTAACCGTACATAAATAACGCTAATATAAACATTTGGTGAACATTTTAAGTATTTACAGTGATTAGTTTTTGAGTTAAAACGTAATAAATCGATTTTTTTTTTAAACTGTTGGAAAATTCTTAGTTTTGATCTTTATAAATTATATTGCACCAAGGATATTCACTTTGCCATCGGAAACTTCCCCCGAAGTTTAAAATAGAATTATTATTTTGATTAGTTATGCTGTACACAGACACAAAAAAAACATACATCGTTGTAGAATCAATACGTTCCAAATGGCAAAGAACTCATCTCCCGAGCGATTAAATTACATACAACCAACTTACTTGTAATCCAAAGAATCTTCTAATGAAACATAATTCAAACTCTTATCATAACTACATTAAATCAATTACAAACTCAAACAAATCTTTATGGAAGGCAACCAAAAACCTTCTTAAGAAAAAAAATATTGTTCCTCCTCTACGCAACCCTGATAACACATAATATGCTATATCAAATATAAATAAAACCAATTTTTTTGCTACGCATCTTGCAAATAACTTTTCTCCGCATCCAGATACAAATATATTAGAACACACTGATCATATAAAACAATCTCTAGTCACGCCTCTCCCTATGGCCTTTCCAACTAAGCTTATATCCCCTTCAGAAATTATTTTCATAATCAATAAACTACTAAAAAATAAATCTCTTGGTCACGATCTCTTCACTAACCAAATAATCAAAAACCTTCCAAAAAAGGCAATAATTCTTCTTACCAACATATACAACTTCATACTACGTCTATCACTCATCCCATCAACCTGGAAACATTCGATTATAATATTAATTCATAAACCTGGCAAACCTCTAAAATAGTAAAATCTTCTTCCTCATAATAATATATACAGATTATAAATATTCATTTAATAAATAAAAAAAAAATAGTTACTATATACCGCATTCCTACATTTTAAAATATTATAATATAACCATGGCTAATTAATTATTTAGCCATGAATATAACTATAAAAGCATTTCTGACAACGATAACGTGATCGTCTGTCAGTTGTTGTTAAATTATTAGGCCTATTAGGGGAATATCGATGCTTTTATCGGAGGAGTTATATAGGTATTAGGTAGTATAGGTACCATTAAGATATAATAATATGTGTCAAATGTGTAGCCTATAATTTGAAACTAAGGAAGGTTCGTACTTCGTCCCTACATACAATTTTGTTATTCGAATTGATATATAGTTGTGGTCCAACACTTGTGGACAAAACATTATAGCAAATACAAATTAAAAGAAATTAAATTCGTGTTTTTTAACGACCAATAATCAGTACGATTTATTAGATAATAAAATAAAATTATTTTAGTAAATGGAAGGTCTATCGCCAAAGCACAATTTTATCGACAATGTAACAAAAGTCTTGCATAACATATTTTTTACCGAAAACATCGATGCGAACAAGATAAAAACGAATAAGAAGTAACGATAAATTTATAATAAGATTATCATTTAATAATATCAGAATCATCAACTTCGGGTGTCTCATTGAATGATATTATATTAATGATCTCAAAGTACAATATTTGACTTAATAGATATTTTAATACGATTCAGAAATATGAATTTTCGACAAACACAAAAAAATATCGACAGACGGCAGATGTTATAGGTATACGAAAAATATTGCAACTTCCGAAACGTATTATGAAGATTGGATCCAAATGAGGAAATAAAAATTTATAAATTATGTACACATGTACAGTTACTTATGGATTGATATACGCTGGATTTTGGCAGTGAGTCGCGTCATACGTGTTGCTGATAAAACCACAAACGACTTACCCAAGATAAAAAGAAATTTACTTTAAAAAAATAAATACGGTTTTTGTGTGGTTGATTGTCTTACCGGAGCGTAACGGACGTTGGTGGAGCCATACCTTTACACCATGAATTATTTTTTACTATGCAAAATGCGAAATTTGAATTATTAAAATGAATGGCATCATGGTGAATACAACAGGTATTTTAACTTATCCCTTAGATCATAGGATATGATCTAAGACCTACGACTGTTTTATATATCTGTGATTAAATATTATATTTATATCTTTATACATCAGTGATAAGTATAGATTTTATGTTTCATCTACACCACAGAATATATATACTAATATTAGTAGCCAAGAACAATTAATAGTAGTAGTATACCTATTATCTGTGTCCTGTGATCTGCAGTCTTGCACCAGCGCCTGTTGGCTGTTAGGACGATTATCAGTGAACTGTACCAGTAAGTTCCTCATTGGTGCAATTATAGTGTGGTGTGGTGGAAAATGTTATTATATTAGTCACGGCCACGGCTATAGATATTAATAGTATCAGTATCTATAGCCGTGATATTAGTATATTCTTATCTATCTCAGTGCGGACTAATAAGATAATAAAAGATAATAGGTTAGTATATTATCTTAGTCCGTGATAATAATTAATAACTAATAAGTAATAATACATTAAAGAGTAGGGACTAGGGTGTTTAAGTTTAGTTAGTAATGTCCCAAGGTTTATAGATAATCTCAAAACCTTGAGGCTTAAGTATTGAGTAATGTCTAATACTCAAATCTATTATCTAATGAGTATACAATAAAAAATAAATTAGCTTCTAGCCAGTCGGAGGTTCGGCCGTTCGGTACATAAGCTATAAATATTTTCAAATAATTTACATTTTAACAAGTGATTTGACATAATTAATATCAATAAAATATTTAAACAATATAATTTGAATAAAAATAAGTTAAAATTAAGTAGAAGACATTAGGTTTAAGTAATAACTAATAAGATTCAAGAGAACTTCATACAACCAATTTGTTCTGTGTAAAAACATTCATATACAGAATTATAATATGGGAAATAGTGATAACTTGTTTTAGGAGTGGGTGAGTTGGTAAATACTATTCGATTTATAACTTTTAGATATAGACTGTCTACACTATTAAAATGTTTCAAAAAGACACATTTGTACTACTTAACCCGATTTTTTTTTTATATACTTATTAGAGAGATAATATTTAAGTAGTTTAGATTATGATATTAAGAAAGTGTAAAATAAATAATTAGTAATAAACATCTAACAAGCTTCACATCATGCATTTATTTATAAAAATAAAATAAGGTAGTTGACATCATAGACATAATATAGATATAATATACCTAAAGATCTATATTATGTATTTTTGTCTATGATTGTCATACAGTTATTGTCAAGTTCTGTAGTTTCAGTTAAAATAATTGAAATTAATGTTGTGTAGATATTTGTTGATAACCTCAAATAAATTCTTATTAAATGTAAATGTAAATGTTAATATAAATTATGTTTAACATTTAGCTACATTACTGTGTGTTTAACAAAAAGGTGAAAACATTTTAATTTTTTTTGTTATTGGGTTGTTGGGTATCATGTTTTTATTTTAGTTTTTATATAATACTGAATACTATTACATTAGTGAGTCATTGCTAAATGACATTTCAATTTTATCTACTTACTCATTTATATTTTATATAAAATTATCTTACATTAAATATACATAAAATTTTAATTAAATGGACATAAAAATAAATTCACTATTTGTTTCATGCACAATTTATTACTATTTAAAATAGCTACAATCCTAATATATATATATTTTTAAATGTAGAAATAGTTGAAATCATATTTTCTGGCTCAATATAAATGAACTTTATTATGTAATATTGTATACATTTATTTTACCATTCATTTTTAAATTCATAATTTAATGACATTTTTATTATTTAGATTCAAAACTGTAAGCACATATCAATATATCATAAAATGGCTGCGAATTTAAATCCATGTATATCACTTCCAATTAATTTGGGTGAGAATGATTTTCAAGATCTTGTACAGAAGGTTAAAGATTGGACCATCATGCACGGTTGTTATAATTTTTGTAAATTTTTACAAACATGTTATTAATTAACACACATTTTTAGGAGGTGGTATGAGATCGAAAACACAATTCTCATATGATTCTTTAACTGTGGTACCATTTACACTTTTTCCATCAGTTTTTCCACGATCTGAATTCCAAAAAGCAGTTGCAATACAACCAGCGTTGAATGAGCTTACCCACCGAGTATCAAATGATCATGAATTTTTATACTCATGTCTAGAAAAGTATTTCAATTTTTTATTGGTCATTAAATAGTTGGTAAAAAAATTTATTTTGTTTTTAGAACAATAGAAGTTGATGAATTTACATGTAATTTATTTAAAGTATATGAAACTGTGAGGAATGAAGGTTTTACACAGGTAAGTTTATGATTTCTGTAAAGCATGTCTTACATTTTTCACTTTTTATTTAATAGATTTATCTATATTTTTACATTCAACAAGCATTTTGAATTGTATGTAAGACAAAGTCCAAATCTAACAAGACTGTTCCATAAACATGCACTTGGGTGGGACAGGATGTGCACGTGCACATTGCTCATGCACATGCATATTACATGTCTCTATGTGGCTACTGCTAGAAGTTTTATACCTACTTTTATCAATGTTATAGATAATAATACATATTATAAATATGGAAAGACTTCCTCTCCAGGGTAAAGGGGGTAAGCAAATGGTAAGACATCTTTTGCAAATAATTATTGAAAATCTCTGTGGACTGGTCTTGAATTTATTAATACATTTAATAAAAATGTTTTAAATTATAATAATATAATATTTAAATAACTGTCTAATAATTTAGATATTATGTGATTCATATTTAAATACATTTAGTATATGCTTATGACACTAATGGCTTCAGTTAAAGGTTCTAAGAAAAAATTACTAATAAAAAAAAAATGTTATGTAATTATACTTAAAATTCAAATAATTTTAATAGGAAAATCCATTATTCATGTAGTTTTAATAATTGCATAATTATAAAAGTCTAAAATTCATTATACTTAATCATTTGCGTTTTTTTTTTTTTGAGATGCTAAAAAAATTATAACATTTCACTTTATTGGGGATATACATATATGCTTATCACGTATGATTTTTCAAGCGCTTGAGCCTGGGAATATTGCGCTCAGACTTCATGCAGGAAAAGGAAGCAAGCGATGATCGCATCAAACAAGTTGAAATGAACACAATTGCTAGCGGATTTGGTTGGCTTGGTATCATTTCCGGGGACATTCACAGGTCAGGATTAAACACACCTAACTTTCTATATATCTGGACCCAAATCTTTTTTGTTGCTGTATACACATCAGACCTTTGTCTTTATCGAGTATCAGATACTGATTGGCTTATGCTCTTTACTATTTAAATAATTTTTATGTGTTCTGACAATATATAGTGATAAACATAAATTATTTAAAATGTATATTCTTCATATTAAATCAATCATTATATAATCACCTATATCTATAAATACTTTTATAACTATACTGTGGGATGTAACCTGTTTGTGCATATTTTTACAATTTATCTGTAAATTGATAGACTGTTAGTGCACTAGTATTAAAAAATCAACAACCTATTTGTACACAATTTATTTTGTTATTTAATTTTTTCATATTTATAAAAATAAAGAAGTTAAAAAATCTGATGCTAAATATAACTTTTCATTTGAATGTGAATTGCAGCATTATTTTAATATTAAAATATAAAAAAAATATTTATACATACATAAAATTATATAGTTTAATATAATATGTTTTAAATACTGAAAATGTCATATAATTTTACAACTAAGTAGGTAGAAATTGATATCTAATCTATTTCAAATATTTCATATTAAATGACGTGTCCTGAAAAATTTAGATTTTTGTTATTGTTTTAGAATATACTAAATTTTTTTTTTCTTAGTATAAATTTGTTTATAGGATGGAGAAATTCAATACTCAATAATTGTTTTTTTTTTTTAATTTTATTTAATATTGTTTACTTTATAAGGTAAAACTAATAGGTAAAACATAATTTATGAATAATTTTTATGCCTTGTGTAGGTAGGCAAAACATTAGCAAATCACAAATGTATATAAATACATAAATGTCAAATTATTTAGTAGGTAATATTTAAATTTTGTATTTAAAATCATATTTTAAATTATTAAGAATTTACTTTAAAAAAGTAATTGTATAATTTATATATTATAAATGTAATGACATTTTTCAATTATATATTTATATAATATATTATTTAAAAGTAAAAATTGATTAAAAATGTTTTTGCAATCAGGTTGTAAGATTATGCACCAGCTTGTCACAGCCCTTTTTAAAATTTGCGCACTACTGGTAATGTTTTGGGAGTATATGCGCAGACAGGATGCACTCATAAAAATTATATATTTTATATTTTATAATATTTAATCTTCAAATGCATCATATAATCATATGCTTGGCTTTATAGTACCATTTAGCTTCTATAGCTTGATCTATCAATTATCAATTTGTACTTCAGGTGAATTTAATATTATTCAATCTAAATTTTTACTGTTTTGTATTTGTTAAAATGAAACAGATGTAATTAGTATAAATTAGTATGAAATTTCTTTAAGAATTATGTTTTTAAATTTAAATAAGTGTCAATCATTTTTATTATTTTTTTGTTTTTTATAAAAATTTAAGTATTGAACCATTTTAAGCAAATATAAAGCAGAATAGCAATTAATTTAATTGAATATTATATACACCATTAGATGATAAAATAATCTAACTTAATCTAATCTTGAAACATCATAAAAATGTATATTTATTCATTTTTAAATCTGTTTATTTATTATTGCAAATAATAAGTATAAATTAAAATCAATTTGGTATAAAAATATCAGTAGTAATGAAATACCTGAAAATATTAAAATTTAAAATCTATCTATTAATGTTATCTTACTCTTAAATAACTAGTATGATAACTTGATAATTAAGTTTTGCTGTTATTTAATTATTTATTTATAGTATATTATCATAGTTAATCTACTGTTTTTTTTTTTTTTATAGAGAAGTATGTACATACAATTGTATGTTATATTAACAATCATAAACTAAACATCTAGTGTTATTAATTATTATTACATAATATTATATAATATAATATATAATATATATATATCATAACAATTATTTTTCTGGAGAATTTGTTTACAACTTTACAATTTATACATAACGATTTAACAAAATAAACATGTACCTATAATAATATATACGTATTTGCACTTTATAGGGTAATAATTAGTTAGATAGTGATAATTCAAAATAGAAATAAAATCTAAATAGGATGCTTTTATAGTATGTGATCTACCCAAAATAAGATTGTTCAGAAATTTAATTTTAACAATTATTATGGATATATACATTATATACCAATATTTTCTATCTCAGTGAAGACTTATTCACAATTTTGATACATGTATCACTACAATATCAATTTTAAATATTGAAATATATGAAATAATTTCTGTATTTAAAAGTATGTAAAATTTTATTATTATCAGGTATATCACTTGTGAATTAATATAAAAAAACTGAAGGTCTGTCTGTTGGCTTATATTTCTAAAGCTATTTTATTATATATTTATAAATTTATTATGCTTTAAGTAATAAGGTAGGTTGAAATAACTCTACAAAAATAAATCACATATATTACAAAATTATGCTATTTAAAATTTAATATAAATCACTATCTGCTATTATTTTTCAAGCTAATACCAGTGTACCCGAGAGCTATGTGAGTTGGTTCATGGTATAAAATAGATTTAAATTGATATAAATATTTTGAAAGTTTAATTGTGTATAATAATAATAATAATAATAATAATAACTTTGTATGTTGTTGCAAAAAATTTCATGCCTCGTAAATCTAAAATACTATATTTTGAATTGTAACATAACATAACACTTTACTAATTATATTGTGCATTAATACATTGCTTGTTTTTGTATAACTGAAAAAGTAAAAATTTTAGTATATATTGATTTCTTTATTTTGTTAAAATTCAAAAATGAATAACCATAGATACTAGAATGTTCATAAAATTTTTATGTTTGCACATAGTATAATTATTCGCTGGGTCAAAATTATTGAAAATTTAATAAAGATCTAATAAAGAATAATTGTTTTTATTTATTGTGTATAAAAATATAAAAATACATGGGCACATTTTTTTTTTTATATGCATTTTGTTCAGATTTAGATAAAATTACTTATTCAAACAATGAATCTTTATTCATATTAATTATTTTATCAAAATTTAAAAATATTATTCTTGGTTACTTAAAACTTTTACGTATATAAAAAATTTTACAAAATGAAATGAAATGTTCAAATATGTAGATTCATTTTGAAGATATTAACTATCTATTAATAGCATGATGCATGAAGCTATCACACTGTCTTACAGTAAGATTGTATTAACAACTAACGTAATATAATCTAGTATACTTATATTTATATAGTTACCTATATAATATTATAATTCATAACAATTAAATATTAATAATATAATAAATGCAATGTTTTTGGCAAAAATTTAATCAATTTACCCTAATACTTTTAATAAAATAAATCACTTATATAGTTTAATAGCAATTTCAAAAAAATATATCATGAAATGTTCTTAGTGATACCTATGTAGACTGACAGACTGATTCCTGCCCATATTAATTTTTTGTGTATAATATATACATATTCATCTTTGAATTCAAATTTAACACATCTATTACAGTGATCCACTCGAAAACCTATCAAACAGCAGAGTGGTACTCAGTTGCCCATCTTTTTTTCTTGCTGTTTTAAATTGACTGAATCTCTTCGGACATTAAGGCCCAAATGCAGCAGCATTATCTGCATTGTTGTATTTATCTCGCTACTCGAAATTGTTTTCTGTCGTATCCTCTATAGAAAGAATAAGGATGGAGTTGCTGAAAAGTAACAATTTTGATACCTTTATAGATATAAACCCAACAATAGTCTATACTCTATACTCTATAGTATGTGTTAGACGTATGATTTAAATCAGAATTACCTGTAATCTACAGACTTTATAAAATTATGTCATATTTTCCTTACTTATAATAAGTACTCAAGTATCATTATACAACTTAAATGTAAATTCTTAATTATACTTACATTCTTTAAACTTATGATTACTCCTGGCACTTATTTATAACAGCTAATTCTTGTTTAAAACGTTTCTTTGTTTTTTTTTCACAGTTCCTATTGACCTTTTATTTTATTTACCTACTGATTCCCTTTAAAAAGCGTAGATTTAATATTATTAGTTTTAAAATACTTTGTGGTCATTTCAAATTTTCTGGTACCTAACACTTAACAGCTTAAATGTATTTCACAATTAGATCTTTGAAAAATTTATCTAATCAATTCAAGACCCATTTTAACCTTTTATTAAAGTAGGAGTAATTATTGCTTTTTTTATTTTACATGTTCTTAAAGTTTAAATTATACCCATCGATTACTTCAATGTCTTTCAAATATTTGTTACATTTTATATTCCCAACGATAAAGTTTAAACAGTAGTTTTAAAATGTTTGAAAGAATTGGTGACAAAATTTCACTTCTGATATATAGTCATCATCTCTATTGCTGTAGTATCCGTATTTTTGGTTCAAATATTATAAAAATTTTTTTTTTTCTGTAAAAAGATATCATAATAAAGTCCTCGCTGCAGCATATACACTTAATATTATATTATTTACAATATTTTAGTATGACAATATATCGGTATTGATGCTGTTTTTGACTATTTAATCTATGTAATTATATTCCCTAATACCTACTTACATACACTCGTACGAGTCGTATGTAGTTTATTCACTTACACAAATGGTTACTTACTCATAAAGACCCTCAGTGGGATTTTTTTTTAAAATGCTTGTTGGATGGATATTGGTAAAAAAACCATCATAATTTGTATAAATCTTATTTGCACGGGGTTTTGATGACTCTTCTGTAGAAAGATACACTTTGTGTACTTTGTGTTGATGTGTGGTGCTTTACAGTCGCGGTGTCTGGGATTATTGAGATCCGACTACTTGTTGGACGTTTGCAATTCTACCTCCGTGAAACAAGTGGAAATGAACACGATCGCTTCGAGCTTTGGCGGTTTGACATCTTCAGCCCCAACTCACAGGTACATAACAATTACCGGCAGTTGCAGCTGCAAAAAATATCGTCAGGTCTATATTGACTTAAAACGGGCCCATAACAATATAATATTCTGCATCTTTACCGGCTATATGTATTATATGTTTTTATACCTTTAAGTTATTAGTATAGATAATGATTATAATTTTAAATTTATAATGCATTATATTTTTATATTTATTGACTACACATATGTTGTAATAATATATGTGTAGATATATTATAAGTACACGCATCTATTCAAAATATTAAAATAATATATTATTTGAATATTAACGTCGCCTAGATACTTTTTTCATTCTTTCTTCTAAGCCGTGAAATTGTAAACTTGATCGAAGACAGAGGTCTAATGTCAGATCGATAATTATCTATATCACAAACAACATTTTAATAATACAGTATAAGTAATTCATACATTACAGAATACTATGTAATCTACAAATGTGAAAATTATTTTTTTTTATAGGTTTGTATTTCAACAGTTGGGAATGTTGGATAAATTAAACATGGTAAGCATTAATTTATTAAACTTGTGCGAATGTATTCAATTCCGTCCATCATCTGCGTTTATAATACAATTAAATAACATCACTCCTATCTATACTTATTTTTTTATGTTTTCGATTTTTTAGTTACCCGAGAATAAAGCATTGCAAGGTCTGACTACGGGGATAATTAAAGCTTGGGAACTATTCGACGAAAAAGAGTAAGTAAATTGTTAGGTTTAATTTATCTAAAAATCAATATATTTTGAGCTTGGTTTTAATTGATTTAAATTTTTTTACACAAATTGGACAGGTGACAAAAAATAACAATAATAACATAATTATTATATATATTTTTTAAATGTTTCAGTTCAGTTATATTAGTGATCATTGAAAATCAGCCGATGAACATCTGTGACCAACGTTTTCACCAATTTGAAATTGCTCGTCAAAAACCAGAAGTCAAAGTCATTGTCAAGACGCTGACCCAAATGTCCAATGAAGCGAAGCTATCTGATTCCAAAGACCTATTAGTGTAATTTGATAAAAAATTATATGAACCTGTTAATTAAAAATGTCCTTGGGTTAATATATAATAATAATAAATATTTTATTTTTAGCCAAGGGAAAAAAGTTGCCGTCGTTTACTACAGGGCTGGTTATTCGCCTAATCATTATTTTGGCGAAGCCGAATGGTCAGCACGCTTGATGATTGAACGTTCGACCGCTATCAAATGCCCAAATATTCAATATCATTTGGCGGGAACTAAAAAAGTACGTTAATAAAATGTGATTCTGAAAAAAAAATCTTTTTACAAAAGGTTGTAGTCATAAAATCTAGAATTATAGAATGATTTAAATAATAACAAACACTCACAAATTTGGTTGCTATTATTTTTATGTAAATAAAATAATAATAGAATTATGTGTCAAACACTGCCATAAGTTGTAAGCACTTAATGACATTTTAAATAATATTGTATCATGTATATTGTTTATTTCAGGTACAACAAGCTTTGGCAACCCCGGGAACTCTAGAACGTTTTGTTAAAGACCCCCAAAAAGTTGTTGAAATCCGGAAAGTGTTCACGGGATTGTATTCCCTCGATTTGGTGAGTGACGATTGTTGTCTGTAGGACACTTCAAATAAGTGAATACATTATTTTTATTCCATATTTTTAGGATGAAAATGGAGATAAAGCCGTCAAAATGGCTTTAGATGCACCAGATCGGTTTGTATTGAAACCTCAAAGAGAAGGCGGAGGCAATAATTTGTATGGAGAAGATATCAGAAAAGTAAAAATATTATATTATAATTAATAAATACTTAAGTACTTGCATTATGTATACATTATGTGTATAATTTATAGAAACTCATGAGCTGCATGAAAAATAAAGAACGATCAGCTTGGATTCTGATGGATAAAATAAATCCTCCTGTTCAACAAAATTACCTAATAAGACCTAATCAGGATTATGAGAAAAACTCTGCTTTGTGCGAAGTTGTATCCGAGATGGGTATCTTTGGTATTATATTATGGTATGTAGTTTTTTTTTATATATTATGTATAATTAAGTATATATGATGTACTCATTATATGAAGAAAGGGGGTTATTAGTTTTAAGCTGTATAGCTGTTTTAAAAGTAAAATATATTTTAACATATATTACAATATTACACTACAAGTAGGTATGATTAATTAAGTTTTTATATAAAAAAAAAGAAAATTAACCTGTATTAAATAAATACTACCTATACAAAGATTATAGATAAAATAATTTTACTATTATTGTGAAGAAATAAGGTTTAAATCAAATATATTCATTAAAAGTTAAAACAGACACTTTGTTTATTTTATTAAAACAAAATAATAACTGAAACAATTAACAAATTTTAAATTTGAATTTAGACTATAGATTCATACAATATGTAAGTATCTAGTGATAAAAAATAATAAGTATCAATCAATAAAACACTAAATAAAATTTAAAACAAAGTATAAGTGTATTATACAATAACTTCTTTATTATTAATACAGCTATTACTAAAAAATAAAAATCTAATTATAATATTGAATTTTAGTTATAATTGTAATAATTTTATATCTTTAGTCTTTGTAATATAAGTTTTACTAAATTCCAAGTATTAGGGAAAAGGGATTTTAGCTAATATACTACTCTGGTTCTGGTTGTACGTTTTTATTTTTATTTGAATAAAATGTTTCAGTGACGGTGATGAAATATTGATAAATAAACAAGTGGGACACATGATGCGTACAAAACTGACATCATGCAATGAGGGCGGTGTTCACGCTGGTGACGGTGTTTTGGACAGCCCATTCCTCATTGATGATTAACTAAACAAAAGTTTGAAGTTATGGGAGAATGGGAACTAACAAAATTAAAAATCTTATTACTGTTATATTTTTATTATTATATGCTTATTTTGTACAAATGTTACCAAATATTAATATCTTTGTGAAATATTAAACTTAAATATTTATTGATTTTACAATAAACTAAATAATTATAATGTTTATAGTGTACATGCAATTAAAACACACTATTGTATTAGCCAAAACAACAAATCAAGGCATGATATCAATATTTTATGTTAATGGTTTTAATATAAAAAAAATAATTTTATTTCTAAATTTATTTTCATTATTATGATAAATACGAATGTAATTACTATTTATTTTCTATATGTGAACCAGCATAACCAATCTTGTAATGTTAGCTTTAATATTAAAACAAATTTATTTAGTATTAAACTTAACATTAAGAACATTGCTTATACATTTTAATGTCACAATAGAAAAGAGGGGGTCTAAGAGTTTCAAGTGATAAATAGATAATAATTTGGTGGGCTTATTCGCACATTAGTAGCCCTCTACATTACAGTAATCAAGAATTGAAGTCAATGTAATGCTTTTTCCAGATAGTTGTATCCTAATCTGGGCATTCTAAATTTTCCTAACAATTTCAGAAGGATAGAAAATTTTAAAAAGTTTGAGTCTAGATAGTCAGTTACTGAATATTATGTCGTTGTTAGAATTGAATTGTAGAAATAGACCTTTAAAAATAGATAAAACAACTGCTGTGTAAATGGAATATTTGTTTAAAAATTCCAATGGTTTAAATTTTTAGCCATCCTCACAAATGACAGTTATCCAAACATAGCTTTGAGCAGTAGGCACATCCATGTCTATATAATTTAGTTGAATGATTGAGAGATTTAATTTTGTAGAATTCTTTAATAGTTTAATAGTTAGGGTTCTTAGATATATTTAAGAACCGAGAAAAGAATCAAGATCAATGTTTTTGGTAGTGTGGTATAATAGATATAAAATGATTTCTGTCTAAATTATATTTTATAGTCTATATTTTTTTTATACATGTCAGGTCTTGTAGAAATCTTGTTATTATTACTTTTTTTTAGATGTATGTTTTACCTATATATATATAGTTAAGGAGAGAAAACTTGCAAATTGTAATGATTAAAACGCTCTTGATAGAACTGGAGAAGAATACATAACAGAGATTTGAAATCAATTTTTGTGAATAAATTTCCGTATTTTAGATAAGGTTATTAGTTAGTGGAAAATATGGAGACATCATACTTCAATTTTCAGAGATGATAAAAGCTTAACCAATTTTCAAAAAGGTGCGAGATTAAACATTCCAAAGGATTGGCACTAATGATCAGTTTTGACCATATTGACTCTGAGGGATAAAGTCCTTTTAAAACTTAGTTTTCTTGGTTAAATGTATTTTAGAAGATTTTTTTTACTAACAAAGTTCAGTTCCTAAGAAAGTTCGTAATCAAATTCAGTATGTTTCCACTAACAATATTATTATGTAGTTTATGGTTTCTTCTAGCTTGGTTTCCATACCAATTTTATGTTTTTGCAATATAAAAACTGATCACCATTAAACTTGTAAGTATTTTATTTTATATGGTTTTAAGGTTGTTAAATTTGCTTCGTTTTTTTGAAAACCATTTTGATGGGAATGAGAGGATTGGAGTTTTCAATAAATCGTACTCGGGTTAAGCTCGATCTAAGTAATACTGGAGGGTAATGAAATTCCTATTAAGTAATAGAAGAATTTTCGTGAATCATCAAGGAGAAAAGGAACGCTGAAATTTTTAAACTCTCATATCTTAGTCCAACGAAAATGTTATGAACTATACATTTAAATTTTTTTTTTTTTTGTTTTGAGTTATACAATCTATAGTATTTTAGTATTATGAGCCAAATGAGATTGAGAAAGAATAAATAGAAAAACGTGTGTTCCCACAGGCGACACTCCACGTGCAGAGTTATATTAAGAGTTTAGCCAAGGAGTAGGTCTCGATACCATTTTCTTTTTAGTCTTTTTAGAGGGTTTCCAGGCATTGGGTTGAAAAGATTTTTCGCTAGAAGGTTTAGGTGATTATAAAGAGAGTTTTGGTGGCGTTCATAGGATTTAAAGGTGGTTTCAATAACTGATTGTATTTTTATATCAGTGTAGAGTGTTTGATGTTTTGATATGAATCATGCAAGGGAGTATTTTTAATTCGGCTAAAGGTTTTGTTTTTGAAAATTTGAATTTTTTTAATATTTGATTTTTTCCCGAGCTTCATTTTGGACGCCGTATGTACAAATGGGTTTTAGAAGAATTTGGTATAGAATCAATTTAGTTGTAAGTGAGAGTTTTCATTTTGGGTTTAAGAAATAGTTGAGGGAACGACGACAAGAATTCAGCTTGAGTTTGGTTGCATGTATGTGGTGGTTCAATGTTAATTTTATCAAAGTGAACTCCCAAGTATTTAGTAGTTATTGAGGTAGAAATTTCGATATTATTCAAGGAAACACGAGGACAAATACTTTGTTGTAGAGTGAAGGTGATATAGCAAGATTTGGTTTCGTTTATTTTTACCTTCCAGTTTTTGCATCATGATTCAATTGTAGTGAGGTGGTCTTGTAACCTATTTGAAGCAGTGAATTGATTTTCATGAGTAGATATGATCGCTTTAGCGTCGGCATATTCTATGATGAAGGTGTTAATGGAAATGTGTTGATCTGCTATAAATATGTTGAATAGGAGAGGGGCTATGATTACGTCTTGGGGAACTCTGGATTGAATTTTGGAGAGGGCAGAAAAGGAAGATAGCAAACTGACGATCTTCAAGGTAAGATTTGAGGATTAAGTAGAAGGTGGGAGTTAGAATTTTCTTTATTTTGTAAAGGAAACCATTATGCAAAACACGATCTAAGGCCTGTGTAACATCTAGAAACGTTGCAGTACAGAAATGTTTTTTTTATGTGTGGTTATTGTGTCTGTTATTCTGTTTATTTGATATAATTGTGGAGTGGCGATTTCGTCTGAAGCTGAATTGAGTGTTAAGGTTAACTTTTCCTATCTTATAATAGGATTTATTCTACTGAGGATCAAACTTTCAAAGACTTTCGAAAATAATGGGAAGAAGTTTATTGGTCTTTATGATGAAGAAAATTTGGGAGGTTTACCGTGTTTTGGGATTACTATAAAAATTGAAAATTTTCATTGCTCCAGAAAATAAGCAAGATGAAGAGCTGTGTTGTAAATGTTAGGGAGAAGTATTTGGGTTTTTTTTGGTAAATTTTTGCCAATTTCAAACGTAATGAGATCGAAACTCCATGATTTCTTTTTTGGGAAAGTTACAATGTAGTGCTGGACTTCAGCTGAAGAGAAAGCTTTGAATGCAAGGTTTTTTGTAGAGGAACATAAAGAGATTTCTCTATATTTTTATAAAAGTCGGAAAAGCCTAAAGAGGCATGTGGCTTGAAAACATCGTTTAGGTGGGTTTTGAAGGTTTTTGTTTTGTCAAACTCATCTATTGCCCATGAGTTATCCATTTTTTTTACAGAAAAGAATTAGGGTTTAAACCTAAAGATTTTTTTTCGCTTTCGAAAGTGAATCGTCCTGATACGTTAGGGAGGTTTATGAGTTATGAAGTTGGTTTTTTTTTTCGTATGGCGTATATAGCCGAGAGTAGGCCCGAAGGCCTAGTTCGGACGCCTAATTGGCAGAATTTCTATTTAGGCACCCGTAGGTTTCTGCCATGCTCGGGGTGGGGGATAGTGGCCTCTTTCTAAAGACACCGTGACTTTCCCGAAGAGAGATGCCGCCCGTGACCGAGGTTCGAACCGGTGATAGTGCCCATCGCAACCGACGCCTTAGAATGCTCGGTCACTCCGTCCCCCATGAAGTTGATGAGTGAGTCATGTCTACATTTGAAGAATAGCTATTTTAAAGTAGCAGTAAGGAAAAAATGGTCACGGAAATAAAACCAAAAGAAAAACCCCATGGAAAAAATCCAAACTAAACAATACACCCCAGAAAAGTTAGCTTAAGTTAAAAAAAAGTCCAAGAAAATAAAAGCATTGTAATATTTAATAAAAATATTTTGTTAATGATAAATCATTAATCAACTACAAATTTCTTATAGTAAATAAGAGTAAATTTCTTGTTTTAAAAAGCAAAGGTGGGCAATTAAAATAAAAATAATTGACAATCCAAGACTCCAAGTATTTCCTTTATTTTATGTTACTGTATGTTATAACTAGGGCTCGGAAGTTGATGACCTTAAAAACAATAAAAAATGCAATTATGATATAAAAATGGCAAAAAATGCCCTTAGAAAATTACAGAAAAATTACAAATATTAGTTTTAAATTAATAAAAATTCATTTTTTTAAAATATTTTATTCTATTTTACTATAAAATTCTATATACATTTATCAAAGCTTTGAATTACTCAAAATATGACATAAAAATTGCAAAAGTGTTGTTAAAATAGAGAAATAAAAAAATTACAAACATTTGTTTGTGGTAATTTCCAAATTTTAAGTTATCGGCATAATGGTCGACAAGAAACAATAAGAAGTGAACTAGTGTGAAATCAGTAAAAATGATAAAAATGTGGGAAAATGACCTAAAAATGTAAAAAAAATGACTTAAAAAGTAATAAACATCAAAAAATGTAAAAACAATGCAAAATACATCAACTTCCGAGCCCTAGTCATAACCTAGATAAAAATAAACTGATTATGAAATATTATACTCAACATTTTAAGCTACTAAAATAATGTTTTAAACCACTGTGGTATTGACGTTAAATAATAAAATATATATTATAATGCTGTGGGTCTGTATTTCATTATTATTATTTTGATATTTCATAAGCAATTGAAATTAAAATTATCAACAACTTTGCCAAAAACACCAACATGGCAACATTTCCAATTTTTAAACTTAAGATTAAGTTAGGTTATTTAATAAAGGTTTTTTATAAGTAGATATATAGTGCTTATATATTTCAAAAATATTTTAGTACAATTTTATTTATTAACTTTTGACAAGACTTTATTGAATTTTTTATTCTTATGGTATTTATAAATTCCTAAATATATTACATAATATATACTCCAAATATTTTTTTTGTTCAAAAATTGAATTTCAGATGAAGTAGTTAATGAGATTAGTTTAAGTATTTGAAGCTTTGGTGAATGGGGTGAATGGAGTAATAAACCAACATTTAACGGGTTATTCTTTTACCACACTATTCTTATCTTCTAAATTTTTAATACTTATAAATCTTAACTCATAAATTGATTTTCTATTTTTATTTATCTAAATATTCTTTACTTTGTTTCACCATATGAAATTTAAAATGTATGTTGTTATTCCAAAAAAAAAAAAACTAGAAAAACTATAACCATAAAAATATAAAAAATTGTTTTATTTCAACTGAAAATTAAGTAATAAAAATACTTTCAAAAATGTTAATACATTTTGTAATAATGAGTTTTGATCGATAAAAATATCTCCTTTTATAACCTAAATATTATACATTATTGTAATAAATCTGATAAAAAATAATTCAAACAACTGTATTATTAATAACAGTAAAAATTATTATGAAGAAATAATTAAATATACTATTAAGTAACAACACTAATAGTCTTACACAATAATTTGTCATTGAATTTATGAATTCATATTATTAAACACTTTTAATAATGACCTACTGAATGACAAAGTACTCTCCACACCTTACCTACTTACCCACTTTTCAATTGATTCTAAAATATTGTAGTAAAAAATAAATTAAAATGATTAAAATAAAAATTCAATCAAAAATACTTTTTATTTTAAGAAAATAATTTATTTAAACATAAGTTTACTTATAACTTATTCAGTATTAAACCCTTAATCTAAACTAATTATAAATGTAATAAATAAAAAGTAAAAGGTATTTTTTCTAATATTTCAACTTAAAATTTTTACAAAAATATGATTAGAATCAATTTAATTAAAACGAACAGTGCTCTAAATTTCATATTTTACATTTTATCAAACAACACATTACACAACATTTTTAAAAGTGTAATATCTGCTTAATTAATATAAAATCACAATGTCATATCAATATTAGGTTTTATTTTTGAATACTTATTCATAGTTATTGTTTCAACTACTACACTTTAAATACCTTCTGATTTTATTTAAAATTTAGTTAGTGATTTAACAATCAGAGGAATACAGATCAGAATACAAGGCATATTTCAAGGTGGTAAAATTATATATGTAAAATTCATGTAATATTTGTATTTAACATATAACTCTGATACCAAAATTTCACTTAAGAATAAATTACTTAGAAAATTGTTGTCGAGAACTTTAAGTTTTAAAAAAATAAAATCGAAAATATTAACAAAATAAATAAGTATTAACAGTTTTTCAGTAGGTATATAACAATTAAAATATACAGTTTAGCTTAAAAACTAACTTAGGTCACTTAAATAGTTCAACTAAAATTATTATTACGAGTTGTTCTCCTGCGTTTGGGTTCAATAACATCCTCATCTTCTTCTCTCTGTAAAAAAATCAAAAGCATTATAGTAAAAATGTTGTGTTTGTTAATTAAATTCTCACTTACTTCAACAGACATGTCTAACATAGTAGAATCTTGAACGTCATTATTCTGTAATAGAACAATCAAGTCATAAATAGTTTATAAAGGAAACATGAGCAACATTAAAATAGAACTTGCTGTCTGTAAAATAAGCATAATTGCTTATTGGTCAACTAATAGTTTAAGACATCTAGTGCATTCTAGCTGGAAAAAGTGTATAACAAAAGGCTTTTAAAAGCCAAAAAAATGAAGTCTGAATGCCCTCTTTGTTCTACTAAAACAAAACTAACTAGTCGATACTAAATAAGAGAACACCGCGTTGGCACATCCAAATGAATTACTTAGCCCCCTGACTAGCTCTTATTCATTCTACCATTGGTCACCCTTTCTATCATGCGAGAGTTTTGACTGTTTTTTGTGCGCTGCCTGTTGCGCTCTTATTTAGTACAGATTATAATTTTGAATGTATTCACTGAAAATGATGTAAAATATCTAATAGAATCTTTATTTTTTTAAAAAAATAAAATCAAATTAATATTTAAAAGTATATACTTTTAAGAAAATGTAAAATAGAAATACTAATTTTTTTTTTTTTTTGAATTTTGAAAAAGATAAAACTAGTATAAACAACTTTTAAAATAAAATAATCTTGGTTTAAGTTTATTTTGAAAAACTGAAGTATGTATTTAATTTTTCAATTAAATGTATAAATACTATTATTTTTTTATCTTAATATAGATTGAGGAAATACCTACCATTTCACCAAAATAATAATTTTAATTTATCTACAGTATCTTTATTCTTCTAAAATACAAATATAAAGAAAAAAGAAAATAAAGAAGCCCAAATAAAAAAATACAGCCAATGTATTTTATTTGCCAGGTCAATACTGTTATAACTTACAACACTATTATCAAAAACATAAATATAGACTTCAGACATCCAAGGATTAACAATCAAGTTTAATTAAGAGGTCTCAAATTTCAAGTCATTCTCTTTAAAAGGCAAAGAATAAGCTCACAAAAATGGCTTGATATATTTACTATTTCTATTAGTGGGTCATATCTTAGCATGAAAGTAGAACCACGGTAGGTGGCTGCTTAATGTAACAAATGCAACCGATTGTAAGAAATGTTTTTTGATAGTTTTAAATGTGCTGGTTAAAAGAGAACAGTAATTACTTATTACCAATATTACTACAGGTATATCTCTACAACTTAACATTAAGTTTTCAGATAATGAGTTTTGGTGGTTGTATATTGCCATTTAACCTCTTCTTGGACTTTTTATTAAGGTGAAAAATACTTTAAAAAAAAAGGGCTTAGTAACTTTGATGTTTTTCAAAAATAAACAAAATTCTGTCGTTTTATATTAAATTAGTGTAAATAAAGATAATTTATTAGTAACAGGCTAGCCTAGTTCAAATCATTACTTAGTAGATTAAGAATAAAAATACTCACTACTTTAGATTCATTAGCTCGACTGGTTTGAATGTTATTTTTTTGAGTTCGGGTTTTAGTGGTTCTTAAAGCAGCTGACAGTCCAGTTTTTTTTCCATTATTGTTTACTTGCTAAAATTTAAGAAAAAATACGTCATCACAAAATTTTAAATTTTATTTAAAAAACTTACTTTGATTTGAAATTTTTCAGGCAAATAAACCTTTACATTCACAAACATGGGATCATCATGTCTCTTGAAAAACATTGCTGAAATTCTAATTTCAGAAAAAGGAGAGGTTTCAAATGTATTAGTATGAACTACTAACACACTCATTGCCAAATCACAAAGAGCCCACATTTTCTAAAAATAAAGTTTTATAAATATTTTAAATATTAAAATTACTTCTATGTTAAAATATTTAATTAAAATTATAAGAAAAATAAAAAAATGATTGTATACAATTCTAAGTAACTATACAAGGATTTTATAGATTTTAACATAATTTTTGAATTAGAAATGTATTAGATCCACAATACTTCTTTATAGAATGATATATATATATATAATTAAATTTATAATTACCGCATTAACAGTCTCATTAGTTGGTTCTACAGCGTCAACATAATTTTTGACTCGCTCCAACATCTCTTTATAAAATCCAAAATTATAAGAATCATTTTTAGTGATCAATGGTTCAAGAATGAACCACAGGCACTGTTGCATCAATGTCAGACTTTCTTCATCTCTATTATCTTTATATACTGGAGAGTGTGTTAAAATTGATATAGCAAACAGTAACATATAATCAGGTAAAATATGAGGTAACTGTGCCATTGCTTTTTCAATTGAACCTAAATAAAATAAAACATTAAACAATATACTTTAAATAGCATTCAAGATTATAAGGATAAATGAAAATACATGTAGCAGATCCTTGAGTTAAATTTCTAGCGTAGTCCCGTCTTCTGTTTATATCTTTTAAAACGTAATCATAGATTTTAGTCCTCAATCGTTCATCCGCTTCAAGTCCAGCTAAAGCATACATTCCCATAAAATCTAATGGTAGACATTTGAAAGGTAAACCTCTCCCTAGGCCTTTATGGAGTTTTGCAGCAAAAATTTCTCGTACTTCCAAAACTTCATCCTAAAATTAATTAAATGTATTATTAGTTGACACAGTAAACTAAAACACCAAAATTTAAAAAATATATACCATCATAAGTGTTGATAATAAAAAGAATTGTTCAGCTGTATACTGATCTCCAACACCTTTTTGTTCACAGATCTTTAACATAGAACAGCCTGCTTGTAATCGTAACCAAGCTAATTCAGATTTTGATAAGATTCCAGATTGTGTAAGGTCACCTTTTTGTGACAAAAAAGCATTAAACATTCTAAATGTTTTCTGAGCTGATACTTTATCATTCTTTAAACCAATAAGCCACCTTGCCATAGCTTTCATACCTTCAGCCTTAAATAATACAATATTAAAATAAATACACAATTTTATACTAAAATATTAGAAGTTATATCTTACTCTACACTTAGTGCCTTTAGGTAAAAGATCTTCAGAGCACCAATTAGCATCAGCATTATAAACTTCAGTTTTAATTGACACTTTTACTAATAATTCCTTAACAATCTAAATAGAACACAAAACAAATTGAAAGTTATTATTCATTAGTCATTATTACCACATTTATGACTATATGCTAGTCAAATAAAGTAGATAAGTTTTTTTTAAAAATATTTTAATGTTGATTTTTGAATAACTCAACCAAGTACAAAATAAATATATTTTTATTATTTTGTTTACATATAGATTAGGAATATTATAAGAATACACATTACACAACTTTAAGTCTGATTGTGAAAGTGTTGAACTATATATCTAACAAATGTTCTTTAACTATTAATTAAATGTTTAGTAAAATAGCTTTGTGTATGTTAATTCTAACAATGTCAGACGTCAGTCAAATACTAGGCAAAACTTGGTATTTATATTAAAAAGTAAAATGAATGAATATAAAAACATATATTATTAAACCGATATATATTCTTCACTATGCTCATTATAAAATATGTATTATGTAAAACTTTTTATTGCATAATAACTTTATTTGGTTTATTAATAACATATTTGAGCAGAAATATTGTTTTTCGTTAAAAGAAAATATTGATAAGTACTTAGTGTGCATTAAATGAATAGGAATATCAAAACTACTTTCTAAGGTTACTGATAGACAATGCTAGGAACTTTAGGTATTTGTATATTTGTTTAGAAAGTTTATATTGAAATTATAATTAAGTACAGAGTCTTGTTAATAAGGTTAGGTTAGGTAACATACAATTAATTTGGGTTTCAATTAAGTATACTATAGCCTCAGCAATATTATAAAATAAATCAAGTTAAAGTTTAACTTAAAATAAATAATTATACATTCCTTAAAGCCATCAACATTTTTAAAATTTATATTGACTTCAGACCTCCTAAAAAACAACAGTTTTATTTAAGAGGTCCCAAAATGAAAGTCATTTTCTTTATTTGATAAAGAATAAGCTCGCAAGGATGGTTTGTCTTCATTAGTCAATATAATATATAAAATTACTTTATATGTTTTTTAATAAACTTAAAATTAATAAATTAATTTAGATATTACTAAATTATAGTCTCGGCAATAATACAAAATAATCAATTGCATGTCAAAATCAAACTTTAAGTACATAATGATATATCCCTCATAGCCATCATATTATATTTTTTACATAAGAACAAATTTTAAAATTTTTATTGACTTCAGACCTCCTAAAAAACAACAGTTTTATTTAAGAGGTCCCAAATTGAAAGTCATTTTCTTTACTAGATAAAGAATAAGCTCGCAAGGATGGTTTGTCATCATTAGTCAATATTACTTCATTCAATATAACATAAAAAACAATTTTATATGTGTTTAATAATGTTATAAACCAATAATTTTAAATACAATCACTAATCAATTTTTTCATTTGCAATAAATTTTATAAATTAAGTTTAATAATGTATAATAAAACTGTTGTATATATTTATAATAAAGTAAACAAAAAACTGAAAATAGATATTCTTTGGTAGTAATTATCACAATTTTACTTGGTAATTTAAAGAAATTTATAATGAATTACTCACCTTTCGAGAAATCATATTCTTGAAATGAACATTATATTTTTCAGCTACATTGATAGCTAAATGTCCAAGAGCTACTATTGCTGTTTCATAATGTTTTGAATCAGGTTCTAAATTAATTTTAGTTTTCTAGATTTTTAAAATAAAAACCATATAAATTATTTTAAATATAAAATATATTTTAATCCAAAACATTTTTACCTCGACAATATCATCAAAGATATCATTTTTGGATTTATATACATTGACATATAAACATCTTATAGCTCCCTTAGCTTGTTTCGGGGTACCATATACAGCCAATTTTTTACATATTGGTATTAATTTTTCTGTGAATTCTGGGTATGAATCACCTGTAATATTTACAATAGTATTATTTTAATTGATAATTAAATAGCATATAACTGCAATAGAAAAAATTTACCAAGTGCACTATATTTCCCAATTGTTGTTAACATAGTGAGAACTTGAGGAGCAATATATTCATCATCATGATGAGATAAATCTAATAACTTATCCAATATGTCTGGATGATAAAAGTGGCAAGCAAATGTATTTGACAATACCTTAAGTTATGGGATAATATATTAATTATTATATTTAATGTTAAGATGATATGAAAAATTAACTTACATTAAGAAGCTCGAGTCCTCTATAAGCGGCAGTTTCTGGGTGCAAACCAAGTTCTTCTATCATATTTCCACCACTCAAACAATTTTCGACATGATTAAATAATTCCTAATAAACAAAACAAAATAATATTTATTCTATTGATCCTATTTGATTTGGTATGTAAAACAGAAAATAATAACACAATATATTATAATATAAATAACTTTAATAGCATTATGTTAAAAGAGACCAAATCCGCATGAGTTGTCTTAGTCTTAACACGTTAAATGCGTACTGATGCCAATCGGTATTATGAGGATCATTCGCAATGCGTTTAACGCCATTTGGCATCCAATATATATTTAAAGGACTATACAACTGAAAAAATCCTAATTTTTTTTTGTATGAAAATATAGTGCTTTAAAAAAGAAAAATTTTGGTGGTATAAAAATTTTTGTCGGACAATTGCTTCGGTGTTTATTTATGAGTCGTGTAAAACGAGTGACGTCATAAAATCATACCATCCACCGGACCGTATCTAAAATACACACGTTGTATTTATTTTGCTCGATTAAAATAACTATAGAGAAAAATTGATTTAAGCCTTAAGGTATAAGTTTCTAAAGTACATTTATAAAAAGGTTATAAATTTCTTTAAATGATCATATTATTTTTACAGTATTAAAATTTGTTTCAGGGTAGCTTATATAGGAAAGGCAAAAAAATAAAATATATTAAATAGCAAATACATTATATTAAATAATATTGTACACTGTTAATTAAAGTTAAAACAAAATATGTGTTATTATAATTTATAGTTTAAGAACTAAAATAAATATGTAAAACAAATCTCACAATAAAATATATTAATATAAACAAAAATACATATGTTATACATAATTAAATTATTATAATAAATAATTATAGCTAATTTAGCTAATTAGATTATAATTTTAGGTAAATCTTGAATACCTTTTTGATTTTAATTCTTCATAAAAAGGGCAAAGTATTGGATAAATATAATCTATTAAACATTATAATTAATAAAAAAATAATATCAAATATGTAAGTTAATGTATTGTAGTATAAACCTACTATATACTTACTTACCTATATTCAATTTTATGAACCTATCTTTATTTTAATTAGTATACCTAGGTATATTTTATTGTGAGGTTTGTTTTACATACTTACTTTAGTTCTTAAACTATAAATTATAATAACACATATTTTGTTTTAACTTTAATTAACAGTGTACAATATTATTTAATATAATGTATTTTATTTTTTTGTCTTTCCTATATAAGCTACCCTGAAACAAATTTTAATACTGTAAAAATAATATGATCATCTAAAGAAATTTATAACCTTTTTATAAATGTACTTTAACAACTTATACCTTAAATCAATTTTTCTCTATAGTTATTTTAATTGAGCGAAATAAATACAGCGTGTGTATTTTAGATACAGCCTGGCGGACGGTGTGATTTTATGACGTCACGTGTTTTACGCGACTCATAAATAAACACCAAAGCAATTGTCCGACAAAAATTTTTATACCACCAAAATTTTTCTTTTTTAAAGCACTATATTTTCACGTAATAAAAAAAAAATTAGGATTTTTTTTAGTTGTATAGTCCTTTAAAGAAAATGGTTTATTATTTTCTACGCATTGCCGAATGTTGTTTTATTATAATATAGCATTGTTAAACGCGAGTTATAAAATATGTATTTATCCGCGGTTTGAACGTTTGACCAAATAGGATAAAATCCTTATGATATATTTAGAAGTGGTATACGCACCGTATGAAAAATACAAAAAGACATATGCAGTCAACGTGTTAATAATGTTTAGCAGAACTAATTATACATAATTATGTTTAACTAATAGTATTAAGAGTGAATTGACATAAAACTGAAAGGTAAGAATATTATTCAGAGTGCATATAGTGAATAATTATAATTTATTCATTTATTAATTTTATATTTTTATAAAATATAAAAATTTTATAAACCTCATAACTTAAGCTTTAAAATTTAAATATTAATAAAAGCCATTAATGTACATTAGGTATATAATATTTTTACCTTTGAGAATAAATGTTGGTGTCCTTTTAATACATAACATTTTCTTTATATAAGTACAATTAAAATTCACGAATTTATAGAAACCTAATATAAAAACTATATTTGATGTATTTAATACAATAATAAGTATAATTCACATTTAAGAGTAGGTTAGTGCACTATTTATTATCTTTGTATGTTCAACACACAGCAAAGAAAATGTTTCAATCTTACGTCGTTAGATTTAAAATTAGAGTAACTTAAATTGAATAATGAGCATTTCTTAAAAATTAAACAAGTTAAGAATATAATCTTATACCCCACAAAAAAACTATGCGAATAAGTTAATTTTTCATTTTATTATTTAGATACTCACAACTTATACATAATACATTTACTTGGGCATGAATAAGAGAAGAAACAACACTAACCTTTAATGCCTGAGAGTCTATCATTACTGATGATGCTCTTTCTAAAAGTGCTTTTACAGTGTTGTAATAAAGATTTGTCATTACTGGTTGACCGAGCTTCCGTAAAACTAAATTTGTAGCTTCAGATATTTCAGCAGTACTAGAATTCTGTTTTGCAATTGTATCCATAGCTTTTTTTTTTTTTTTAAAAAAAATTATTAATTTAATTTATTATTGAATGTATAGCTTAAAAATAAAAAACAATAAAAATCAACTTACAACTCAACAGAGAAGGATCTTTAATCAGATGTTGTGAAAATTTTCCTATAAACTCTGCTGCTTTAACTGATTCAGGTAAATACCGAGTTAATAATTTTATACTTGCTTGAATTTCTTTATCTTTTAGAGGACTATCTTCTTTTTTGTGGTTATCAAGAAATTCTTTTAAATGTGAACGGATTCTAAATATTTTTTTTAATAAATAAATAAACATTACATGTTTTATATAAAACAAAAACCTATTATCACTTACAAAAGTTGGGTTTTTTGAATCTCCATGAAAGCCTTTTTAGCATAATCATCAATCGTACCATACAAATGATAAAGTCTTTTCATTCTCTCTTCAGGTGGTAGTTGATATGGTACTAAAGATGTATTTACTAATCGTTCAACCAATGATTTATCTTCAACAAGAGTTCTGTAATACCCATGTAGAATTTTATCTTTGATCCAAGTGAATGCTTTTTTAGTGGCTTGAGGAATGTCTGGATCATTTAAATAGGTTTTGTATATCATCGCTAACCCAGAATTAGCTTCTTTCCTTATTTTAAACTAGATCACATATATAATAGTTTATAATCAAATAATAGCTTTTAATTAAATTAATAATATTAATATACTACCTTTTTATCACACATTCTTTGTTTAACAACTAAGAGTAATTCTTCATTATCTGCAATTGGTTCAAAGTCATGTTTAGCTGTTGATACAATAGCCATAACTGTTTCATGCCGAACATTCATATCACTATCAGAACTTCTTAAACGTAATGCTTCTGTCAGATCATGACGAAGTTCAGGTTGATTTAAAAGTAAATGCATAGCATACTGAACACATTTAATACGTATGCTAACAGATATATCATTAAATCGGCTTAGAAATGCTTGCCATAGAACGCCATGGTGGCGAGCAAGACTTGAATCTCTTTCTGAAAACATGCGAGCTAAAAGAGACACAGTACCGTGACGTTCTTGTTCAACAGTTGACTTCAGTTTACATTCAAGTTGTGGAAGCACTGCCAACAATACAGATGGACTGATTCTATTCAATTCATAAATGAGATCGTAAGTTTTAGTACTAATAGCTAGATTTTTTTCATTTTTTCCCAATATCAAAACATGATTAAAAAACTAGAATAAAAATAAAAAAACATTTCAAATCGAAATCATAATATTATTATTATATTATTTATACACTTACTGATTGGATGTAAGGCTCTAATGTGTTTGAGCATTTAAGAATTAAATCTTTAGCTAATGAATAAGCATTTTTTCTTTGTGATTTATTGGGTTCAACAATATTTATTAAAATAATATCAAGAAGTTCACTGGCTACCATATCAGATTCACATATTAATGGACATAAAATATCCAGCATAAAAGATTTCACTTTAGTTGAATGTTCATCACTATTAAATAGAGTAATATTAATGATTAATATTTAATAAAATATAGCTTTTAAAAAAATGCGTATTTATGCTTACTTGACAATTTTAAACATGAGTGAAAATAATTTGCAAAATATTTCTTGGCAGTCCTCAAGTTCAAAGCACATATTAAAAGACTTAACATAAGCCAGATTTTCCAAAAGATAAAAATAACGTTTAAAAGCTGGGTCCTTTGGATCTTTTAGACCAGCAAGTTGTTTAATTAGGAACATAAATATACCCTTTAACAAAATTTTATATATAATATTTTAAAATTAAATCTTAGTTTTAACTAATTAATTCATACTTTGACTTGCTCAGGATCTTTGTATGGAGCTTCAGGAGCATAAACTCTAAGTACATCAGCTATGCAACAAGCTATTAAAAGCTGAACATCTTTACTAGCATGTTTTAAAAAATAATCTTCAGCCAAATGTAAAGTCAATGGTATATATTGTTGATACATGCCTTCATCTTGACCCATTGCTTGAAGAGTATGAGCCAAAGTCTAAAATATTCAACAGATATTAGTACAATCAATGGACTTAAATTATAAAACAATATACTTTTAATCGGCGAATAAGTTCATCTGGACCCAAGTCATCTGTAACTGGACGACATCCAGCCGGATATGTCATATCCTCCTGCATATTTGTGATAATTAGCTACTTTTTTCTGAAATACAAATTGTTATTGAGTTAATACATTTACTACCAGTTTTTAAGTGATTATTTTATTTAAGGCAGTTATAAACTAAAAGCTTATGTATTATTGAGATCAAATTATTATTTTTATAGAACAAATAACCATGAGAAACTGTCAATGTACTCTTTATTATCTGACCATTAATACACCATGTGAATTATAATTCTTATAATTTATTGTCTTGACAATTGAATGCTACTTTAGTATTAAGAAAGAAAATGGAAATTTTGAAATACCAATGAAATAAACAAATACTAATGATTTTAATTAATGTATAAATTTTTATCAGACTAAGAATTTGTGTAGGATGATTCAAGTGACAACCAATGACTATTTTTCAACTTCGATCAGAAAAAAAAAATAAAAAAACAAATTCTACCACTAATGTTGTGACAACACAGTGATAGTCATAGCATAAAACCGTGCATATAAAACGTGATCCACGCATCTTTATCTATGAATCAACGTACCCAGGTAATAATAAGACATGATTGATGTAGGTACTTACTTACAGAATGTAACCGGTCCCGCGCAAACAGCAGTATTGCATTGCCGAGCGTATGCTTGTCTACGAGCGTCGGCTGGTAAACACGGGTCAGCGAAATCAACTGGTTATTACATTGGTCACATCGTTACACTCCTCATCACCAAAATTTAGAAAAATTAAAAACTATCGAAACATAAAGCGCGTACGTCAGTTCCGGCGTCGAGTCGAGTAACGTGTTATAACAATAATCTATTTGACTCTCAATACGCGCACTAATCGCATATAAAACTGAAAATATAAATCACTAACCGGCAATGGCGGAGAATTTACCGTTAGGAGAGTTTGAGAGGTAGGTGAAAAGGAGAGACAAATATGAAAAAATATATTATATAAAAAGTAAAAACCGCTAAGGGATGCGATACAATAATAATAATATTGTAAATAGAACACGAACGAAAAAGAAAACACACAACATACGTAATAAACGGACTCCAAACTCCAAAGATGCTACTAAAATCTGACTGGTTCCACAGTGTGACCACGTTATATGACAACAATTTACCAGCTGAATTTTTATTTATTTATTTTTTGATTATTTCATTAAAAAACCACAGAGCTTATATTAAAAAAGTGTTTTTGTAATGACGTAATCACAAAAAACAAAGATAGATATCGGAATATTGAATAATTAAATAATTTGAATATTATCACTTATTAATTCCAAGTCCATTTCACTATTACGAATATAAGAATTGTTTGCAACTTCAATGCAATTTATTAATGATCTGTTTATAACTATTGATTCTACTTTAATAAACTATGGTCTATGATATTGATTCCTGATTGTAACAAAAAAAAATCTAAAATCTTAGTACCTAAATAATAAGTATCTAGTCCATTTTGATAACTGACTAGACTATATTATTTAGTCGAATTATTAGACTCTAATAGGCTGTTTAGTATTAAGACAATGAAATTAAAACGTATAAATTTATTATTACCAAATTTATAAAATTGTTGATAACTAAATTATGAGAAAAAACCTTCGAAACTATAATATACAGTATACTTAGATTTAATTTTTTCAGAAAAACAATATGTGAAATTTAGTTTATCGTTTTTCCAAAAACAGCTGTAAAGCATGGCTCCAACAATAAAATTGATAATTAGGATTATTAAAAAAAACAACAAAAAATTATTTAAGAAACTTTATTATGTTTAATAATAACATACTATAGTATTTATAATAATTTGTAATTGTATAATATTAATTTAATGAAATGGTATGAAATATTTTATTGCTCAAAAATCATATTACTACACAAAATAGAAAAACGTCTACATTGTGTGTTGCTGTTGATGTCTTATTGTCTTAGCATTGACATGATAACAAAATATGTTTTACGAGCAATTCTATAATATATCCATTGGTGTTAATAACATGTATATTATAATGCTCTATAAATTTTCTGAATATAATAATAATTATATAAACATTAAAAAACCTACAATTAAGATTTTTTTTTTAAGCAAAAAAAAAAAATATAACAGACCACAACCTACATGGATAATGTTATAATCTAAATAATATAATAATATGTCGTATGAGTATAAATATACACAAGGTTATGAGTATGAGACTGTTTAAAGACACAAAATTTAAGTAGACCACTTAAATGAGATAATCACCCTTCCATTGTTAAATTAACATTTAATAACAAATAAAATTAATAACGACTAAAAAATGATTAATAATTAATTATTAATTTTGGAATTGTAGAAACTAATAGTTTTATAAAAAGTTTACTAAAAAAAAAAAAACTATAAATAAATTAAAAATGTTAGTTTTCAATTTTGTTTTCATGAGCCAACCAATAATATTAATATTTAAAATATACATTGGGAATGTTAGATGTTAACATAATATTATTAACACAATAACTGATTTTAACGTTTATACAACGTATCACAGAATACATCATTATATCATGATTCATGACATTTTCAAAGTGAAATTATTCATATTATATATCTAGCATAATGCATTTCAGTTTAAAATATAACTATTATCAAAACAAATTTTGAGAAGTATATTGTTAATAAAAAAAAAAAAATGAAGAAGTATTACTATAATATACTTAAAATAATAATTATTATTTGTGTTTTACTAATTGATATTTATCTAATTGAAATGGAAAAATATATGTTTAGCATACTCTTGAGCTTACTTCATTATAAAAATCAGTTTAATAGTTTGAAATTTATAATTAATTAATATGATTTTATATATTTTTATAATAATAAAAATATCACTGAACTAAAAAAAAATTATTACAATTATTAAAGAGTTCCTGACCATAACACTTCAAGAAAAATAATAAGTGTAACATAGCATATTGTTGCATTTACATTACAATTTAAACTGTATAAAATAAAGTAACAGTATGAAATTTAAAAAGTAATTAATATTGTTTTTACCAATACAGTTAAAAAAAATATTTATTTAATTTTTCAATAATTAAAAAACCTATATCAATGAAATTATACAACACAACTATTTTAATATGATTCTAACTAAACGAAAAATATAATGGGAATGTTAAGTCATTGATTCAAAACGGCTATAGTTATTTATAACTAACGTTATTAAAAAAGCCTTTAAAAAATTTTTAATTACTAAATAACAATAAAACGTTTTGAAGCTAACAGGTTTATGTAACCAATTTATTATTTGCAGTGCACCTGAATTATAAAATAAATGGATACCTATCATCAAAATTGAATAGTTATATTGTTACAATTGATACATTGTAATAATAATATCTCATAAAAAATAATTTTGACTTTATATTTTTAGAGTTTAATTAATAAAAATGATAAATAATATCAGATTCGACCATGAAATTTATGTAATACAATAAAATGAAAACTAATTATTAAATATTCAAAAATTATTGAGTTGTTCTTTTTATTTTTTTCATACTCTAATTATGCGAATTGTTTGAGAATACTAGAATATTCATTTTAATTATATACCTACATTTTGACAATCAAGTTTTTATTTATTATAGTATAATATTCAGGTACCATGTATAAACAAAAAAATGAAAAGGCATTTGATTAACTATAATTTTTTAAAAATATTATCAAACAATATAATTTAGTTAACCTAAAACAGAATGTAAATTTTAAATGGTTACAAGGCTGAAACTTTTCAAAAATGATTTATAATGGAAGAAAATTAAATATAATGGAAAAGTACAAACACATGAGTATGAAAATATTGACTAGATAAACTAATTTGTCTCAATTTTGAGACTATTTGATTCATATAATTTTGTTCAACAAATTTTATTAACATAAAATGCTAACCTAAACCATATCACCACTAACTGACCAAATGACACACTGATTACATAACACTTAATGGTAACATTCACCAAAGTTTTTCGAAATGGTAATTAGTAAATCCTGGGTTTTTACGTATATCCCAATACGTATTATTATATTCCCAAGTTTCTATACCATTTCTAACAGTTTTTCTAAACCATTTGGGTTCATGTTGTTCTCCAGTTTCTTCTTTTTGTTTACGGCGTTCGCGCTGTGTTTGCTCTAAATTGAGTTTCATAGATTCAGCACGATTCAAATCGCCTTCCTCTAATAGCCTTCATTAATAAAATTTATTAATTAAAATCTAATTGACAATAGTTTAAAAATATACAATATAATTCACAGTACAATTAATTCTTTTAAAATACATAAGTAGATAGTACCTTTGATCCGGTCGAAATCTAGTATCGGTTTTAGGTAAAAACTTGGCTGTTTCTAAGTCAAGCTCATTTAATTCCATTGCAAATCTTGTAAATCCATAGTATAACTCATAGTCTTCTGGCATAGTACCTATTAATAAAATATATTTATAGATTTATTCAAAATTAAAAATCTTGTTAATTTTATTCATATACCTGGTCTCCATATACATTTTGCAGAAGGTGCAGCAGCAACTCCACAATATAGAGCTTCATTCCATTTACCAAATAATTTACGTACAACTTTTCCTTCATTTTCATCAATTACAACGCCGTGTATTTCATGACGTTTAGCAGAAAAATAACTAGCCTTTAACATAACATAAAAAATTCAACTATTTAACTGAGTAAAAAAAAAATAAATAAGTACATACAAGTTTTTATCATTAAATATTAATGAAGATATTATTCATTCATTCAAATTAATTTAAAAAGATAAAAATAATAAACATTAAAAAAAAAATTACATCTGATAATTTCAAGAAAACAAACCTTCAAAAATGTTAATTTGCATGTAATATTTTTATCCAAATTAGTAATTTTCAGTTCACCATATTGATCTACAGATCTTTGTCCACCAAATAAATTATGAACACAAGTTGTTACCTTATTCCATCTATAATGATCTTTACTATCCTGACATAGTAACTGTACATTCACATACCCTAAAAAAAAAAAAAAATTAAATTTGATTAGAAATTTAAAATACAAGCAATTCTTTTTTACACTTGACAAACCTGTTGGTTGAAATTCCATAGATTTCCCCCAAAATTTTGTCTTAATTCTAACATCTTGCCAAAATATAAAATTTTTAGATTCAGCATGACATACACTAACTGGTGGATGATGACTAACCTATGACAAAATTTAAAAGTATTAATATGTTTAAAAAATTAATAAAATTAATTTTATTTTTATTACTTGTTCTGCAATAAATTTGAAACCTTTATCATCTCGTATACATTCATAGGTCTCACCCAAAAGTGGATTAAATGGTTTTGAACCAGCTCTATAATAACTGGATCCGTAACTAGACACTGCAAATGCTGCTACATATACCATGCGTTCATAAACATCAGATTGTTCAGATGCTTTATCTAAAAGTTCACTGTATTCTAATTCTTCACACATGCGCTATAAAAATAATTAATTAAAATATATATAATATTCAAAAAATACATAATATTTGTTAAGATTAAATAAAATAAACAAATTCATAAATTCATTTAAAACTACTATTAAAAAATTGTTATTATATTTACAAAAGAAAAATAATGAATAACAAAATTATGTTGTTTACCTGTAACATATTAAGAGGTTCATTAAGTGCAACTGGCATGGAAACTTGGGAGAGATCTTTACCAATGTTTTTGCATAAGAGATTCCATAAAGACAATCCTTCAGTATCAGGTTTTGGACATGGTAGTTTAGTACGCCGTCCAGTCATATTCCTGATATCACCAGATCCTCCACAATCTACTATAAGAAATAATAACAACAATTATTTTTATAATAATAAACATTTAAATTGATAAATTATAATAACATAATAACGTTTATATTGTATTTTACTCAACTTACGGGAAAATATTTATCCGTCCTACATTATAAAGATTTATTTTTGTTAACTCACGTAATATATTAATAATTTTAAAACGGGAAAATGTCTTATCAAAGCATATTTTGTGTTATATAGAAAAGGGTGATTAGTATTTACTACTGACAAATGCATCGATTTTACGAGTACAGGGGGAGAAATATAGTTTCGCCTGAACTTTTACCAGTGTGCAAACTTTAACAGAGTAGCCACTATCATAGGTGCGAAATATTTGACATTTTGCCAAACTTTCATCGTATAAATAAAACTGAAACAATCATATATTATGCAATAAATAATATTTGATGTGCTTAAAATAACTCTGGATAGAATAAGAAAATTATTTCAAAAATTTTCTATAAACATTATTTCACGGAAATTTATATTTTTTTAATCTCCGTAAATTAATAACGAGTACAGTAATCAAAATCCGTTATCGTTTTTAAATGTATAAAATGAATTAATATTTTTAGAACTAAGTTTAAGCATTTATTTAAATACTATTACATAACATGGGTATTCCAGTAAACTATTAGTAAATTTGTAATAAATATTACAAAATTATTAGATTTTATCAAATAAAATACCTATACATTTTCGTCTTTTTCCAACTCAGAATTAAAACGTTGAGAGTAGTAAAAATGTAGTAAAAAATCAAACTTTAAAATATTTATCAACCGAATATATTTATTCATATAAATAAATAAATTTAAACCAATTCATTGGTGGGATTATTGACTGGGATTTTCGATTACCATTCAGTATTTAACATATATTATTATTTAATACGTAGACTTTTCAAGTTGAAGTGATAAATATAACAAAGGAAAAAGGAAAAAAAGTCTTGGGGATAAAAGAATCTATGAAACTTAAAATTTGGAATACAAATAAAATTCGAGTAATTATTCTAAATAAGTCAAAATAGTTAAGTTTTAATTGAAAAAAAAATCAAATAAAGGCAACATGAAAAAATACAAATGAAAGTTTTTTATAAACGAATGAAAACCTACCAAAACCATATACAATGAAAAAATTCAATAGTATCGTCACTAAAATATTTCACGAACTTTAATACTAGTTTTGAAAATAGTACCACAATAATTAGTTATCACTTATTGCCAAATTAAAATTTGGTTAAGTATCACAAAAAAAAAAAATTTAATACGAAAAATCAAATCAAGCAAAATACTTTACAAAATTATTTAATATAAAATAAATTACTAATTTTTTTTTCTAAAACAGTCAACAATTAGCAGGAAGAAGTACATTATTAATCACCATGCTAAAAAAATGAACTAAACGAAATTAAATGAGTTAAAATGTGATGATTTAAAACACTTTTAAGTTAAGTGAATTATTCAATTTATAAATTAAAATGAATTTTAAAATATATAGGTATAGTTAGTTATTACATTTATATGTATCTAATTATAAATATTATACATATATTAAAATGAAGGCTTTGTTTCAAAATTAAATTTTATTGTGTACAATAATTGGATTGATGAAGAATTACAATTACTAATAGACGCCAATAGGTACGGCGACATTTGGTTTTTAATTGACAATTTTAAATATGCTACTAAACTAAATTAAGATATGAAATAACAGCAGAACACAAAAAAATAATTAAACGAACTGGGTAAGTATAATCGATAAACAGGGAAAAAACAATGAAAATGGAAACAAGATTAAATAATTGTTAATATCTTTACACTCGTTCTGATGAGAAAAATATAATTTTGAAGGCCATCAGACAAACTTATTATATTATGTAGGTAGGTACATAAATTAAAATCTTATAATATAATTAAAATTTGTCATTTTTACTATTTAAAATTTTTGTTTTATATTAATTGAAATCCACTACTATATTTGTTTTGGCTGTAATGCATATGCATATTCATTGAATATTTTAATGCATGCGTTGTCACGAAAAATGTAGGTCGATAAACTCCGAAGTAAAAACAAAGCTCATGCTATCTTAATTTAAAATGCTTATTATATGTAACAATGTAACATCAATACATTAAAAATGATCGAAGTAATCTTATCAATGTGTTTAAAAAGTACTTGATATTATTCAAGATATAAATCGGCTGTGAATGAATGAACATTCATATAAACTCATGATAATACTTGACCTTTTTTCTTTAACTAACGAATTGGACAAAAAAAAAAAAAATTAAAATTATTTCTGGATTTTCTGCAGAAACATTACCAACAAAATTAAACGATCTTTTCTATTAAAACAAAGGCCTAACAGTTATTACATAATTAATATTAGATGGAAGATGTTCAACTAGGTCAGAGATGGCGATCCGATGTCATGCGTGTCATGGAGTAACATACACAAGCTCTAAATTAGTTGACACACAAGAAAAATAAAACAGAATCAACATTTTTATTTGACTCACGAGTACAGAAAGGTTCGCCATCCCTGAACTAGGTGAATTTATCACAATTCAGTGATTTTAAGCTAATTTAAATTTTAAATATGCGTAAATAACTTTAGTAGATATTGAATAGTTGAACGATCATTTTCGATATACCAGCACTTATTAACAGATAGACGGTAAAGTTTCACCGAAGAAAAATTTGAAGAATAAAAACACATTTTAAGATACCTATATATTTTTTCTTTTTTTTAAACCGAAATATTTATTCGTTCTTTATATGTTTATATTTTTTTATACCTGATACAATTTTAGATTCTTAAAGGATTGATGGATGTATTGATTCCAAGGCCGCCCGCAGGGGGGGCCAGGAGGGGCCATGGCCCCCCCGCTCTTTAGGATAATTTGTTTAAATATAAAAAAAAATAAAAAACAGAATTTATGATAAGTGTATTGTTTTTTCGCCGCCCCCCCCCCCCCCGAGAAAAATTTCTGCGGGCGGACTTGATTGATTCTATTCAATAATGTGTGAGTATATTTTTTATGTTTATGTACACGATAACTTGTCGAAATAATGATTCAATATTAAAACTTCAGAGGTGGTATTCGGTAACAAATTAAATATACTTGGTATCTTGGTGCATTAGTGCATTAAAGGTTAGGTGATTAGGTTAAAAGTAAGAAGTTTCCAACAGTTTTCGAAAGCGTCGAAAAAAAGTGACAGAAAAACAAGAATTTGTACGCAAAACTAGTTTTCGATAAAATCAATTTTTTCCTAATGTTGTAACTCGAAAACAAATTTTAAATTTTTTCAAATGTTTATATTATAAGCGTTATCTATACACGGTAAAATTTTCAAAATATTCTGACTTTTCTTGAACTATTTATACTATTTAAAGACAACAGACATTTTTGATTTTTATTGGAAATGTCGATAAAAAAATTTTGGATTCCCAAAACCACTTTAAATTGTATAATACAAGGTTTCTTTTAAGTTATTCTGAGAAAAAACTCGAAGCGTCATTATAGGAAAAAATGTTATGAACGTCTGAATTTGAAATTTTTATGAAATCATGTATAACGGATAACGATTTATCCTCAAACGAATTTTAATATTTGTTATAATTTAAAAAGTATAAATTGTAGACACTTGAAATTTTCATCAGTTATTCAGATTAGTATTTTCTTTACATAATTTAATTTTCAAAATATTTCGATTATTTTAAATTAATAATAGGCATTTGAAATATTGTTTTAGATTCTAAACGGAGTGATGAATGTATTGATTTTACAATGATGTATGTTTTTTTTTTTTTTTTTTGTGTCTGTGTACAGCATAACTAGTCGAAATAATGCTCCAATTTCAAACTATGGGGGTGGTTTCCGATGTAAAAGTGAATATCCTTGGTACATTATAGAGGTAAAAAGTAAACATTTTCCAACAGTTTTCAAAGAAATCGAGAAAAACAAAAAAAAAAAATTACGGAAAAACGGCAATTTTTACGCAAAACCAGTTTTCGACCAAATCGATTTTTTTTTATGGTTGTAATTCAAAAACTATAATCACTGAAAATACTTGAAATTTTTACCAAATGTTAATGTCAGTGGTATCTGTATATAGTTAAATTTTCAAAAAATGTTGACTTTTGTTGAGTTATTTATAGACCACTGAAATTTTCGATTTTTTTGAGAAATTTTTTTTAAAGTGTCGATAAAAAATTTTTGAATGACCAAAAACGTTTGAAAATTTAATACAAGGTTCCTTATGAGTTGTTCTTATTGTAGCTAAAAAAAATTAAAAATCGTTAGTCACAATTTTTTTTTGTAAGCGTTTATAGTTCAAATTTTTACGAAATCTGTCGAAAACGCGAAAATTTGCAAGTAATTTTGAAGTTGAAAAATCATAAAATTTTTTGTGCTCATAACTATGGATTAAAATTATAACACTAAGTTTTCCATAAGTTTTCCTTCAAGTAGCTATAGAGAAAACTCATAACATCATTATAGGAAAATATGTATGTGCGTTTGAATTTAAAATTTTTACGAAATAGCGTAACGACAACGATTTATCCCAAACGATTTTAAATATTTGTTATTATTTAAAAAGTATAAGTCGTAGATACTTGAAAATTTTACCAGTTATTTAGATTGGCATTTTCTTTACATGATTTAATTTTCAAAATATTTTGAGTTTTTTTGAGCTATTTATAGACAACTGAAATTTTCAATTTTTCTGAAAAATTTTTTTTGAAGTGTCGATAAACTTTTTTGGCCCTATCAAAATACTTGAAAATTTTATACAAAGTTCCTCATATGTTATTCTTATAGTGATTAAAAAATTATAAAAATACATGGGCACAATTTTTTTTTATTAGCATTTGAAGTTCAAATTTTGACAAAAATTCGTCAAAATTATGAATATTTGCAAAATTATTTTGTAGGTATAATTCATAAAAATGTTTGTATAGGTAGCTAAGAGTTAAAAATTTAATAAAAGATTTTTCATAAGTTTAGCTTACAATAATTATAAAAGAACTTAAATGTTGGTGTATTCAGACCATTAAAACATAAACCACCTTTTTCACCAACCACTGGAAATTATATCCTAGGCTGACAAATCATCTTCGTTCAAAATCGTTTTTCGTATACAATGATACCTATCATTGCATTCAAATTTAACCTACCCTAGTCCGAGGTCAACCCTGCCCCCTAATGTACAGCAGAACGATACCCACTTGCCCACTTTTTTTTTTTGATAAAACCCTAACTATCTGACAATCCCTAATTCTATATAAATTAGACAAGTGAGGTCTTACTGTTTATATTTTTTTTCATGTTATTAAATATATTTCAAAATATTACTCACGTCCTTGTGGATTATTGTACTCAGACGTAGCACCGTCACTGTTTTCTGAAGATATAGAACCATCTTCAGATGATAAAGATCCTGCTTCAGAAGATGTATCAGAAGTTTGAGTAACCACTTCACCAGCAATTAATTCATTTGTTACAGTTTCATTACAATCATTTATTTTACCGCCTTGATATTCTTCAGCATCAAAAAATACTTCTGAACCACTAACACCAGAACTATATGATAATGATGAACTTAATACCTGCGAATAATAAATAATATTATACCATTATTATAATTTAATATTTTATTAAATCTGTACTATAAAATCTTACAGGATCTGGAAAATTTGATGTGTCTGATGTAATATGAATATTATTTAATTTAGCACGAAGTTCACTATTCTGTTGAATGGCTTTATTTAAAGCTACTCGATAATTAGATAATTTGTCATCGGTTGCATCTCCAACAAAAATATGACTGCGCTCTTCATTAATTGCATCCATTATGCACTTAAAACTATTTTGAACTTACAGTACAATAATAAGTAAATATTTTAAATAATTTATTTGAAATTACAAACATAATATACTTACTATCTTTTGCTAAAATGACAAAATCTGTATATAGTTGAAGATCACTAGGTGATGGATTAACAGTTAATGACGGATTGCTGTTGGATAAATGTTGAGAAGCTATTCCAGAAGGCTAAAATAGAAATAAAAATTAATGCTTGAAAATATGTTTGTATTTATTGTTGTAATTACAAAACCAGACAAGTCTGTAACATCGACAGCTTTATTTGTTGATTGACTGATTGATTGATTCATATCAATTCCCCATCCAGCAATTGTACCACCCCAACTACCACCACCACTTTTTTTCTTACGCAAACGAAACCTGGTACTCTTTTTTGTAACTGGAATTCCATCAAGTACACCAACCTATGATAAAAGGGAAAATAGTTGTAAAAAAATTTGATTAAATTATAAATAAAATAATAAAAATAATAATAATATTAATAATTACATCATTATCAACTGATTCTAACTGATCAAGTATTCGATTTAAAGACTTCAAATTTTGCTCAACTTGTTTAATTTCTGAAGTTGCTGAATCTAACTGTGAACACCAGCCGTTTAAACGTAGATTCGGAGTACAGTTTTTAATTGACTCTACGGGAGATATTACTACATAATAATATAAAATAAAGAATATTATTTATTTATTTTACAAATCAATATATAATGTGCTACTTAAACACTAAACATTTAAGTAATCATTAATAAATATATGAAATAGACTTCTTAATTTGCGCTAATAAAAATGTGTTTTTAAAATATTATGAGTCATCACTTATCAGTATACATTTATGATGTTATTAAATTATATATTTATACTTACAAGATGTTTTTTTTTGTAGTGGAGATTGTGTTTGCTTTGTTTGACCAAAAGTTAAAACATGTTGTCTATAAAGACGATGTTGCTTTATTTCTTTTACCCATTCAGAAAATGCTTCAAATGTTTTTGCCTATAACATAGAATAACATTTAGTAATATAATTTAAAACTAATAATTCAAAATTGGTATATTGAGGCAGAATGAAAAAACTTCTAGGTTATTGAAAACAGTGAGTTGTACATTTTACAACTTTCTTTACTTTTATTTTAATAATAAATATTAATTTTGACATTGGTCTACCTAACCAAAATCTACCATAATTCTGGTTATGGAGGATATAACAAACACAATTTTTTGTTTTTTCAATAGCCATTAATTGTCAACAATATATTGGTAGATCACATGTTAGACAAATGCTTTTTAAAAATTTATACAAATATTCTTAAAATAGTATATTGTATTAAAAATTGTATTCCTTAGAATTGTATATTATGAGCCTTGGAAAATAAAAATTTGTGACACATGCATCCACTGAGCTCCAATCAAGGTTCAGTAAACTGTATTACTGATTCATTTTTTCATATAAATTCCTTAAATAATCATTTAGTAATAATTTATCTTTTTTATGAATGATAAATATTAAATTTTTCATTTAATAATATAGTATATTGTGTTAAAAAGGCAAGTATTACTATTTCAGTTGTGGGCAATGTATGTCACATCATTTTTCATTTCTAATCCAAGATAGATTGGGATTTTACCTTTAACCTAACCCAGGAAATTTAATGTACTATTTAGTCGGCTCCCACCATACTTGAATTTGGAGAAAATAAAAAAAACATGAAGACATTAGGAATAATTAGTCAACAATTGTGCTGTATTTATTATAGTATCAATTAATTATTTAAATTAAATTAAAATATTTAAATATAAGTCCTCACTACCCAAATTATTGTTATAATATCTAAAAATTTAAAATATGCAATATTCCTAACTTACTTGTTCTTTAATATTAAATACCAGCCCTAAATATAAAATAAATTGAAAATAATTATACTACATTAGTGTTTTGACTAATCAAAATCATTGTTTTCTTATGTATGATAAAAATTACGAAACATTTACAATTACAATAACAGTAATTAGTTATATTCAATGACTGTTATACTAAAAAAAAAAAAACTAATATCAAAATTGGCTATTCTTATAATGCTTTACAATGTTTGCTATGAGAAAAATATACAAGAAAACTGTATATAAAAAACAATTTACAATAATTGTAACTGCCAATGTGGAGTACATACACATTGACCACAGCCCTGTTCACTTGATAGTACAAAGTCCATTTAAGATTTTTAAATGGCCTAACTTATCTCTATAATATCTAGCTATCACACACTAATAAAATTTAAAAATATATATCTCAACTTAAACCAATATAATTGTATAATGAATTGATTATTTTAAAAGAAAAAGTTTATCATAGAAAAAAATATTAGAATAACATAAATACATAATATTGTATAATATGTAATTTACAGTCAGGTTATAATTTTAAATAAGTCTGCTTAGCCTTTTAACAGGATTATTTACTTATATATTTAAAGAAAATAATACATAAATGGATTAATATTTAAAGTGATTCATAAAAAATGTGTTGAAAAAAATACTATTTTAGACATATAATATTATAAATATACAACTATTTAAGACTGTGTTGAAGATAAATATAAATCAAAATTGTCCAATAAAAAATACATTTTAAACAACCTCAATATCATAAATTATAATATACATTTTATAAAATATAATGACTCAAAGCCCAAATTTGTTATTAAAATACTACATATTTTTTGTCAAATTAAAAATAAATTAGATACTTTAAGAAAATTAAAAGTATATGATTTAAAATACCTTACATTAAATTTTTTAATGATGATTGTTAGCCTCAGTAAATTTTAAAATTCAGTTTATTGTAAGTGATTCATTTATTAGATATAAATAAATCGGTAGTTCCAAAATATAATTTTAAAAATCAAAAATAAATATTAACAAGACAGAAACAGATTTGCTCAATTTCTTTAACATTTTAAATGATTTTAATTTAGCAATACTCAGTATAATAAATAAAGGTATAATTAGACAATTTTTAGTCAAGTACCTAGCATTTAAACTTATGTGATGAGTTTCAACACAGAGTTTGTTCAAAGTTTTAATATTAATTTTAGAAATACATTGCTAAAATATAGTTGTATAAATATACTGTTTAATAATTACAACAAAAATAAAATATAAAATAATTTAAAATATATAATCACTCCAAGAAAATTAAAAAAAGTTGGCTGATTTATTTTAAACTTGTAAAGGCATACATGTTCACTTTGTTTAGTTATAGTAGAAAGGGGTTATGTCCTAGATTAATTTATAAAATTATGTACTCTTTTACAAGTATATTTCAAAAGCATAATGAATTTCAATTTAACTCTTGAAAATAAATTAGTTTCAATGTTTTAATATAATATACTGTTTAGAGTATACATTTTACACAGAATGATCCATATCACATAAGAAACTCATTTCATTAGACACAAATGTTTTTTACACACATTAAAGTCATAATAACAACAACATTTCTGAGAAAAAAAATTAATTATTTAATATTTTCTATATTATTTTTTAAAATTGTTATTCTTATGAATAAAAACATTAAATTTCATACATATTCCAAATCAGAATATAATTCAGAGTATTTTGATCTATAAAAATCAAATTTTAGACAAGTAATTTATTAATGATAAAAAATATTTTTATAAATAAAGTTTTGATTATTGGAGTAGTATTTAGTATTTAGATTAGAATTTAGTGAGATATTCTTGTAGTCCACAATGCTTGTCTAAACTTTGTTTACTTATAATTTATAAATCATAAAAATGTCCAAAATTCAATTTGTAAATACTAAAGAATTCCAAAAATTATTCTTGTTAAAAAAAAAAGGAATTAAAAATGAATTTTAATAAAATTGTTTAAAATGAAGAGTGTTTTGTTAATTGATCATCTATTGACTATTAGTGTTAGCAATGTATGCTACGCCCTACAAGATAATATTCTATGTAATGCATAATAAGTACAATGTCTTATTCCCCACCATGATCATACCAAAAAGTACAGCAATATGATACATAATTGTTATTTTGGTCAGATTAAATAACTATTAAATTATTTCTTATCACACCAGTACAGATAATATTACCTGCAGAAAATTATTCCAAATTAAATTAAATAGGTTCCTTCAAAAAAAAATTTAAAAATACATAGGTACTCACTTTTAAATGGTAAATGAATTCTTCAGCATCAATGTCTAATCGTTTTCGTTGATATTTTGTAGATATTACAGATAGTCCAATGTCAACTTGACCATGGATTTTACCTCTAGACATGTCTAATGGATTTTTTCCATATTTTAATATTCCTTTGTCCAATACAAAATAACGCTAAAATGTAATTTACAGTTATTATTACAGTATACATTTAAAAATATAATGATTTTAATAAAACAAATTTCAAACCTTATGCCACCCCTTAAGTGGCCACTTTCGTTTCTTGTGTAAATAACCTTTAAAAATGTCTGGTTTTTTGTCGTATCTTTGTCCATCTTTTAGACCTTCAACTATTTCCCATTCTGTACCACGACGTATAATTTTTTTAGAACCTTTCAAAATAAAATTACACAAGTAGCTATTAAACAAATTTTCTTGAAACTGATGTAAAAATTGTAAAAAAAATATTTCTTTAAATTCCTATATTCCTTTTAAATACTATCATGTATAATAATACAAATAAAAATACCCCAATATCTTGACAAAATATTTCCTTATCCATTCACTAAGATTAATACATCTATACTGTGCTATTACCTGGTTCTCGTCCAAGTTTTCTTTTATGATAAACAAATCCGTCATCTTTCGATTCTACTGAAGGTGTGTTGCTATCTACACTAGCATCCTACATTCCAAGTATCAGTAGGTATTAATTTCAAAATTTTATATAATTAGAAATAAATTTACCGAATCCGAGTTGGCAACAACAGTTCGTCTTTTGAAACTTAACTGGGGTGATTTTTTCTTCTCCATATCGCGAGGTACGGCTATGGAATTGGAACCACTAGCCATCACTGTTTTTTTAATACACTAATTAGATGTACTGACTATAGAAGGTTGTTAGTAAACATCTTTGCGCACTTGCTACCGCAGACTGCGCTGCCAAGGTTAGCAATTATAATTTTTCAAATAATAATTATTATTATGATAGTGATTTGTGATTACGAATAAGGTAATAACAATTAGGTATAATTGTATGATTTTGTTGTTTAGATAACAGCTGTTATTGTTGCAAATATTGATAAGATGATAAACAACTGCAATGCAGCCGATACGTGGAAGAATTAATAAAAATAACCAACGTTTAAAAATAATGGCGATATTGTTAAAAACTTAGTCATGACGCTTATTAGTCGAGAACTAACTACAAGGTCGTAACTGGGGGTTCCGGGGGGTCCTGCCCCCCTCGAAATTTTAAATGTAAATAATAGATAAAAATTACAAGTGTTCAGCATTTAGATATTTTAAAAAAAGTTGGACCCCCCGAAATTTTTTTTCAGTTACGGCCTTGACTAACTAATAACTAATAAGTAATAATTATAGTAATAAGCAGTATTAAGGTTATAGACTGCGTAGTGTGATCATGGCTAAAAAGAACTTTCTTTTTGTGGTTGTGATTTTCAAAAATAGCTTTATTCAAATTCAATAAGTAACATAATTAATGAACGGTTTTTTTTATTAGACAAATAAAATGTAAATAGTAATAATATAAATTGTTATTTTCTATATTGAAATGTTCATCTTCTCTTTGCTCTCTTTCCACCGCCTCGTCCTTGAGAATTAGGATTTTTCGATGATGTAGATTTTGCTTTTTGATTTTTTTGATTTAATGCCGATTTCTTTTTGGCCAACATCCTTTTAGCTTGGTTGGCCCTAATAGAAAAGAAAATTTAAGTATTATATTATAGTAACTCAAATGAATCTAGATTAGAGTGATTAGACAATATTTTTATTGTTATTATTCATATCAGACACATAAATAATAGTATAATATAACATGGTTAATACAAATATAGGTTAATTAATAAAATAGTAAAAATATAATACAATATGGATATGTTGATAATAATATGATTGTGTTTTTCTCTATGGGTTAATAAGTAGTTTTAAATATTTATAGATATTCACTTACTCATATCTGTATTTTTTAACACCAGATTTGCTAACATCTGTAAACTGGGAGTCAAAAACAGAACCTCCTTTCTTTTGTTTATTACCAGCAGACTTTGAAGAAAATTTACCACCTAAAAACATACATAATTGAAAATATTTGTTAAACGTAATTGAAATATAAAAAAAATTAATAATACTCTCACAAACCTTGACCAAAATCTGACATAGCACTCATTTTCTTAGGTTTCATTTTGTTTTTTGCACTTCTAGCTTGAAAATTAGCAACCCTCTGCATTTTTTTTTGATTTTCAATTTCTTCTTCTTCATTAACATCTTCTTCTTTGTTTTTCTTTTTCTTTTTAATATTTTTCTCTATTTTAGCTGAAAAAGCTTCTCTTGATCTTTCTAAAAAATACAGTACTTTTATAGCAAATAATATTTATATAAATTTCAAATATATGAAACTATCAAACTAATAGTTTACTTTTAGCTTCCCCTCGTTCTTTTTGAGTCTGGAACCAATCTCTTTTCTTTTCATCTTTTTTTTTAATAAGAGTACCAATACTAGTTTTTGCCATTTTTTCTGTTTTTTCAGCAAATTCTTCTGTTCGGCTCATTTGCCGTTCTTCATACTCTTCGTGCATGATACATTTAACTTCATTTCTTAGTGAATCTACACGCTCTTTATACTTATCCAAAATTTCTAATATAATAAGATTATAATTATTAAGATTAATATTATAATTTCTTATTATTATTAATAATAATATTAATTATAAATACCAATAGGAATAACACGATTTTTTACTGGATTCTTAGCTTTTCGTATCACTTCTTTTAGTACTTTACGGTCTTGTTCACTAGCAATAGAAACAGAAACACCAGATCTTCCTGCTCTGGCTGTTCGGCCAACTCGATGAATATAATGTTCAACAGTTGGTGGCATAGTATAGTTTATAACCTAAATATTTAATATTATAACATGAAACATATAAATGTATATTCTATAAATTAACTTACAGCCTTTACTCCTCGGATGTCTAATCCACGAGCGGCAACATCTGTAGCAATTAACAAATCAAGTTCTTCATCTTTAAATTGTCGTAATGCTTCCAATCTTTGAGGTTGAGATAAATTTCCATGTAATTCTCCAACCTAATATTATATTAATTATGTAAGTTATAAATCTAGAATAATATTATCTAAAATTGTATTACCTTAAGGCCAAAAAGTCCTAGTAAAATTTTTACTCTATGTGCATCAGCTTTAGTTCTTACAAATATCATAGTATGATCTCTAAATGTTCGACATACTAAAGCAGCTAATGTTGCATCTCGATCTTGTTCTTTTCCTTGACGTAATCTAAGCCAATAAAGAATATTTATTTAAATCACTCAATGATGGCTTATAATTTAAATGTTGTTAGTATACCTTACAAATTCTTGTCTTAGATTAAAAGCTACATCTGTATTACTGTCTACAAATATTTTAACTGGTTTGCTTAAAGAAACAGAAGCAAGATCATTAACAGCATCAGTCATTGTAGCTGAAAATAACATTGTCTGTCTGGTACGAGCACACATATTAATAATTTCTTTCATTTGGTCAGCAAAGTTTTCATCTAACATTCTATCAGCTTCATCCAACACTAATACTTCTAAATCCGATAAAGAAAAAGATGGAGTATTTTGTAAATGATCTAACAGTCGACCAGGAGTAGCTATAACAATATCTGGATTTTTACGTAAAATTGATTCCTAAAAACAAGAATACCTAGTTATAAAAATAATAAATAAACATTAACATAATATTTATTTATCTTACTTGCACTTTGAGTTCTAAACCACCAACAGAAAGACCAACTTCAACGGTTGTGAACTGTGCAAGTTGTTTTGTAACTTGGTACACTTGTACACCCAATTCTCGAGTTGGAACCAAAACTAAAACTCTAATACAAAACTACAATTAATTTTATATTAAAAATTATACAACCATTTAAAATTGATTTACCTAGTAATAGGAGTAAAACCTTTGGGTCTGTATAAAAGTCTTTCAAGAATGGGTAGCATATAAGCTGCTGTTTTACCAGTACCAGTAGCAGCACAACCACAAATATCTCTACCTAAGAGCGCCACTGGTATTGCAGCAGCTTGTATAGGTGTTGGATGAACATAGTTCAATGCACTTATGGCCTTCATCAAAGGTCTTGAAATATTCATTTGATAAAAAGAAGCATTTTCTTCAAATGGAGGAGCATCTTCAAAAAATTCTTCTTCATCCTCAACAGTTATTTCATTTTTGTTTTCTTCAACTTCTTTCTTTTTTTTATTCCTTTTACCAACCAACTTCTGTCTATCTTTGATACCATCTGAAAAAATAAATAGACAATGAAAATAAAAATTTATATTTAATACTATACAATATCAATGGTTAATACATAACCTTTTTTCAGTTCATCTTCAGATAACGAATCACAATCTGACTGTTCATTGTAATCTTCATGTTCTTCGCTAGTGACATCAGGCAGCTGAAAATAAGTATAGTTAATAGTAACATTCAAAATACTTAAAAATCATAATTGAAAACACTCACAAAAGACTTCACATATCTACGGGATTTTTCTATTTTTTCGTCAGTTCTATTGGTACCTTTACGTTTTATATATTTCTGTAGATCATCCCAAGTGTCATGATTATACTCTGAAGCCATGGTCAAAAACTTGAATTCGTCGTCGAAATACGTATCACCTTTGGTCTTATGTTTTTTCGGTTGGTACTGAAAACATACATCATTATAAACCCTTACATTTAATGACTCTTAAGTTGATTAATTGATTTGAAATTACTTCAACTTCGACATCGGAATCCGATGAGGCGTCTTCTACATCGTCTTGATCTCCAATCGTTTTTATCATATCCCATTTTACTGTACCCATTTCTTACTGATCGCAGAGTATAAAACTTTAAAATAAATCCTGTTTAAGTTTAATAAAATATTATATTAGATGAAAATTAAAATTAAAAATAACAGAAATTGAACTGACCTTAAGCTTAAACCTAACCCAACAGTTTCAAGGCTTTAGTTATTCGTTTGATGTTTACAAATTAGTAATTATAATTTGTATTTTGTAATTTTGTATTTGTATGTTGTATCTAAGATTTGTATTTTGTTCATTTGTTGTTAAGAACTGCACATGTCACAAGAAACGACATAACCTTTAAATATGAACGTTGTATCACAGAATGATAAAAACCACTAGTTCGAGATAATAACATAAGATTTTAACCACGAATATTAATATGTCTATGCCACTAACTACATGACGTAATGTAGTAGTTCGTGCTCCGAACCATTAATCACTTTTTTACACAGATTTCTATAAAGTACCTATAGACTATAGATATCTGTGCTTTTTTATGACCCAATCATAGAATAATATTACTTATCAATATTACAAAGCGCTCGAACTTCAAAATATGTACATTGAAAGAAAATATTTTTCTAACTTCACAATTTTTCTGAATACAAGGATATAACCACAACACATATAACTTTATGATGAATGGACAATATTTTCCCCACGACTGTTTTTAGTGTTAGGAAATTATCCCGCCAATATATTTTCGATGAGTACATTTTTTTCTCATTTTTTTTTTTTAAGTTAACTATTTAATATTATAATATTATTTATTATTTAATTAATTTTATTTTTTTTTCATAAATATAATAAATTATAACTGTAAACGTAATTTTACACGTTTATAAAAGGTAGCTAAAAGATTGTCTACATAAAATGTAATAATAAATACTAACTAATAAAAAGACTAAAATTCTGACGTAAAATGTTACATTTTGTAAAAAGCATTTAATCTCTGATTTTTTGTTATTTCTAACACATATATTTTAGAATTTGTTAATACTTATTTATTTTATTTTTTTAAACCATACCAGTTTGATATTTAACAATTTAATAATTGCTTGTGAATTTGATTTCAAGAGTGCTTCAATGAATATACATCTATAATTTATTATATTAATGAAAAAAAAATTTATTTCATATTAAATAATAATTTTTTTTTTAAATGTCCGTAGGAGGGAAAATTTCCGCGATTCCAACAAGTAACAACATAAGAGTGACATAGTATTTAATGTGACAGATGATGGTATTTACCTATCTCAGCTTTGCGCCCTACATGTTTTTTTCAATGTTATGATTTATGCTATAGGTATTTAAGTAAAATTATTCAAATATTTTTAAATATTACCACAGAGGCATGTTCTATGATATTATTAACCTAAGAAAAAACATAGGTAGATATGCTAAAAGTAAGTGTTAATTGTTACTGCTCTGTTTTTATTGTGGAAGCGTTTGATAGAAAAAAAAATGTTAGAAATTTATATTCATCACAAAAATGTATTCCTACCAAAAAAACCAAAATCGGTTATAAATAAATCAAAATATCTCGTGCATAACAACAATTTTTGAATTTTAGAATAAAAATGTTTTATTAATAATAAAATAAAAACTGAAATAAAACTAAAGTATTATGTTGTATTGGTTTGATTTAAGTGATATTCTATAAGCACACCAACTTTGGCAATTTCAACAGTTATACTTTAAATTTCACACATGATACAATATTAAACATTACCTAGGTATACAGTTTTCATGCCAAAATAAAACAAATATCTGTTATAGTAGTAATATCAATATTATAATATTATATTATACTATATTAGGTATAAGTATTTAACAACCAACTTTGCCATTATTTGTAAGTTCAACCAAAATGCATGGCTTATTATTTGGCTATTTTTAAATTTAAGGCGTCTAAGTTTGAATATATTCTTGTTGTTGTTTCAGATCTACATTTTTAACTTATTAACTTTGTTTATTAAATGTAAAACAAAATTAACTATAAAATATTTATAAAAAAAAAAAAAAATAATAATAATAATAATAAATAAACTGTTATTTAAATCAAAAAATAAATGCTTAAAGATTTTCTTAAAAAATTATAAACAAAAATAATTTATGTATTTTCACTTTTAAGTATATAATCTTTATGAAATTATTATTTCAAAATATAAAATTTAATTTTTTATATTTAACAAACTCGTTTCCAGTTATTATTGACAATAAAAAAATAATTATACAATAGGAAATAGTTAACATAAATAACTATTTTATATAATATACTTTTGAATTGCATCCATGAACCATGAAATATGAAAAGCTTTTAAATGTTTCATATTGTACTTTATCAGCCTATTTGAATCCATTGTATATAATATGATGTTAGAAACATGAAACATCTGATCATTATTACGGCAATGATATGGGATTATATTAGTAGGGCAGTCTTCTGGATTTGGCATACGTATTAATAGTTTAGCACCGAATTCGACAACTAGTTTTTTTAAATGTTCAAGTGTAAACTGATTCCAACCATTACTTCCACATATGTGTATGTTTATATTATCAAATAATCTTGGATACTGTTTAAAAAATCATATCAGGCATTAAAAATATTTTAAAATGTTTAAGTTTCCAATTCTGAAGTTAAATGTTAAAAGTTAAGTTTAAATATACACAAATATTTACCAGTTTCTGTTTGTTTATTCTTGATATCATTGGACCATTAGAATCAGTAAAAAATTTTGTTCCACTAACTTCATAATTTTCACACTTCATAAGTTTATTTTTATCTAATGAATCAGAAATCCCTAATAAAAGAGTGATACATTATAATAATTAATTAATTAAAAAGTAAATTTTTATACATTTGCATACAAGTCAGAGCACTATCTATTGATTTAACAATAAAGAATTTTTTTCTTGGGTAACCTTGAATATTGACTATAAAGACATGGTAAACATTTACTTTATACAAACAAAAATAAACAATTCTTTAAATCATTAATTTATTAGTTTTCTATAATTTTTATAAACAATCAAGAATATTCAACTTTAGAGAATCCAACAATTAGTTTTTAATAATTTAATAGTTAGTTATCATAATATCGTATTTATAAGAGCGTTAAAAAAAATTAAGTATACTTACAATTTTCATTGACTATAAATAAACCATTTGCTATGCCAATTAAACATTCTAAATTTACATCACAAGTATTATTTTCTGTTTTTGATACAATCATGTGAGTAACCTGAGAAAATTTCTTTTCACTCCTTTAAATCACATAAATACATAATTATATTTATTTTGAAACTATTAAAAAATTAAATAAAAATAATAATCTACATACGAAAAATTTTGAATCAATTTAATATTGAACTGTTTACAAAATGTGTTAACAGTTGCACTTTTCAATGAAACATTATTTAAGACTATGACAATATCATCTAATTTATAGTTAATAATTTGTGTTGGTTTACATAAAACTCGATTTTCCATTAATTCAGAAAACTTTTCTTCATTAAGACATCTAAAACATTTAAAAAATATTAATATACATATAATAATTTGATTTACCTTTAATCTTTTGTTAACAATCTTAATTTAGTAGCCACAAATATTATTGAAAAATAACTTAAGGCTCTTTAAAATTGCCTTATATACTCAATAGGAGATAAAAAAAATTATGTATTTATTAAAGTCAGATATTTTTAGTAAGTACAATTTATAGTATCTAAATATTAGATTCTGAACAAAATGATGAATGTATTAATTTTACAATGATTTATGTGTTTTTTTTGTATGTGTGTACACTGTACATCATAGCTTGTCAAAATAATGCTTCAGTTTATAACTTCAGGGGTGGTTTCCGACGACAAAGTAAATATCCTGGGTGCATTATAGATGTCAAAAGAAAGGGGTTTCCAGTAGTTTTCAAAAAAATCAGTAAAAACCACAAAAAAAGTGACAAAAAAACAGGAATTTTTACGCAAAATCATTTATATATATAATTATATAACCTTTAACTATATTGTTATAACTCTTAAACTTATCACTATAAATACTTAAATTTCCCACCAAATGTTTATAATAGCGTTATCTATACATGGATATAATTTCAAAATATTTTGGCTTTTTTAGACTTTTTATAGGTAACTGAAATTTTCGATTTTTCTAAGTACTTTTACTTTTTAGTAACGTCAATTTTTCCATCAAATAGCTATAGAGAAAACTCAAAGCTTCAATATAGAAAAAAATGTATGAGCGTCTGAATTTTAAACATTTACAAAATTGCATAACGATAAACGATTTATCCTCAAACAATTTTCATTATTTGTTATTATTCAAAAAGTATAAATCATAGATACTTGATATTTTTTAGATTTAGATTTTCTTTAAAAGTAGAAACTTGAAACATACACAAGTTATTTAAATTGGCATTTTCTGTACAAGATTTAATTTTGGGGTATTCAGTTCATTAAAACATAAACCCCGTTTTTCACCACCCAATGGAAAATATATATCCTAGGGCGATAAATCATCTCCGTTCAGAATCATTTTTTGTGTATAATGATACCTATCATTGGATTCAAATTAACACACCCATAAAAGTGACACTCTATGTTCACTTAATATTTACTGTACAGCAGAGCGTTACCCACTTGATTACCCTTTTTTTTTTTTTTTTTTAATACTTAGGCTTTAAAAAAGTTATTTCCTTAATTATCATTAATTCTTACCTGACATTGTTTCCATACATATTTATAAAATTTGCATCAGCTCCATAATCAAGAATTGTTTTTGCTATTTCAAATTTACCATACTTAATAGCCGTATATAATGGGCTTTCATACTCAAAACCAGGAACATTTAAATACGCACCATACTTGATCAACTCTTTCACAATATCTAAATTTCCAGATTTCACAGCTTCATGCTTTAAATAAAATTATATGAATACTATTTTTATACCATAAAAATAAAATATTATAATAATCAAAAGTAATACCATAGGTGTCCATCCAGCATTATCTTTAACATTAGGATTGAAACCATCATCAAGCAATGAAATTACTAAACTTAATTTCCCCTAGAATAGTATATAAATACTCTTATAAGTTATAACTGTAATTAAAATAACTATGTATAATTAAAAATCATTCAATGAAATAAACAATATGTCATACTTTTGTTGATTTTAAACTTGAGTTCACATATAAAAAAGATATCACAAGATAAAATGTATGAAAATAATATAATTAACATTAAGTTAAAAAAATAAATACTTATAATTTATATGATATTTTTATTTACAGAATCACTTTTGACACTTGGCTACATTTTGCATAAATGTGATGATTTATAACAAATATTAATTTACAATATTTATCAGATAAAAAAGTTAAATGAAAATTTTATGATTTTATATTTACCTTGGCACAAGCTGAATGCAATTTCGTTTCTCCTTTACTATTTCGACTATACAAATTTTTGCTAACTTGTTTTACAGATTCATTTAATTCTTTGACTGAATTTTTCTGAAACAAAAAATTAATAAGCACTTAAGCACATTTACTGCCACATGGCTGTCAGTGGTCATCTGTAATTCTCAAATGTTATATATTTGTGACTGCTGGCACCAATAGTTCATCATTACTACCAACGGCACGTGATTACTGGCGACCATAAATGAACTTGGTTTTATACTATTAACTTTTCTAAGGCATTACAATAATACACTAAAATAAAGATCGTGACATAGCGAAAATCATTACAATTTTTTTGATGTAATACATATTTTTTTCAAATACTTGGTATATACAAATTAAGTAGACATTGAAAAATTTGCTTGGTGTATAACAAATACCAATTGAATAACTGCCGGTCAACATGTTAAATGAAATATTATTTATACACTAACATTAATGAGTAATTGACATATCATTTTTGTAATTGAAAAATCAAAAATATATTGTAAAGAATCACTGTAATTTATTAGTATCCATTTACAATATTTACACTTTTTAATTTAAAAGTTTTAAACTTTTTTTCATTGTAATATAACATTTTTAATTTAACAGTTTAAAGCACAATAATTGTTCTAAATATACTTCTATACATAAGAAACAAATTTTGAATAAGTATACTTAGTTAAAAATAAAAAAAAGTTGAAATGAGAAATATAGAGCAGTTATCTATGTTAATAACTTTAGTATTGTAATAATTGTTTCCATCATTCATTGATTTACACTCTTTTCTAAAAAGTCTTATGAAAATCAAGGCAGAAGGCGTCTAGTAATAACACATGCAGTCAATTACAGCTGTACCACTGTTCCAGTGGCTGTGTGAGTTACACAGACTTATTGGAATATAGTATATACTCGTCATACATTAAAAACATGACTGGGCAGCGGCTAATTTTGCATCCATTACCCCTAGTTGGCTTCTAAATTCTGATTGGTTTAACTGTCTTCCATCCACCATCTACAATGACGAATAATATGGTGGAGGAAGTTGTTTTTGATGCGAAACTGGTCATGCTTTTAAGGTATGGTGAGTAAAATATGTATTTGCTAAGATGATTAATAAAGTAAAGCAATTTTTCAGCAGAGGCAAATCATCAAAAATAAAAATATTGATGACAAAAACCAATTTTTGATGGGTATAGTTTAACCTAACTGGATAAAAATCAGTTGCTGCCCAAGATTACACTTATTTTAGACAAAGTGAAGACATTGTAATAATAATGTATTCATATTCAATAATTAAATTAATTAATAATTAATAAATACATACATTAATTGTATTGGTATTGGTTTTTCTTTCTACATTACTAGGAGATGATTTTTCTATTTTCTTCTTCTTTGAACTTTGTTCAGAATCTATTACTGAATTTGATCTTTTTAATAGTTTTGTTGATGTTTTATCGAATTTTTTATTAGTTTGCTGTGTAAATCTAATAGTAGCTGGAGTTTCCAAACGCAAATTTGTTATTTCTTCACCAATGATATTATCAGAACTTTTTTGAGCTGAATTTGATTTATTCTACAAATTATTATATTTTAAAATTTTATTTATAAGATTATTTATATTTTATACTCTACCTGTATTGAGAGGATGTTGACTTACATTTATTATCTCTGTCTTATATAACATGAATAACACATTACACATTAGATTTATCCTACTAGATTCTTTTCTTACTATAGTTTAAGTATATACTCCGTTCGCCAAGAGACCGAATCACTTTGCGCATCTAAAACTGATGGGGGCCATGTCAAAAACCCTTCTTTGCAACAAGTGATAAGTAGATGAGCCATAGCCATCAAGGCAGAGGCATTTTCAGGATATTTCAATGAAGGGGGATGAAAAAAATGGTTACATAATAAGCCGTAAGGGTTACCAAAAGTAGACAAAGCACGTACTACTAATATGTAAGAAAATAAAGATCCTTAGGGGGGATCTATCCCCCATATCCCCCCCTGAGAACACATGCATCAAGGATAAATAATAATTTTTTGTATGTCACACAGTTCCGGTCCCTCAACAAACAGGGTATAGTTAATATTAGAGAAAATTCATATACTATCAAATTTATAAATAAGCTGTACTTAATTTTATTTACTTTACTCAAACGAAGAATATTTTATATATAAATGTAAATATTTACTATATTATTATTTAAAATTATACTGTCATAATATCTAATAATAATAATAATAATAATAAAAATAATAGAGTCGAAATTTGAAATTAGTTAAATACTTAAGTTAAAACTCTATAAAATAAAATGCTTTGTTCAAGCACAATTTATATTCTCTAAAATAAATTTAATAATATTTAAATAAATTTGTTCTGATTGTAACTATATATAAACTATAGGACAAAGATTTCCTTTGAAGGAAATTTGTTGTTTTTGTTTGATTGTGTAAAACAGAAAAAACATATTATATGGATATGACATTCTTTTAAGAGAACGTTGTACCCTCATGTGTTGGCTCCGTTTTACACATGTATGACATAGCAAATTTTCGTTTGCCAGTTTAAAAAGTATGCTGTTAGTTTTGATACTAGAATGAATTGATCTATTACATAATTTAAAGGTAAGATTATTATCTAAGGTCCCATGAAGCCTTTTATTGATATTATTATTATTAAATAAGTTATGACCTTTTTGAAAATCTACATTTTAAAATGATCATAAGTTACATAAAAATAATAATATCAATAAAAGGCTACATAGGGCCTTAGATAATCATCTTACCTTTAAATTATATAATAGGTCAATTCACTCTAATATCAAAACTAACAGCATACTTTTGAAACTGGCAAACGAAAATTTGCTATGTCATACATGTGTAAGATGGAGACAATACATGCGGGTACAATGTCCTCTTAAGAATAAACCCTGGCAATGAACTTGTACACAAGAGTATTACTTTACTATACAATAGGTATACAATCATACAGATGATTACCTCTTAGAGGACACAATAGTTATTTCACCACAATCTAACAAATTTTGTTTGCCAAAGTCCTTCTTACTTAATACAAATGGAGTATACTGCATACCTCATTCACAACCTTGTTGTTAGTATTGTTTTTAAGGTTGTCTAGTGTGCTTTCTTTTATACCACCAGTAATATTTCGATTTTTTATTTGAGACTTGGTTGTTAGTGTAGAATTATTAATAGATGAAATATTCACCAAATTTGAATGGATCTAAAACATTGAACAAAAACCCAAACATATACTAAAATATATATAATATGTTATTTCATTTAAATACCTTATCAATTCCTTTTTTATGACCATTAGTTGCACTTTCAGTAGAATTATGTTTTGAAAAAGTTACATCACTTTGATTATTTTCCTAAATATTTCAAATATATGTACTTAAGTAATATGTAAAGCTAAGAAATTTTAAGAGCTAAATAATGTAAAAAAATAAGTACAAAACATAGGTGAAAAAATATTAAAAAATAACATAAGTATTATAGAAAGATCTGCCTTATAGTCATAGGTTGAACTTTCAAAAACATGTTTTGGAAATGTTATTTCATTTTTAGTATGATTCACATAAATTATGTAGGTGTAATTTGCAGTTATAAATACTTTATAAGCTAAATTACATAATTATAATTAATACTATAATATAATTTATGGAGAAATTAAACTTGTCGATGTACATTGGACAGTCTATTTCACGAAAGAATAATCAGTTTTCATACATCTTGAATAATGGCTTTAGTGATGCCAGGTCTTTATTTTCCCTTCAAAGTGTCCTAAACAAAACCAAACTTTTCTATGTATGACAAGTGGAGAAGCACTAAGTGTCGAAATCGCCATTCAAAAACCATCTCTAACGCTGACAAAAATTAGTTGGTAGACTGATTATTCTCTGTTAAAATAGACTAATTATTTTATTTATAGTATTTTTTACCTAAAACATTTTATTATAACTTATTGTTTAGTAATACTTAATAAACTAAAATGTAATCATAAATAATACCATATAAACTCCTTTCTTGTGATCATTAGGCAAACTTCTAGGAGTATCATATTTTGGAGAAGTTATATCTGGCGACATTGTTTTATTATTTTGAATGTTATTTACCTAAAATATTTTAATATAACTTATTGTTGGGTAATATTTAATAAGCTAGAATGTAATCATAAAATTCATAAATAATACTATATTAATTCCTTTCTTGTGATCATTAGGAGAATTTCTTCCAGAAGTTAACCCCAACCTCACCCTCGAAGAAGTTAAATCTGGCAATGCTATACTTTTATTTTGAGCATTATTCACCTAAAATATTTTAAAATAATTAATTGTTTAGAAAAAAAAACTAATAAGCTAGAATGTAATCATGAGTAATACCATATCAATTCCTTTCTTGTGATCATTAGATAAACTTCTAAGAGTATCATGTTTTGAAGAAGTTAAATCTGGCGACATTGTTATTTTATTTTGAATGTTATTTACCTAAAATATTTTAAAATAATTTACTGTTTGGAAATATAAAAATAAGCTAGAATGTATTCATGAGTAATACCATATCAATTCCTTTCTCTTGATCATTAGATAAACTTCTAGGAATATCATGTTTTGAAGAAGTTAAATCTGGCGACATTGTTATTTTATTTTGAATGTTATTTACCTAAAATATTTTAAAATAATTTGCTGTTTGGAAAAATAAAAATAAGCTAGAATGTATTCATGAGTAATACCATATCAATTCCTTTCTCTTGATCATTAGATAAACTTCTAGGAGTATCATGTTTTGGTGAAGTTAAATCTGGCGACGTTGTTAATATATTTTGAGTGTTATTTACCTAAAATATTTTAATATAATTTACTGTTTTGTATTACTGAAAAAAGCTTAATAGCTTATTATAACTATAATGTATACCATATCAATTCCTTCCTTGTAATTATTAGGCAAACTTCCAGCATAATTATATTTAGGAAAAATTATTTCTGGTGATATTATTAATTCATTTTGAGTATTTAGCTAAACATTTAAAATAAAGTTGAATTATTACAAATAACTAATAAGTAATCAATTATTTAGTTAACATAATAAATTAATTTAATACCATGACAATCTCAGTATTGTGATCATTAGTTGAACTTTCAGTAAAATCTTGTTTTGGAGTAGCTATATCTGACGTTGCTATTATTTCATTTGGAGAGTTAGTGACAGCATTTAATTTATTATTTTGTGCTTGAGAACATGATGTATTTACATCAAGCGTTTTGCATATTAAATTAATATCTGTAGTATTTTGTTGAAAGTCATTTGTCTTGAACAACTGGTCAACTGTTTTTTTATTACATTTTGATGATTCACCATTGATGTGTTTTAATCTTTATTGACATCATATAAATAATTTAGTAATTTTTAATAATCATAGTAAAATTCTTGGTAAACATAAAAATCTTGAACTTAAGAAGCAAACTGAATACTTTTATTAACTCTGAAGGAAAATAGCCCATATAAACAATTTCCATTGGTATAACACTAACAATTTAAAATATTAATATCATAGGTGGCATTTAGGGGGGCAAAAGCGGACAGTTGCCCCTCCTCAGGGAAAATATTGAGAGGGCAAAATGATAAGTCATAAATTAAATATTATTTAAACAATTTTTAATTTTTATAAAATATTTATGTTGAAATTACTATTGTACAATAATTATATAAGAAAATTATTCCCAATGTTAAATCAGATCAATATCATCAATATTACCATAAATTAATATAAACTAATGTAAATCCTATAAAACTGTGGATTTTAATATAATATTATGATTACTTTTAAAACATAACATAAAATATACCACAAAATTTGTTTTTACTAAGATGTACAATCTATAATACTTAACACAATAAGTGTATGTGGTGATAGAACAAAGATACAATGAAAATAGGAATAAGAAACCACCCATTAGTGGCATTTACTGAGAAATTATTTAAATATAAATTATAAAAGTATAGCAGTGTGAAATGTTATCTGTTCTTATTCAGATAATAAGTAAATAATATTTAGGTGGAATGTATTATAAAGTTGAATATGAGAATATTTTTAAATGGGTCAGTAAATTATGATTAATATCCCCCCCCCCAAATAAAAGAGCCAAGTGCCGCCTATGATTAATTTTATTGTTACTCCTCTCATTTGAATAAAATAGGTAAAAAAAATTATACTGAATAGAATAAAATTAAAATTTATTTTTTAATTTGGTTTTTAAGATGAAGGTATAGAAGCACTGAAATTTCAATATTGACTTATAAAAAATATGAAAACAATGACAATATTTTTTCTAAAAGTAAGTACTTTTAATTACTATTAAGTACCTAATAGTAGGGGATATCAATCTTTGCATTGATATTTTTCTGTTTTCTGTAACAATAGACATAAAAAAATAACTTACTTAAGATCAAGCCACGATACAATATTTTCCATGTATGTGGCAAACTCATAATGTCTATAATTCAATTCAGTTTTTTTATGATAACATTCAGTTTTCAAAACGCAGTCTAAATGAGGAATTTTCATCACTTTATCGCTGAAATTATGTGAAAAAAAAATAGATCTTTTATAATAAAAACAATAATATATTTTACAGAATGTATCTATCTTTTTTCTGGCCTGCCTTTTTGTAGAATAATATTTTATTGGTTTTCTGCCTCTTAGGCTTTAACTGTTTTAAATATTTAACAGAAATTAACAAATAAGATTCTTAAAATAATAATATACTACAAAATTAATTAAATATCAGTTAAAAAAGTTAACAAAGGAAACATAAACAGTGAGATGCTACTAATAAAATTAATTTTTAAAGAAGTTCAATTAGTAAATACTATAATAAAATAGATAAAAGCTTACCAATAAAATGCTCCAAATGCATATAAGAAATCATCTCTGATATACTTATCATAATTATTCTTTAAATATCCAGAATTATACAAATAAATTTCATTTTTACATGATGTCTTAATTTTTTTCTTACATAGACTTTTATTGCTATTTGTTGACTTCAATTTGGCCTGTAAGGAACAGATATTTTTTATTTTTTTGCATAATATTTATGTTATAAAAAGGCATAATTTTAGAAAAATAATTAATTGGTACATGTATGTAATTTGTCACGAGCAATATTAACACCTCAAACACGAAAAGTCTGTAAAGCCAAATTCAGTTATGTAGTCTGTCATACTGTGTTCAAAAATTAAAATTATTCTAACTCACGGTATATCATGGTTAGTAAAGATTACGTTCAAGCAAAATATGATCAAGAAACCTGACACAACAGACATAGCTGTGAACATGGTTAGACTTATAAATTATTCTGAAACAGACGTTATGATAATTTTAAAATGTGACATTAAGTTTCAAATTTGTGAGAAAAAAAATAAAAAATACACATAAAAATTGACGATGCGAATTCAACTATATACGTTATCATGGCACTATGGCACAAAGGAATCATAAGTCATATTATTATATTAGTGATTGGGAATATAAAACTTTATCACATCAAGGACTACAAATAGTTACAAACTTACACTACATTCTGTAGTCTGTCCATTATCCACTGTTCCAGGCTCTCCGCCAAGTACAAACTCCATTACACTAACGATGCTAACTAGCCACGTGAAGATGAAGTGTTGGATGCGCTGAACGTAGAAAAAAGATGAATCACATGTATACTCGGCCGTATTAGCCTGTAGAAAATGAAACTCTAGATTATGACTTATGTTATTAAATTTGGGGGTTAACAAAGAATTGAGAACGCTGTTTCATGTCAGGAGTAGGACACCTAGAGAACGACGGATTCGACGAAAGGCTTGAAGTTGAAACAACGGAGAAATTCAAATACCGCGATTTTTAACTAGCTATGATAACGATAGTGATACCATATTGCACCAATAAATAGATAGAGCCACAGATATATAAATTATTAAATTTTTATATATCTGTGAATAATAAATATCTTAGTTCGTGGATAGAACTTTTATCATTTTATATCAAGGACTAAGAAAAAATAAAAATAACAGTATAACACCATTGAATTATATAATTATTATATTTTTATACTAATGCCAATTACTACCGAAATTTAATTGTTCCGAGTATAATAGTAGGTAGTACAAGTTGAAAGTTCAAAGCTGTACTTTACAACAGTACTACTCCGAAAAAATTACAATTACATTTTAGTAATATTTAAAAATAATATCGAAAATTACTAGGTTTAAGATTTACACAAATACACAATACATTTTTAAGGTGTAGGTATTTTCTTCTAAAATTACTATAGGTAACACTACCGTTCATCAGTTTGACCATTACTACATTGAATTTAATTACCTATTTTATCATCTTTAAAATTGAATTGAATAGACAGACACAGACGACCCCATTGTAAAGTCAAACAAAACCAAATTTAAAAGGTAAATATATTTTTATTCACAGATATTTTATTTAATTAAGTTATTAGAATGAAATGGTTAACAAGATTAAATAATAAAAATTATAAAATGAAATATGTTACTTTTGTACCTTGACCCGTTACAATTGTCTCCATTTACAATTTTAACATTTTTTTTTTACCTTCATTAATTTAGAAACTTGTAAAAATTAAGGTTCAATACTCACTTATTTTTAAAAGTTTTAAGTTATTTTAATGATTAAAAATGTAAAAAAAATAGTTTAAATCTAGGAAGAAATAAATAATTTTGTGAACAATGTTACAATCGTACCCAGTCTCCTCTATTATTATGGATAAATATTATACATTTTCAACCGTTTTACATATTCTAAAATGTAGTCATATAGATCTAGTTTAGGGTGGCCAACTTAAGTTTTAAGACATCTCGTCGGATTTACCTATTTTTGATTTGAATAATTTTGGTGTCTCGGGACAGCAAAATAATTCTAATAAAAATTGGTAAATGTGTATCTATAATTAGGCATATATAGTTTTTTCCTTCGACTTATTAGTATATATATTATATATCCATGACGTTCAATACAGTGATTTTCCTAATAAATATCCCCGAAAGTATTTAAAAAAAAAACCAGAACTCACTGTTGTATTGAATTGTCGAGTGGATGTGGATCTCGTAATAGCACTATAGCAGAGTAATACTTGTATAGAGTATAGATACAATTAGGTATACAAATACTTGTATTTACTTTTGACCCCCAAAAGTACCAATTATATAGATACGATTTTCTACCAGAAAGCTTTAGCTCCCCTTAAGTTGAAAATTGAAGGATTGCTTTAAAATTTGATGACATACAAATAAATCATAATACTATTCATAATCAAAAAAGGACTTATAGTTTTCCAATAGTGCCCTAAACTTTGATTTTAATATGTAACTTTTATATACTTTTTAGATGGTTTGGCATTTTGCCACTAACTAGATTACAAGAAGGTGTTAAATATTTAAAATTAAATATACCTACATATAATGGTCCAAAGGAACTATTTAAATATTTTGATAGAACACAAGTGAGTGGAACGATACGTCGAGTTAACAAACAAAATGTTTTAAGTTTAGGAAACTGTTCAGCGTTTTCCAGCCATATTTCCTCTGGAAACTTGGAATGTTCACCAAACAACATTCCAAAGTAATCATAGTTCTATATAAATTAATTATTGATTGATATTTTATAAAAGTTATAAATAATTTGGTATAATTCTGAAAAACTGTATAAAAGTGTAAAACTGTCAGTCACAGTGACAGTACAAAGCAAGGCCGTATATGAGGGGGGGTTTAGAGGGTTCAAACTTCAAAGCAACCAAAAAAATTATCCATTAGTGATTACTGTCTACTGAATAACTAATGACAAACGTCAAACATGTTTATGATTGGTGAGGAAATGACTGAACAAGAAAACAATGAAAGTATTTGTCAATAATTATTGATGTCACCCAGCCGGGAAAATAATTTTAAAATAGATTTCGTCACTTTGTCGTCAGTCAATCGAGCAATCAACGTGATTATTATATCATTTATTAAAACAATATTGTTTTTCTACTAGAAATGTTTAGTAAAATACAAAATTTTAGCATATATTATTGATTATTGAAGTTTAAATTTTAATTTGACGGAAAAAAACTTCTGTACCGAAACCAAGGGGGATTGCAGGGGGTCGGGGAGGGCCGCACCCCTCTCTCAATTAGATAATAATAATAATAATAATAATTTGTTTAAACTTCCGATATCTTATATTTTATTTATTGTAAGTATATTATTTATATAATATATATATTTTTAACCCCTTCCCCAAGAAAAATTTCTGTTGGCTGCCTTGACTGAAATACTTTATTCAGACGGCACTACGGCAGACGCCTAAATAACCAGTACAGTCCCAGCCAACCCGGACGTATTTTCTATCATTCCGGTGTACCTACTAATAACTCATCTGTCTGAATTTTTTTATTTTTTTATGTCATGTAAATAAATCATTAAAATAAATTATTTAAAAAAAATTAAATTAAAAATTAAAATAATTAAAATTTAAAATTACATTAACCATTAACTAGCTACCTATTAAGTTGGTGATACGGTTTATAGTCTTAACGACTATAAAAAAAAAACCGGCCTCGCGCACGAAGGGTTCTGTACCATTATCTATAAAAACGGCCAAAAAATCATGTTTGTTGTACGGGAGCCCCACTAAAATATTTATTTTATTCTGCTTTTTAGTACTTCTTGTTATTGTAATAGCGGCAACAGAAATACATCATCTATGAAAATGTTAACTGTCCAACTATCACAGATGATGAAATACAGCTAGTCTGGTGACAAACGGATGGACAACAGAGTCATAGTATAATAGGTTACCGGTTTACCCTTTAACCTTTAAGCACGGAACCTTAAAAATAACAAGTAGCCAAGTAACATATATACATAGACAACAGTAGGTATAAACATATTATTTTATCAATATATTATATGTGTTTATACATAGGCACAAGACTGGTGATAGTGGCTCATTAGTCATTTTACAGTCTGACTTGTTGTCCACTTAAATTATATAATGAATATTAACTAATCCACGTATAAAATAATAACCATATTACGCATTTATATTGTATAGATAAATTTAAAATGTATACCTTACTTTTAACTATTTTAATTCTTGACAGTTAAGTAGTTAACATAAAAATAGTATTGGACATTTCTATAAACGTAGTAGTGTATTGTGTACCTATACTTGTGCATGACTGCTTGATGCGTGTGCATTAAGCGAATCTAAGAGTTTTATCAATATTACAATTTACATTCTTAATTATTATACTTTGATTTTTAATATTATAAGTCAAGTAACAATTAACGAAAAAAAATTAAAACAATTCAACCACATAAAAATAAAAATATCACAAAAAAAAAAAAACTCATTACATATAGTTAATGTTTATAAATTATATCCAGCTCCACGGTCGTAATAATAATAATAACTGTACGACGGTGTGTATAGTATATCGAAGCCGAAGTTGCAGGAGTTGGTGTAAAATACAGACATATTTGTTAAACAACATAACTAATTTTCTAATACATCAATTAATATATAGTATATATTAATATGATAGTCGCCCAAACGGATTATTATTTTTTTGGTAAAAAGTATTACCTTCGCCCAAACGACCACCGCCCAATGTTTTACAAAAGAACAAATAATTAATTAATCAGTTTTAACAGAGTCGGTTTTGCCCACCTGGCTACCCGGCGATCGCTGGGGGCCCTTATTGGACGTTTTATATATTTGCGGCCCATATCTATACCTATGGAAAAGAATATTAAGTTAATTCCGCGCGATTCCAGACTCGGATTCTCATCGAATCAATTTGTAAACATTGAACCATTGATTATTAATACTAGGATTTAATATTATATCATTTATTTACTAGGTATATTATAATATTATAAAAAAGTATTAAAAGTATTATTTTAAATTTGTATATATTTTATTTAATTATTTAATGATAAAGAATTTTAATTTCATATTAAATGTACACCTCAGGTTGGCGACATGGGCGCAGTAATGTAAGGGGCGCATTTGAGTTAAATAAAATTTTTTTTATTGGTAACTCCGTTTTAAGAATCGATTATTTAAAAAATATAGCAGTATTTTGATTAACACGTAAAAATGTAATATTATTATATTTAAATAAAAATTATAGATACCTATGAAATAAAACAAAAATAAGCGCCAAAATAAAATTTGCCAAGGGCGGTACGAAGGGTAGTTACGGCACTGTAAACTATAAAAGTTCATCGTACATAATATATTTATTATTATGTATTATAAGTTGTTGTTTTAGCCTTTGGAGTTTAGATCCTTTAAAAAAAAACATATCACTGAATTGCCAGACGTGAGACGTACTGTGTTACTGATACAGATGTCGACTTCTTTTTTTTGTGCATACATGTTTTCGCAGAATTTATAATTCTATATCAGCATAAAAAAACACATAATTTTGTAAGTGAAAAAAATTTGTTTAATGCATATTTTTTATAATTACTATTATTCTACTCCGAAGAAAATATATTATAATTTCACGTTATAAAATCTAAAATGTTTATTTTTAAAATATTTAATACGTTTATATTTGTATTTGCAATATTTAGTGATAAATGGGTACAATATATGATGTATGTCTCTGGGTAGGTAATAAATAAAAATAATTTCTTGACTTGACATATGCTTGATATAGTAAATGAAAAAATTAATATTTTTATAATAATAATGTGTAGCCGTGTAGGTAATATACAAATATAAAATATATTATTAATACCATTTTAATGTGGACGGATATAATCTATGGTTGGTAAGGATAAAAAAATATAAAATTATGGTTGACCATAACTAATAGATAATAGATATACATTTTAGTATTTTACAATCGTTATTTGCATCGTGCATAACTTCAATATTTTTGTTTAATTCATTTTAAAGTTCAACCTTTTTAAATTTAACTTGAAAGTGTTAAGAAATTCACTGGATTGATTCTTCCTTCAATATTAATCATTACACCACTCGGGTTTGGTTAGCTATTCCCTATATGGCTATATATTGATTATATATTTGTTATGAAATAAACATATTTACAGATGGTACAGTAAATATTTGAATAACAAAAAAAAAAAAATGTAAGTGTGAGTAAGTACCTGATTAAACTTATACAGTGCAATATTTTTAAGGATTTTATTTTATTTTTGATCAAACGGAACATAACCTATATGCATAAAGTTATTCAATATTTCTATGAGTTTTCATAGCTGAAAAACTACCATAAAAATCCATATGAAGGATATTTTATACCTGTACACGAGCCTATATGGCTATAAGATTATATGTATTATAAATATATTATATACATTATACAATAAATTATTCAGAAAATTATATAATCAAACATTTTTTTCGACTATAATTAAAAATTTCGCATACCTCTAAATAGATAAGAAATAAGAGGAAAATTTAATGAAAAGTGTATTATACATAGAAAATAATTATTTATAAACATTTTGTGAACATTTAAATAACTACAGTTATTCATTTTTTTAATAGAACAAAATTATCTAAGTTGTTTTAAGAAAAATAGTTTTATGGATGAATATCCAATGTCATAAAAATTTGAATTTTAAACGCTGTTAAAAAATTAATATATGACTTTCCGGCAATTTTTTTTATATTTTAGGGGAAAAAAAAATTATGAGGCGTTTTGTGTTCAATTTTCAAGGTTTTTGACAGAAAAAAAACTTCATTAACATCAACTTAAAACGTATATTTAAAAAATAAATTTGAAAATTTTTCATGCATAATATATAAATAATTCAAAAAGAGTTAAAACATATAATGAAGTTAAATTTATTTTACATGTATCAAAATTCTGTTTTAAATAATATTTTGCAAAAAATTCTAAAACTAAATCTATTTTTTTTTTTTATCTTAAACCATTATCAAAGTTGAAGATCAGCTAGCTAGAGGACTTTTTATTTATGTATACAATATTACAATGTATATAAATAATAAAATCACTCACATCATTGTAAAAATTAATACATTTATTGTTCAGAATTTAAAAAGTATATTTTGATATAATAGAAAAAAATATGTTGTATAATAATTAATTAGGTAGCTCATTTTATAAAAATATTTTAGCTCACTAAAAAAAAAATTGAAATTCCAATTAAATGAATCAAGCTCGTATAAGTAGGATTTTTAATAAGGGATGTAGTTTTAGTTTAATATTTAAATATAACTTAAAGAGGGTGTGCAGATATCCATCACGGAGTCATACGGTCACATGATTAACTTTTGAGTAATTATTTAAATAATACATAATATGAAATCTATAATCCATCCAAATCTAATTTGAAACGTATTTAGCATGTAATATGTTTTTGGATTTTAATTTTATGTCACCGAGTGAAGGGATGTCAAAATTTCCGAAACACCCTCCTGGCTACGAATCTGATGTGATATAGCTTATTTATTATAGATATTATTGTACTGAGATTTTAAATACCTATATTTAGTATATACTTTATACCTAATGCCTATAATGTTTTACAAATATTATGTAATACGTAATACCATAATCATCGATTTAAAAATAACAGTTGAACATAAACTGAATATATCAATGTCACTGTTTGCACTGATCAAATACTTTATCAGCAATTTTTAACATTTTTATCCAAATAATGCTGTATATGCGATTGCTATTTTGCAGTTAAGATACTAACCATGTTTAGTGGTTAACCGGTTAAGTACTATACATATATATTATATATATAATACACTACTACACCGTTATAAATTTATAGTGTATTCGACCTACATATGTATTTATTTTTATTATATTATTTATAGATATGCATATATTATAATAATACATTAATACAATATATAGTATATTAAAATATTCAGACATTCAGTTTATCGGATTGTTAAAATACAAGATTTCTTCACTTTTCACATCATTAATGATAATATTATATAGGTATATTGTATGTCTACCTATACATATATAAACAAAACTCTTCTAAGATAATCCTCATTTATTTAATGATGATAAAAACAAAATAGCTTGAAATTTAGGTAATAAAAGTATTCTCATATTATAGGTGATTCATGTTATGAAGTGGAGAAAGTAGAGAAACATTTTTTTTTTGATTTTATTGTACTGCAATAATCTTTTTATATATCTTAATAAAAAATAATGTCATTATATTTTTATGTTAAAGATAAAAACAAATGTTACCTATGTATAAATGTATTATAAAGATTAGTTTTGGTGGTGTTTCTAAATAATATAATTTATACTGTATTTTGTTGTTATTGGTAAGCTGAAATTCGCAATATACTGCTATAATATAATATTAAGGTACTAACTACGAAAACTATACAATCGTACTAACTATTCAATTTACTATCTTAATATAAGTATATATAATGCAATTAATTAATGTAAGAAAAGCAAATACTTATATTTACAGATTAAGCAAAATACGAGTATGAAATATAATACCTTTATAATGTTAAGTCGTTTTAATAGGTATGTTAAGTTAAAAACTTATTATTTCGCATATTGTTTGCATTTCCGTATCGAATATTATTACAAGCATAATATAATATTTATTTAATTCATTATACAATTTTTCTATTACCTATACAACAATATAATATATAATAATAATATATATGTATCATCCGTTCTTTATACATGCTATCGCGGTCGACGTCATAATACGAACACGGTATGCGCATGTATGATATAAAAACAGAATTAATTTCTCGGATTAAATTGTATACTTAGAGACTAGAGTACAAGGAATTTTAGGTACCTAGCAAGTTAAAATAAAACATTTTCAGTTACTATACTTTTCTTAATACTTGAAAAAAAGTGGGTGATTGGGTACCGGCTCTGCTGTATAATATAGGTATTGAATGTGTTATTGAAATGGATATGTTTTATTTGAATTAAATGATGTATCGGCCGTAGCCATTTTCCTCCAAAAACGAGATACCGTTTTCCTTTAGTGTCTATTTTTCTCCAAAAAACAAAGTTGGTTTCCGTTTTCCTCCACATTATTTTCGACTAATATAATTTCTATTTTTCTTCAATATTTTAGCCAGTGTTGCGTTCCGTATTATTAAGATAGAGCATATATTAACCGGACATAATCACAGTTTCGAAAAAATCAGTCTTGATTTAGTTTAAAAACAATAAGAACCAAATGTGAAAAGTTTATAAATGTGAACAGACACGTACATTTCAGAAAATACTACATTTCTACCACTTATTTGGGCAAAATCATTGTCTTCATATTATTACGAACTACTAATGTATAAGTCACTCCATTCACATTTTAAAGACAATTTTTATAAAGAATAACTAAACATATTTATGTGGCTCAATATTATGATGCAAATTCAAACTTATATTTATTGTTAATTGTTATAAATAAGAAGTATTCATACTCCAAAAAAATCGGAAGACTATCGAGCAAACAAACGTTGTATTATTTTACTTTATAGTTTATATTATAAAAAAATATAATATTATATATACTATTATTTTATTTATTGGAATTTGGAGGAAGATAGACAGTGGAGTCAGTGGAGGAGAACAGTATCACATTTTTGGAGGAAAATGGATCTACCCGATATCATTATCTTTTATATTACTATTAAAGAACTAAAATAATTTATTTAACTATTATAGCGTATTACCATAAGTTGATTTAATTTTTGACAAAACTGAATTTATTATAAGTTGTTAATATGTAATCACAATGATAATAATTAATAATATTCTTAGTTATAATAGAATATTATTGTTAACATAGTATATATAGTAGATACCTACTACCTTACAGTAAAATAATGTAAATAGGTTTATAGTATAAATCGATATCTTAACATTTTTATAACCTCAGGGTTGTTTTGAATAACTTAATTAAATACTAATAGTATAATAAATGCAATTTTTTCAACAAAAATTAATTTACTCTACCATATTATTAAAAGACAAATAAATTACTTTAATATCAATATATAAATATATCATAATAAATATACTTGATAAATACTAAATAGTAATATAGTCTGATAAATCATCTTCACTCAGAATCGTTGTTTGTATCTAATGCAATAATTTATCATTGAATTAAAAATTAAAATTTTACTCAGTATTCATTACAGTGACTCTCAAGTCTCAATGACGAGTTACACTCGTGACAACCTATTTTTTATAAATTGATTCTAGGATTTAGAATATTAGTTAGTTATTAATAATAATTTATTTAGTTCAAATAAAATTTTTTTGATCATTGATAATTACGGTTCTCTAAATATTTATTGTTAAAACATTTAATTTCTAAAGGTAATCTATTAAAATATATTGATAAAGCTTTATACTATTATGTCTTGTAATAATTTTGAAACCGACAATTTAAGAAACCTTCCATTTTAGAAATTATATTTGATTCTTAATTTAAATAAGGAAATAATAGAGTCATCACTTACGTGTCTTCGCTCTTTCCAACTTTACATTAAGATTTTTTATGAAGTACCTATTTAAATGAGCATATAGATAACTAGAATATAATCTCATATTATATACCATATATGGTATTGTATATTTTAAAATTCGATCATTTTTGGCAATTTGGTTAAAGCGTGAACCAAAAATAAAGTGAGAGGCTGTGTAGTTGTAGTTACGAACTCACGTGTCTTCCCATGTTACAATTTTTCAATTAACTAGTGCGGGTGTACACATCTAAAAATTAAGATGAAGAAAAATTATTATAGAATTTACGCTAGCAAATAACACAACAACACATAATTTATTAATGTATTTTCAGTAGTTTTTAGTAGGTATTTTTTTTTTCTGTTTGGAATCGACGACGCCGAAAGTTTTTAGTAGGTATATCAATTATTATAAGTACCCATTGCACGAGTAAAAACTTTGTGGAAAATTCCAAAAAATTATTGGAGTTATTTTTTATCATCTTAGCTACCTTTATTGTATATTGGATTCACATAAATTAGTGTTAGAAAAAATTTAGAGTTCCGCGGAATATTTTGTGTCAGGCTTGGTCGTTATTATAAAATATACTTGTAAACATGATTAAAGATAAGATTATCTTTAATCGTGTTCATAAGGAACATGTTAATAAGAAAAGTAGTCAAAACAATAATTAGAACTAAAATTCTCTGCAACTTTCTTCCGAGGTTATAAATTGAACAAAATAGGTATTATGTCATCCTAATTTTCAGTTAGCCGTCTAATAAAGTTTTTAAATTAATTATATAACCAGTGTTTACGAGTTACGAATCTCATACAATATGACTTTTATAGTTTTATTACTTATTGATTTTTTCGCAGGGGGTAGGTATATAATCTATATTCTTGTAAGTATACTTGTAAATTGTAATATAATATAGTTTGTATAGTATTCACTATTCTTTATAATGAAACCATTTTAGGAATTTGCTAGGAAATCATCGGCTTTTATATTTTACATCTATCGGAGAATATTATGGAAAATGCCAGTGGCGTATCTAGGTTTTATTCACGAAGGGGAGGGGTATAAAGATTTTAATAGACATATTCATATACCTATTACCTTTATTAGGTACCTAAATATAATATTACATACCTACATGTTGTACTCAGAGGCGTTCTCAGGATTTTTTAATGGAGGAGGATGAAAGAAATGGTTACATGATAAGCCGTAAGGGTAACCAAAAGTAGACAAAATGTGTATCATCAATATGTAAGAAAATAAAGAACCTTGGGGGGGATCTATCCCCCATATCCCCCCCTTAGAACGCCCATGGTTGTATTGCGTAAAAAATATTGGTTATTAATTACAAAACATAAAAAAAACATCGAGTATTTCATCAGATGTGACGGTTATATTTTTGTGTAGGTACTAGGTACTGATGCCTGATGGGATGCTAATTCCATTAAATCGATTCTAAAGATAAATTTAGGAACATTATAACCAGCAATAAGTGTAAAACTTGTTTTGAAATAAATATGTTTTTACTCGTTTGAGTGTTGAAAACGTTCTTTGAGAAGTGAGGTCTCGCTGCAGTGGCGTAACAAAAAAACTTGGGCTCCCCCGCAAAAATAAAAATGTTAAGAATGGGCCCCTAACATATTGTTATATCAAAGAATTCAAATACCTATAACCCTATAACCAAAGGCCCCAAATTACCATGGGCCCCCCCGCAACGCGGGGTCTGCGGGCCCTCAGTTACGCCACTGGCTCGCTGTCGAAACGGGTGCATAAATACCCGTTGAGTAATGTGCACTAATTGTTTAAATGTTTAATAGTTTATAAATGTAACGAACATTTGTTGAATTACACTGCAAAAATGTTCCAAGAGTTCAAGAATAGTTTTTAACAATATTGATCCTGGTGTCCAACAGACACGCGTTACATATTCACGGCCGATTTAACGGCGCGGCGGTGTGCATATCTAATAATTTAAAATGAAAATTTTAGTAATAGTTAGAGTAATTAGCAATAATACCTAATTAACTAATTATTAATGATTATGTATAGTCGTATAGATGCTCGATCTACATAGTGATAAAACAAAATAACCTTACCATCCGGAACATCACTGAATACACATAGGTAATACGTACCTACGCTAAAATGTTTTCCTTAATAATACGTAGGTATGCTACAGATATAAATGGAATATAAAAAATGGTTATATTATAATAATAAATTACTTAACATAATTCGTTCCTAAACGTTAAATATAAAATAGGTACTGTAGCAATGGTAGCAGTAGGGCCAGTACTCAGTGCGCTGTGAATCTGTGATCTGGTATATATTACAAGTTATAATTATAATATATATATTTAGTATGAGGTCCGACGAGCAAAATGATATTACTCTCGCCAAATATTAATAAATACAAGGATGGAAGAACTGAAGAAGTAAAACGAACATAACGAAATAAACTGACAATGACCATTGCAATCGCCACTCGACGGTCCGCGGACCGCGACTGCCGGCTTGTGAGTTGTGACGGTCAACGCTGTTCAAGTAATCAAGTGTCGAGTTCAAGGTAGGGCGTCACACGCGTGCGCATTGGGATCGCGGTAGTCAATGGTAATAGTGGTAGCGGACGTGGTATCTCACGGCAGCGTTAGCGGCGGCGGCGGTACTGTGAATCGTGATAGTCCGCTACTCTGCAGCAGCTCTACTCACTGCCGCGATCGGAGCGTCTTCGTTATACGTCGTCAGTCGTCACTCGTCAGCTACTCTCGTCACCACTGCCCTACGATTGCCTCGTCAGTATTATTGTATAGTGGTAATAGTAGTACGGCACATCTGTCGCTCGAATCCGATAGGTGTCGCGGGGCAATACGTTCCTCGCCGGCTCACTGCTACTCGACCGGCAGCCCCCTTCCCTTTCCCCGTCATTGATGTTATAAACAAATAACAACATTACATCGTACGGAATCGTAGTCCACCGGCAGTCCCGTTGTTGCATTCTGTGCGTGTGCTTGTGTCCGTCGTGTCTATCTCGTCGTCTGCTGTTTTACGCGCACCGTCGTCTCCACGTCCCCTGAAAAGACTCGTCGTTCGTCGTCGTTTAAAATAAACAGTACCCAGACGCAATCGGTACGTATACACAAACCACATAAATTATTTTAATAATAACTCTAGTATCTAATTTACACACGTCGTGATGTATTGTCATCCTGTGAAGTCCGATTAAAAAAAGAAAAAGGATTACTCTCGACGACAATGTTATATTTTAATTTGACTGTTGTGGATGATTACATCGTCAGATCGTTTGAAATGTTAATAAATAAAGGCGCTATCATCGCCTGAGCTGCTATTATGGTGTGTGATTTTTCCCGACGTTGGACCGCTCGGTGGCGTTTTCGTCGCGCTGAAAATCGATTTTCCGCCTCTCTGATATCATTTTCTATACCTACACGATTGTATCAAATTTTCAGGAAGCTCGTGATGCATTCCCTCCGTCGTCTCCAGCAGCTACCGTACAGTTGTTTACTTTTGAGTAATAATAAATACAGTGCACGTACTCGCGCTATACTATATTTAATATTATTATGACTATAACATGGCCTTCTCCACCACCACCCCAATAAGGGGTTCTCGTCCTGGTATGAATTGTACTATAAAACCGTATGTGGTGTGTCCACGGGGGTGGCCGCCCTCCTACTGCATGTGACCAACCCCAAACCATTACCGGGTGTGCCCTAGTCGTCTGACGGTCTGCTGACGTCTCCGTGATACGTTTCAATAGCCTTATATTTAGATATTTTTTAACATAAGAGATTTATATTATAATTTTATATTACTATTAAATGCATAATACTTAGCAGGCTCCTGATCATAAGTGGTATAATTATAATTTATATAACTGGGGGGTATTTCACGTTAGATAGATAATTTCATGGAATTTGTACGCGTTTTATATAACTTTTAAGTTTATAGTTACAAACTGGATTTCTGCAAAAGTGCGGAGACGTCAATGTTTGTACTCCTCGTCTATGCGTGTAATGGTCGTGTTTTAGCATTGATTAATTACTGCCGTAACTGTAATTAATTATTGGTTGAAGATATTCAAATAATTATATAATTTATAATACCTTTATTAAAAATTTTCCAATTATTATTGTACCTATGAGAACCTGAGACCTGACTAATTCAGTGATCCTTCAGTTTTACAATTTCATTATTTTTATTATAATATTATAAATTTTAAAGCGTTGAATTCATGGTATAGTACTAAAGTACGTTTGATTTATATTTTATAGTGTAGAACGCATAGGTACTTCGCCGATTATATGTATATAAATACGTGATTTTCCAGAACAAAATACCACAAGGTTTATATTTAAAACTTTAAAGGTCAATCACTTGTTTTTATACATGTTCGGCAAAATAACACCAAAATTTAAACTGTGATCCATTATTGTCGGTGTTTCATTCCAATTGTTCAATATAATTCCTGATTTACCTAAAACCTTCGTATTAATTATGTATTATTTATGTGTATCGATTAGTAAAACTTATGCAACTTTGTCGTTGTAGACATTCCACATGATTTAAAAATGTTCTAAATTTATAATATTACATGATTATGTTTACTTAATATTACATGTATATTTACGTGTATTCGTGTAGGTACATTGAATATTAGTTTAGAAATATTGTAGATTTGTTCTCATTTACTTCATTGAAACTTTTCAACCCTTTTAAACGACTTTTTTTTATCTAAATATTAATATATTATACAATATTTCTGATCAATTAAAAAGTTCTATTTATAATTTCAAATAGGTACTTATTAATAACTATGTATATTACATGTAGGTATATTAATCTTTTGGAATTTACTTCCATTAGCATAAACTTATCAAACTACAAAAATATTGTAACATTTGTAACAAACCAAAGTTTACATAATTAGCTAAATTAGGTTAATTTATAAACTATTACCAATGTATTACGTTCTATGATATTGGATTGAAGTTGAAATATAAGGTTATCGAAAAATAATTTAATTATTTGTGATGTATAAGATTTACGTTGTGGCATTGTGCGTTATTTAGGTATATTGTATAATGTATTTATTAACATTTTTAAGTTCTATAGGTATAAGCAATCAGGTACTTATTGATCATTTAAATTATAAATTATTTATTCTACTTATTTGATGTACTTTTATATTATGCGATTATAAACTTAACTACTAAAGTATTAAATAATTTTTAATAGTTACCTGTTGGTACATGGTTATGGTGTACTCATTATCCATAGTAAAATAAAAATAATGACATAAACATACATTGAATAAATTGTATTATACTGCATGAAGGCTTCATTAGGTGGCAGAAAGTAATGAAATTGATGTGCTTATTAAGAGTGATACGGTTTGTGTAGTATTGTTGAATACAAGGTTGAACACAATCGATTTAATTTTTAGATTTGGTACCTACTACCTTCCTACCTTAAAAGAAAAAAGTATATTAAGACAAACTGTTTGGAAAAAATTAATTTTAAATAAATCATTAAATAATTCTTTAGTGAAATATACCCATAAGTAATTTATAAAAGCAATAAGCTATTAATATTATTACAATAGTTTTAATTTAGTAGATACTTACACTAAATAAACAATTATTAAAGATATCTATAAAAGTGCTTAAACTATTTAGTGTTAGAGACTTTAGAGTATTTAATGATGATATTAATTTATGTATTCTTTTGATATTTTTATAAAACTAAAATTAATAATTGTTGCTATTATTTACTATTATAATTTTTAGATTGATATTCAGTCATGAACGGATTCAATAATCATGAAATAAACGAAGGAGGTCATAAGCTTTCAGTTTCACCATGCAGTTGTTGGACAATTGGTTTGGTCAATGTTGATTCTAAACGTTATTTAACAGCTGAAACATTTGGGTTCAAAATCAATGCTAATGGTGCATCGTTAAAAAAAAAACAATTATGGACCTTAGAACCAAGCACTAATAATTCATTATTAAGTGATGGTCCTACTACTACAATTCGACTGCGATCACATTTAGATAAATATTTAGCAGTAGATACTTTTGGAAATGTGACTTGTGATGGTGATGATCCCACTGATCCAGGAACTGTATTTCAAGTTTCTGTAACTGATGGGAACTCTGGTAGCTGGGCATTGAAAAATGTTGTACGAGGTTACTACTTAGGTGCTTCCTCAGATAATCTTAAATGCACCGCGAAAGCAGCAGGATCCAGTGAACTCTGGCTCGTTCATTTAGCTGCAAGGCCTCAAGTAAGTAGATTTGTTATAATTTAATATATGTATGTATATATTGATGTAATTTATATCAAAACATCTATTAAAATACTTTATTTAATTTAAATATATTATTTAAGGTGAACCTAAGATCAGTTGGACGAAAACGTTTTGCTCATTTATCTGAAAACTTAGATGAAATTCATGTTGATGCAAATATACCTTGGGGTGAAGATACACTTTTTACCCTTGAACTGCGACCAGATGACGACTTCAAATATGCCATACACACATGCAACAATAAATATTTATCTAGAGATGGAAAATTAGTTGATACGTGTACATCCAATTGTTTATTTTCGCTCGAATATCACTCAGCTGGGTCTTTAGCTTTGAGAGACAAGGTTGGTGGTTATTTATCTCCAATTGGTTCTAAAGCACTTCTTAAAACACGATCACAGACCGTTACTAAGGATGAATTGTTTACTCTTGAAGATTCTTTACCACAAGCAAGCTTTATTGCTGCTCTCAATTCAAAATATGTATCAGTTAAACAAGGTTAGTAGTTATAAATTAATATAATATTTAATAATAATAACATTTGAATTGGTAAAAAAGCAATTTAGTGTCCAATTCTTTTGTGACTTGTGTACTAGCCATGGCCCATAGACCTTTACTCATAGACGCAACATTACTGGTTGGTACTTGTCAGGGTTGGGTGGTGCCATAGAGTAATTACTCTATGGGTGGTGTGGTCACGACACAAATTCTTATCATACAATAATTTTTAAAATTCAACATACGTTACATACAATTGCCAAACTTGAAATTCTATTCTGCATGTGCAATGTGCATAGTAATTCAGTAATAATAGAACAGCGCTTTCAAATCTGACCCTTAGAGTAATTGATAGAGTTATTGTATGGTCTGACCACTGAAACTATACCCATGCTCTATCTATAAGTATAAGGTCTATGGTACTACCAATATTCTTTTTGTCTGATAGTAAGGGTTGGTTGACTTCATTGGTTTCACAATCTTATGAATCTTATCTTGTCATCAGAAAACTATTGTGTTATGGTGTGTTTGATTCTTAGTCTATTCAATATTATCTTAATCATATTTAATCTGAGAAGAAACCTTTTATTTTTCTTAAAAATTTCATAATTTCTATTGATTGTGAGTCTTCGACACCATCATATTCTTTTCAACTTAAATTGTAAATTGTAATTTTAGTCTTATTTTTCATTTATATTTCTTAGAATTAATGTAAAATGTTCAATGTTGAGTTGATTATTTTTAATAAATAATTAAGTTACTTAACTCGTTTCTTAAAGATGAAAGTGATGAAGTTTTTTTATTTTTCAATTAGAAAAATAACTACATTATTTAGTGTTTCATGTAAAAAAAAAAAAAGGGATTTTTTTAATTTTTTAACATTCAACAAACAATAAAAGTAGTAATTAATATATAGGTTTTATTTTATAAAGATATAAACATTTTTTTTTAAATTAGGCAACAATAAAAAAATAATATTTTTTAATTAGCAATACTTTATTAAATAATAAATACACATTATGTTATTAGAATTACTAATTTTAAGTAATTTCAATATTTTCGGCGTTTGGAAACAATTTTTACAAAATTATTCAACATGTTATAAACAAAATTAGTAATGTCGTTATAATAATGTAATACTTACATTACGTTACTGCCTAACACTGGTTATAACTTATAAATAGAATAAATTATAATTTTAGTTAATTATAAATAATAATAGTTCTCGGTTTAAATGGATATTATTTTAACTTATACCCTGAAGGTAAAATATTATACGAGTATTTCAATTTTTTAAATCATTGTAATTGTATTATGAATTATATTAAAAATATTAAAAAACATTTAATTCGATACTATTCAATAATACCCAACTAAATATTTGTAAACGATATAAACAAAATAACTTTTACAATCCTCGAAAGATTTTAGAGAAGTGCATGTGTTTTAAATTTCTGTGAGTGATGGTCATTTCGTGAATAAAGCTTATGCCCTAAATTACAGCACCTATTAGTAATTTGTGTGAAATTTAACTCGACATTATTAAAACTGGTTTACTTTCCTCTAACATTTTCTTACGCTCATATAATTGACCCCTTTTATCAAAATACATTTTATTGAAATTAAGTTTTAAAATTTAATTTGTCACGATAATTAATACAATTATACGTGAATTTGAGGTAATATTGCATATTATAAAGTTTTTATTTACTCATTCGTTTTAATTACTTATACATTTTATTTTATAATTACATTGAATTGTATATAATAGCGTTTTTTCTTATTTATATTTAACAATATAATTATTACGAATTAATAATATAACCAATTGTTGTGCATTAAAAGAAAATGACTAACCGTATTTAATTTAGAAAATTCATTGAGAAGAAATTCGAAATGGCTCATTAATAAGTAAAATTTATATCATGTGCTTATAGAGTCAATAATTTAAATAGTAGCAATTATATCCGCTAAAATTCTACTTATATAATATAGTATATTTTTTTATTTATTTATGAGTTTTTTTTCATATATCCTAAAACTATAGTTTCTTATAACTATGTTGTTACAACTGTTTTAAAAATAATAATATTGTGGTACTCAAAGGAAGTTAACATTGCATTATTACATGGATAGAATAATAAAACACAATGGATGCAATGAATCAATAATGCGTCATTCGTGTTGGTTTTGTTTTAATAAATTTATTAAACAAATTTTTTTTTTTTTAATGTGTCCAGCTAAAAATCTAATTTACAAAAGTGGAACCTAATATTATGTAAATAATAATAATATGTCAATTGCAAGCAAAAGTTAAGTTGTGAAAAGTCAGTATAGGAACTCCGCTATATAGGTTGGTACTGTTAAGTAATTCATAATATTATATATTATACATGTATGTTCTAGTTCATAATATTTTCATTATATATTAACGTCGACAACTCGTCTTGACGTCTTGTTAAACATCACAGTACGAGGATTAAACCAATTATAACACAGGTGAATAAACCTCGTTTTTCTTCTTTATAATTGTTGTTTTAATTTGACACGGTCTAGCGGAGACGCATTTTCGTAACTCTTCAAAATACATGCTTGTTGTATCTTTAATTTTACCCAGGTATCGTGGCATCGTGCGTATCTTCAGATATTCTGTTCGCATACAAATAATGTATATAGTGACGTCACTACGTCAGTCATTTTTGTTTGCATTTCAATTTGATTATTAAAATTATTCTTCCTTTATAATATAGTATTGTCATTATTTTTTTGAATTTAATATTACACAGAAACATCTTTGTTATTTAATCTGAACTTAAACAACACTGCTTGTATATAGTTAGGTGTACACGTATTAAAAATAATTACTGTTTCAGAATTCTTTTCATCCATTAAAAATAAATTATTGACAAGAGCTCTTGGTAGTGTGTTCTTTACTTATTCCTTAAAATGATCTATAAATAACTTTTACACGTATTTACCGTATTACTGTATCTCGATTTTTATTTTTTCAAACGTATGGTAAGCAGTAGACATCGTCCGTAAGGATACATACGATAGCTATATTTTAGTATTGTACACATGGTCATATCTCACGGATCTGTTACATGGTTTAAAATATTTTCTTACGAGGTATAATAGGGTGGATAGTGAGATCACAGTACCACACCCTTATTTTATATTAAAGTTGTATGCAAATAGTGTGTTTTAACAGCTGCGAACAGTAGTCATAACCGAAAGTATTTGTAAAGTAAATGAGCAATATTCTTTTTTAGTTTTTACTATTATATGTATATCATTTGATGAGGAAATTTATTCGTTTATTTTTAACTATAAAATAGGATAAAGAAAAAAAACGATAAAGAGGAAACATCATATTCAATATTATTAACACGCTTATTTAAGGATAATAACATTTTGTAATTTATTTTAGCCGCAAATCGTTTTGATTATCCATATAAAACTCATTTCTACTTAATTAATTTATATATTTTTAAATTTATATGTACTTGATTTTAATTTGTATTACACAATTTGTTGTTGTAATTGCTCACTTATTTACTTAAAATTTATAATTTTTATTTTCATCTTATTATAACCTTTCCGAGTTAGTATTGATGATTATTAATTATATACTGGTAAACTGCGAATTTAATTCGATAAGTAAATTTGATAATAACACGTCAGCTATATTATGATACCCTTCATTCGTTTAATACATATATTGTTTTTTTTTTTTAATAATTAATCACCAGCTGTTATAGATAATGATTAATGAGTGCTGACCAAAAAAAAAATAATGAATAATTATATGTATTTTACGATGTATTTAGATTAAATCCTTTAACATATAGGGCTATATAAAAGTTATACTTTAAAATAATACAATATTAATGTTATAAATAATGTTATAAATTGTTTGATGGTAAAAGTAAATTTTTTACTATTTAAAATTTCTCGTTAAAAGCTTTTATCTAAAATAGTATAATACAATTTTAATCGTGTAGTAACTAGTAAATAATATTTAGAGATATTCAAGTTTGAACAATATACTTTTTTATTATGTAAAAAAATAAATCATTTTATTTTAAATGTTGAACATTATTATAATTAATATATTGTAAATATTATTTATTATTTTATACAACACAATCGATCTCTAAAATATAATATATTATAAAGGAATAATAATGATTCGTAAATAGAAATAAAAATAAGATACTCGATACTTTTCAAGAGTGTTGTGATACAAGATACAATTTTATTTATGATACATGTAAATTCAATACTACCAATTCCTGTTTGCTGTTTTAGTGTATATAATTAAAGTATATTGACATTGCTCATTAAATATTATTAATTAGCAATAAACTAATAACTAATATATATTATACAAAAGTATAACTTAAGAGTAGGTATACCTAAACACAATACTCATTCAAAATAATTTGTATTAATTAAAGCATTAAAGCATTTTAATTTAATGAACTATCTGCACGTTTTTTTGGATTAAATTAATAGAAATTATATTGATTAAATAGTTATCGTAAATATTACACAAATTTAAGCGATTTTAACTTATATTTTATAGAATATATCAAACCTACACTAAACTAGGTCTATACTTGACAATAAAGTATATATTTTTAATTAATAATATTATTTTTTGCTTAAAAATGAAAAACTATCTCATTATAAAAATACCATGCTTTTAATTTTAATATACAATTATTGTATTATATCAGATTCTAAATTATATAAAATATAAGTCTTATAAATATTTTCTAAAGCAACCTTTCAGAATATTTTATTTGTGAATAACACGAACATATTTATGGTATTAAAACTATAGGTATTTATTAGAACGGTTAAAATGTTTAAATGGTTAACTGTGCAAAAACTTACTAAATTCTCTTCTTTATTGTTAATGAAGCTAATTATAATTAAACCACAGTCTAGTGAACACATTGAAATAGTAACATGTTGTTTTAAGAATTGGAAATTTTGCATTACCTACGTTTCTTATTCATGTAACAATTATCATAACAGCAGGGAGTATGTATAGTCTTTACAGGTATACATTTGAAATAAATAGTCCGCGTGAAACAATTAATTTAATGGTTTTTGTAATCAGTCTGGTGGTAAGATTTAAATCAACATGTATCTAGCCACCTATGTGTGTGATATACTGATGTATCTACTAAAATTAGTCATAAAACATTAATTTTATATTAAATTAAATTTAATTTCGAAATAATTAAATGAAACAATATATTATACCGTTCTCGGCTTCTCATTTGGCTTAAAACTAATTTATTTTATATTGGGCAATCATAAAAAAATTCTGTTTACAAGTTATCTTTTCGTGTCCAAGAAATCAAACTTTTAAATGGCTGGTACCGAATTGGTTCCTAAGCCCCAACCCCACATGCCGAATCAGTTCCCATTTGAAAAATATATTTTATTGAAGCAAGCTTTATTGGTTCTCGTTTAATTACTCACATTTCCCTTCTCAATTTTATAGGCGTAGGACTACTAACTTTAAAGTAAGCTTGGTTAAAAATAATAATCAACAACTTAGTTCCATTTTCACTAAACATAAACTCCATAAAATTAAAAAATAATAATACGATTGATGCGTTTAAGCGAAAACAAATTTATATAGGTATAAGTATAAATAAAGATGTGTTATTCGATACTGTACAGTGCTCACTAACATTATTGTCGTAAGTTCATAGAATATATACTATATACCCATAAAGCGAATAAGTACGTATATCTCACTCGTTAACTTAATCGATCATGGTATCAGCATTCAGCAATTATTTTCTAAGCCTCCAAAAATCTATTGCTATTGTAGAGTGTAGGTATATTTATATTTTATATTATCTAATTTATATTTTTCACCAATTATTAAAAATAAAATTATAATTGTAACTACTATTTGATCTGAACACAACCGGCCAACGAGATTACGGGAACCAATTTGTCTCAATCTAATAAAATACCCTTTTCAATCGGAGTCCAATTTTCGGTTATTCCTTTTTAAATATACGGGATATTTCGTCTGTCAAAAATTATTTATACTGTATGTATATAGTATATTTACGTTTAGCTTCGTTGATTATAATATTACAATGAATTGATTTATCACTTACCATCTATCAAATTGAAGGGTATAGGTAAATATTTACCTATTGCACTTAGTTGGTGGTATTTTTTTTATACCTGAAATTAGAAGTGAGTTTGAGAACTTTTAAACTGTATTATTTTTCACTCTTACAACTTATTTTAAAATTAAAGCATGGAAAAAACTTAAAATAAAATAGATAATTTTGTTACTTTAAAGTTTGATCAATTCATTCAAAAATTTAAGTGAATGGCTAATTGGCTAATTACAAATTTATTATGGAATTAATTGCTACTTGTAATACGGAAACAACAAATGTGGGTAATTTTGTATCCACTTAAGTCTTAAATCTGTTTTAAAAACTATTTCAATGATATAAATGTTATAATAGTAAAGATGGTGAATTTATGGAACGTTTGCCAACAGTTTAACGAAAAATGATAAATATCCGAAAATATTTTCATTTTATTATTTAATCTTACATTCATGGGCCCATAAGAGGGGGCAAGATAGGACACCTGCCCCCTCCTGGAGAACAATTATTAAAAACTTGTAACTCAATAAATATTACCATAATATTAATATTATCTATACTACCTATTATGTTTGAGAATTTATTTATTTTGATCCCTCCTAAAATGTTACCTAAGAGCGCCAATGCTTACATTTAATATCTAATACCTAAATAAATATGTTATTTCAAAAATAAAAAATAAAAATAAAGTTACCAATTGTAAAAATTTAGAACTCTGTTTTTGAAAATAATATAAAATAAATAATGAATTTTATAATTAATTAAAAGTGGCTCTTCCAAATAACTCAATATTCGTGATACCTACACATAATATGAAAGTTTATTTTCCAGAGTGAATTATTTCGAATTAAGACGAAGTAATAATATTATATTATTAAACAAAGCTAATGCTGTTTTTGTTTCATTAAAATATTTAAATGACAAACAAAATACATAACTGATATTAAAAAATTACAGTAAAGTTTATTAAAACCATCACTCTAATGACCTAAGAAAAAAATTGTATTTATAATTTCATATATTGTATGTATGGATATACTACTGACACGAGTATTCTTTTAACAACTGTTAAAAAATGTTTGTACGTCGTACATGACCCGCAAAAAGTTCTCCATCACTGATGAGCAGTAGTTATAATATAGATTTAGATTTTGATCGAGTTCAAACTTGAGCAATGAATATACGTATATAACTTACTAGTTACTAGTTTATCATTTTACAAGTTTAAAAGAAATGGATTTTACATTATTATTGTATTCTTGTTTTTCGAAATTCAATGAAATATCTGGTATTTTATCTATACTAGATAACTACCTATATTTTTTGTGTAGGCATTAATTTCAATGGCTTCTTATAGAATAACTTATTTTTTTATAAATATAATCCGATTGTAGGGGTGGACGTGACAGCTAACCAAGACGAAATATCTGACCACGAGACTTTCCAACTGGAATTCGATCCTTCCACTAAAAGATGGTATATACGCACAATGCAGGACAGGTATTGGACTCTCGAAACCGGAGGTGGAATACAAGCTGTTGCCGATAAAAAGTATGCGAATTATTTGTCTTATATTTTACATAGATCAAAAATTTAAATAATTTGATATGATATTTGATTATTGAATAATGATACTATTGTTTAAAAAAAAATAGATCGTCGAATGCTTTATTCGAGTTGGCATGGCAAGGAGATGGGTCGGTTTGCTTCCGAGCAAACAATGGTAAATATGTCTCTACAAAGCGGTCTGGTCATTTGTACGCAAATGTTGATGGAATTGATGACGCTTGCAAATATTTCTTTTACCTCATAAACAGGTATATACTTACATAAAATATTTGATATGTTTTTGATCTACAAATTAGAAATACTAAATTATATTAAATATTTGTATCGATTATTTTTTAGACCAATATTGGTATTAAAATGTGACCAAGGATTTGTTGGATACAAATCATCATCAAGTTTACGCCTTGAATGTAACAAGGCATCATATGAAACTATACAAGTTGAACGGTCAGATAAAGGAATTGTATTTTTTAAAGGTATTATCATAAGGTTTTGATTAAAAGATTTATTTTTATTTTTTCTTTCTTTGTTTAGGACAAACTAACAAGTATTGGCATGCACATGATGAAGGCGTTTCTGTGGAATCTGATGTACCTGAAGGATTTTTTATTGAATTAAGAGAACCTACAAGAATATGCATTAAAAGTGTTACGGGTTATTATCTTTCTGCTGGTAAAAATGGGATGTTTAAACTTGGTGATGGAGATTATAACAATGCTACAAAATGGGAGTATTAATGAACATAATATAATATTATATTATAATTTCTTTGAACACGTGTGCACTTCTGAATGGGAAAATAAAACTAAAATAAAAATTAGTAGCTGTGCTTATAATAAATATTATGGGATTTTTTAAATAAACATATATAATTATTTATTTAAATAACACTTAATTAAAATGTGTTTAATCAAATAGCTTTATGATATATACATACCTATACTCAAGTTTTATACTCAAGTTTATTTTATTATTTATAAATAATTATAAATTCCAGACAAATCTAAATTAAACTTATAAAAATTATTAATTATTATAATACAAAATATACATAAATAGAATTTGAATAAACAATTAAAATATTAAAATAATAATTGATAACATGTAGGTAATTGTTTAAATTTAAGTTAAAGTATCATACCTTTTATTCTAATAATATTTTCACTCTAATTTTCGTATATTATTATTATATTTTGTAAGGATACACAGAAATATGTGATAATCATAGTTTGTGGTCATTGTACATATGTTTGAAAAGAAAACAAGCATATGTATTTAAAACACTTAAATAATAAAATTCCATATTTTTATGACTGGGCTTTAATTTACTTAAAATATATATATTAATAGGACGAATCAATAAAATATTTAATATATATATATATTTGTATCGTTATTAAAATTAAAGTAATACGGATGTATACAAATAAAATTGAATAAAATCAGGTATCTTAAACAGATTTATATTGCTCAATATTGGTATAATTTTGTTTAAAACAAATTGTAAACAAATATATTTATAAATAACAACATTTTTTACTATACATTTTACACTTTTTGTATAAGATAATATTATAATTAATAATTATACTTAAGTCATATTATATTATATTATGTATTAGTCACATAATAATATTGAATTTATAATATGCTCTCAATATTTTAATTTAAAAAAAAAAAAAACAACCCATTATTTTCCTATTGTGTTTAGTTTTTAATGTTATTTTATAAAAAAACATAATATAGAATTATTTTTTATGTGAATAATGAAGATATTTACAATTTTTTAAATAAATAATTACTAATACTTTTTTTTAAATCAAAAATGAAATGTGCAATACCGGATATGTAAAAAAAAAAAAAATAAGTCATATAATAATAGGTTATAAAAACAACTAGTTTTATATAAGCAATGTTGCTTACATTATATATGTACCCAAACTGCCGAAGTACGTTTTGTAGTTAAATATTTAATGCTCTTATTCTCTTAGCCTCTGTATGAGTAATTGTCCTAGAATTCAGTATATAATTTATTTACATTGGTTACTAGTCTTCCAAAGAAATAGAATACTCATTTAACCTAATATTTATTAACTTTTATACATTTTTTTAAGCATTTATGGAGACTGTTTGGTATTTATTATAATATGTTTTATGAAACTATTTTTGTATTAAAATTACATTTGTAATTTTATACTTTTAATTTAATTTTATATTTATTTTACAATATATATATATATATATATATATATATTTTTTTTTTTTTTGTTGAAAATATGTATACTTTATATTTATGATTATAATTTGACTATACCCCATAAATGTGTATTTATATCAATATTAGCGCTTGAAATTTTTTTTATATTAAATAAACAATTTTTACTTATACGCTAAAAGAACAAAATTATTTTATGGAATGAACTTCATTTCTTAATTCCATTATATAAAATCTATGGTTCATTCGGCATTCGTGTAGCAGGTGATCTACCGCAGAGGGGTGATCTGCGAATTCAGGACGAGTGATCTACGTTTTAATAGTATAAAAACACATTATATTTTTTTATTACGAGTACGTCATATTATACAAATATTCGTTAAATATAAAAATAAAAAATAATTAGCTAAATATAATAATAATTTCAATTACAGTAAACGTTTTTAATATCATTTAAAAATTTTAAAAAAGTATTTTCAACATTAATTGATCTCCACCATGCTTCAATCAGATGTCGAGGTAAAAGTTCCGGTGTAGTGCCATGCATTTTTCGAAGTATTTTCATTTTCAGATGTGACCAAACGCATTCTATTGTCTGGGTGTTGGCTGCTGTTAGTGGGTCGACAAAGTTTTTAGAATGGTTTACAGTCAAGTGATTATAACCTGTATTTTGTAAAATTGTATATGGTTTCCATTCATCTGACATTATTGTTGTTCCTGGGAGTATTTCTTTTTCAATAATTGGAATAAGTGTAGCTCTATCTCGATGTTCAACAACAAAAAAACGTTTTTCAAGAAAACCATCATGCCGCCAACACATTCCAAAAACCCAAGGTCCTTCTACTCGTTTGCCATAATTTCTATTCCTGTTATTAGGAGGAATATTTTCAGAATCAGAATCAGAACTATCGTCGTCCGTCAAATTTGCACCTCTATGATCACCCAGTAGAATCCTGCCTCTATTATATTTTCTTTTCCCTCGTAGTAATGACTCGTCAATTTGAACACATTCATTAGGTCCACCCATAGGTTTCCGATTTTCATAAATAGTACAACACACATCGCGGCATAAATTGTACCAGTCTACCACTGTTTTATTAGAACGTCCTGTAAGCCGACAAACGTTTACAATACTCATGTCTTCTGACCAGTAAAAAACTAACTCTAAAATTTGTCCCAGCGACAATTTAGAATTACATTTATTATTCAAATCCGTATAAGTAAAAAATTTATTGTCTTGACGCAGAGACTGGAATGTTTGGCATCCTTTTTTAACGCATCTTAAACTTTGGTACTCACGTTGTTCACCAGAAGCCAGTCGTTTTTTTCTGATCACAATTTTTGTTTCGGAATCACATTTTTTACAATTTGGCGTTTCACTGTCATTCGGAAGTAAATTGTGAAGTTGTAAAAAATTTACTGTTGATTTTTCATCAGCAATTATTTTATAAAATTCAAACGCACGCATTATAGACAATCTCCGACCAACGAACAATTTGAAACTAACCTATCCAGCAACATTGCTAATGACTCGTAGTCATATTGTAAATGTCATTAATCGTTATCTCAATACTGTCCCACTGCGGTCTGCGATAATGTGCGAATAATAATAGTATAATATAATATAATATAATAATAGTATAATATAATATAATATAATAATTGTAGATCACCAATTACACCTTGTATACTACGGTAGATCACCTGATACACCTAAAAAGAGGTAGTAGATCACCTGCTACACGAATGCCGTTCATTCTTATAAATTCTAATAATAGTTCTTTATTTCTATACAAATGTTTCAGAAAAAGGTATAACAGGCACATCATTATTAATGCCTATTAATCTATTTAAATAATGAGAACATGAATTTTTTATTAATTTTATACCTATGAATATTGATTTATATATTTTAATCATGATTTAAGGTGTTAACTTCACCTTAATTTTGTAACACAATAAAAGTATATAATTTAATCAGAGAATTAAAAATAAGTCTTTTTTGAATTGTAAAATATATTATTGAAATTTGGTAATAACTGGGATTCTGAAACACATTAAGTATAATTTAAATTATAATTATTTTTTAGTGCACTCTAATTAACAATATGATTATATTTTAAAGTATTATAATTACATGTTCAACCATTTTATTTACCTTCATGTAGTTCATTTTGTAGAAATGTGTGCTGTATTGTTTTATTATATATATATATATATATATATATATATATATATATATATATATATATATTATATATATATATAATATATATATAGTTATAGTCTCTTCAAATAAAAATATTTTGTGCATAATATTCCAAAAACAATAATGGTATAAATATTTAGTATTATTGTTTCATTATATTTTTTTTTTTATGTAAAGTGGGTATAATAATGCTTAATTTTTATTATTATTATTATTTTATTTATATATATTAATTATAAAAATTATTATAAATTTGGCAAAATAGAAGTACATTATCAACAAATATTAGTTTATTATACTGGATTTATATAATTATTTGTATTAGATTATTACATTGTATCAGTCCTACATACGTCATATACTTACCATATTGAAAAATATAATATATAACAATCTTATAATTCTATACTCCGTTCAAGTTTAGAAACGATCAACTTCTGCACATGGGCATAGTGTTTATGTTACTGGTGGTTGATTAAGTAGAGGAAACAGTTATATGGTGTTTGACGTGTATGCTACTATAAAAAACTGTTAACCACCCAGACCGCTTATAAACATGATTGGAATATAATAATGTAACAATGTGCAATATTTCATTTAATAAAATGCCATGATTGATTTTACTAGCAAATTAGTAATAAAAGAATAATTCAAAAATATTATAATTAAACAAAACTGTGATCTTGGAGTTTTTTTTTCTTAAATAGTTTGATACCTAATAATTAAAAGTACAATACTTCCATATTATAAGTGTAACATGCAAGTGATGTTTTAAGTAGAATAGAATAAAATTAATTTAGTTCTAATTTGGTTATAGTTCTCAAAAATATTTTGTTAAAAGCAAGTTTGTTATGTGGAGATTTTATTATATAATAATAATAATATTCACAAAATAAATTTTGATAAAATAACAATAAACACTAAATATCACATTATTATTAGTTAATTTGGATAATATTAACTTAAAAGGTTTGTGCATACAATTTTACACAGCCTCCTAGTTATAGCTGGAGAGAACCATTGCCTTGAGATAAAATTATATGACATTGTTTGAAATGGTTATTACTTTTTTATCACATATCCTTTTAGTTCCATTGGTTCCATTAATTGTGGTTTTTGGACATTTACTTTTGGTCCAATGTGCACAAAAGATAGTGAAGATTCATAAATGGTTATGTTTTCAGTTGAAGAAGATGCAAGTGGTTTAAGGTCGATCTACAAGTTATTATTAAAAATGATGTATAAAATGTTTTCAAAATAAAATAAAGAAAAACAATCACTTACTGCATTTGGACCATCATCCAAATTAGCTTCCTTAAAACCGTAACATTGAGTTGTCTGGGTTCTATGAAAAACCAAACCTACAGCCGGCTCTGAATGCTGAATAATCATTGAAGCTGTAACTAAGTGAACGTCCCTTGGTAATAATGCCAACTTGTTATTAACATATGTGTCTTCAAGGTGATCAAATCTCGATGTATCAATTAACTGCACAAGAGGATACAACATGGTTGACATTGATGTCATTCCGAGTGCTGTTAGTTGTGGTACATCCATCTACATTGTACATAAAAATAGTATAACTAAACACCTTTATAAGAAACTATATTTACTTGACAGTTGCCGATGTTTTCTTCAACAATTAATCTGAACAATGTCAAAGTGGGAACATTATCCAAAACCCCTTGGCCCAACCCACGATTATCGTCTTGTCGCAATCTACGATCCTGTATGACCTATCAAATAGATAACAATTAAATTCAATTATTTATTTATTTTTTTAAAATTTAATTAACACTTTTTAAAATATGATATTAGTGATATTATTACCTCCATTTGGCCTTTATATAATGAAGACGCACCTAAAGGTTGGACTGATAATAATGAAACTCTAGTAATGTCATCTTCTATATACATTGCACTAGACATTGGATAAAAGTTCCCTTGAATTGGTAGTTTGCTATAATGTTTTCTCCTAGTCATCTAATAACAATATATTTTTCACAATAAATCAACAGAATAAATAAATCAATCTTAAATGCATTGTTATTACTTGGAATCCATTTAAGTCTGTGTAGAAAACATTATCATTATTCACTGCTGTGGTAACTCTCATTGAAAGTTCATAATTCATTTGTTGTCTAATATCAACCAAATTTCGTATTTCAACATAACTAGCATCTAAGATAAAAAATTACCAATTGTTAAAATATATTATTCTTTAACAATATATTGTAGTGATTTGGTCACATTTATTAAAATTATTTTAAAATATGTAAGAACCATGCAAATATAAATGCAAATTTTGTATTCTATAAATGCGAAAATAAATTTTTATGATCCTTGCAAGCTCAGCAGATGATGCAATTTAATATATATATATTTCCATAGATTACAAACGTGAGTTATTGGGTTATTTTCTTGAAGTAATCAATAATCCATGGCTTAACCTCAAGCACCATTTATATGATTTCTTATTTGTGAAATATATTGTATTTCATTTTAAGTTATGATGTTTTAATTAAATTAAAGACATTGACTCTTGATTACAATCCATTAAATTTGATTGTTTATATACACTCAGTGCACTACTTGGGTAATTAATAAGTGATATAGTAAAAAGTACATTTTAAACTTTTTGAGTTAAAAAGTCAAGTATATATTATAATGAGAAATTACCTTTTGTATGGTGGAGGAGTACTGAGTGTTTTACATTACTATACTGAATAACTACTTGTGACAAAATATGTCCTTTTATTACATAAATTGTGGGTTCATTCTCTGTGGCATGAGCATCAACAGCATCTCCTGATGGCATGAATAAATAAGCACCACTCATGTCTGGACCATAAGCTGCATTGTATCTGAAAATAATGATGTAGTTTTTCAAATAAATTCAAAATCCAATAACATAAGTCACTGTAAATGTACTTACTGCACAAATTTCAATGAAACGGGGTATTGTTTTCCAGAAGACTTAAGGGTAATATTGCGTAACATACCATTTCGACCAAATGATGCAATAATTTTTTTATTTTGAATTGAAAATTCTTCAAAATCACTAGTTTTAATATCTATTCTAGGGTCCAAAACATCATCGATTTTAGGGTTGTAAACACTGATTAGTGACATATATTTTCTAAAAATTATAAATAAATAATATCAATATTTGACACTTCGAATAAGAAAAAAAAAGTATTCTACATCTAATACATTATCTAAACAAAAAATTCTTAAAATGAAGAGTAATATAAATCTAATTTACTTGGTACTATCGTCTGTGGGCAGTTTGATGATACTATATTTTTTAATTTCCAAAGGACCAAGTTCAGCAATAAAGTGTAGTTGAAAACATGGTGTCATTGACTGTGTATCTAGAAGATTACAGGTAGAATCAACTTGAAATAAAATTTCAACACCTTGTGGATCGACTACCTGCATTGTTTAACATATAAAATTGAATGCAATTACCATACTGTATTTAAATGATAAACCACTTTAATTCTTAATATGCAATTAAATCAAATAATTTTTTTCATACATACATTATTATTAATATTATATATATTGTTATACTGTAATAAAATATTTCTGTTTTAATGTGATCACAGATCATAATCTGAGTATTTATCAATTCATTAACCAATTATTGTTTTGTTTTTTTTTTTTTTTATGAATATTAGTGTTTATTTTGGACATTTTTCATTACAAATAGACTTATTTTTCAGAACTAACCTTTATATTTTCACTTGCCACAACTAAAGTAATTATTTCATTTCTGATAACTGATGTTAAAGGGTTGAATACAATAACACTCTGTGAATCTTGAGTATTAGAAAACTGTAAAACACGATATTGTGCAATACTATTTGTATAGACTCTTGAACGATCTACATCAAAGTATTTATTGCTTGTATCAAATACATATTGCTCCTAAAGGATAATAAATATTTCATGTTTTAAAAACAATAAATACAAACAAGCTCATCAGAATACATAATATGTATCAGGACCGGATATAGGTAATCATCATAAGCAGCAGCTCCAAGTACTAAGTTGATTGTTAAGCCTCTGCATTTTCAAATATAAAATGTGTTTTAATCAAGCCTTGGTAAAGCAAAGTAAATACTTATTTATCTAAATAATACAATTTTATGAAAAGTAACTAGCATTTGTTGAGAATTATTTTAAACTAAGATTCTCAATAATAGTAATGGAATTGTCATCATGAACTTATTAAACTTGTTACCTAATTTAATAAAACAAATTTAGAAACTAGTTATTTTATCTAAGGTTATCTCGATGTTAAGTTAAGTGAGTAAAATTATTTAAGTTCTAGAAGGACTACTTATATTTGTTTAGATCTTCTAGAAGTCTAAATACGGTCCTGATAACAATATTTGTTTACATATAAAAAAATAACCTTTTTTTGATTTAACAGAAAATATATACAGTGTTGAATGATATGATTTAAATTATTTAATGAATCCAACATCCTGAAATCACAATAATTGTTTAATATTTATTTTTGTTATAAACTATTAGTATTAGTTTACTTTTTTGCATAGTCATTTACTACAGCATCTTTTGCTGTTCCTGTGATTCCATCGTGATGTTGAAACAAACTATGAGCGTCTCTTGCAGCTTGTAAATAATAATACAACTGAGAATTTGGTTTCCATAACCAGGAAGTCAAATCTGAAGGTGCACTGAGCCATACTAGAGAATATAAAATTTCTGTTGCTCTAAAAGATAAATATACATATTAGACGAAATGAATGTTCTATTATTTATGGCACTATTTTAGATCTATAGATTAATGATACATATACTGAATGCACCACAGTGATCTGAAATATTTGAATTTAATTTTAATGTAAGATTGTCATATCTGATATCTCTTAGAAAACACAATATATGTTTAAAAATAAAATTTATATTACACATTGTAAACATACCTTAGTTTAGCAACTAGTTCTCGATCCATACATTTGTAAAAAGGTCTGGAAGTAAAATATCCACTCCAGTAATCTTGATCTTTATCTGCATAAGTAAAGAAATCACCAGTCAATGTTGGAAAATTCTTATAATTAGATGACACTTGTATAGCTTTGAAATAATCACTTAATGTACCAAATGATGCCTGATAATTAAAAAAATAATTAACTACCTATTAGAATCAAAAATATATATAACTGTATTCTATTCAAAATAATAACCTCTGTATATAGTGAGTCACTATTGCTATTGATATAATCAAATAATTTCTGATAATTATTCATTTGAAAATCCCATTCTCTGGCTGAAGTATATCTAAAATCATCCCCCAAAGGAACGAGTAATACATTTGTTTTATATAACTCTGCTTTCTTTTTGTATTGATCCAATAACATTAATGCCCTATAAATAAATAATTCAAACAAATATTAAAGAAATTTTTTTATCTAAAATGTAATGTTTAACCTTTGCTTGACATTTGATGAAGTAATTGGTACTGGAAATGTCCTCCAAGGACAAGTTAACCCAAAAATAGAAAATCTTTTAAAATCAAATTGACAGCAAACACTTGGATCTGGACCACAGGTATGAGGAATGTCATAATTGTAAAATGGCATCATGTGTGTAAACAGTTCATTTTTATCGCTGTTGCATTCTGTATCTAAATAAGGATGAGAATTAAAATAAGAACAAATCATTATGCTATTCTACAGATAAAGTAAAAGTCTTTTTAAAATAAAAGCATTTTTATTAATATTAATGTATTAATGTATTGGTACCCCAATGTTGTCTCCAGCGAAATTCCAATTGTTTTTGTTTTGCTAAATACTTTTTAATGGAATAATGAGTTCGTTGAATAACCAAACTAGAAAATTTCATCCTATTCAAAATATATGGCATAGTTGAAGAAACACCAAAAGGATCAATACACCAACTATAACTGTATAAATAATAATAATAATGATAGTGATTAAAATAATTTTTTTTATCGAGATGTTAAAATAAGTTAAAATTTTATCACCACGTTAAATTATTAATAGCTTCTGAAAGAATTAAATCTCACTTGGCAGTAATATTTAAATTTCTTAGTAACCACTGGTGTCCATTTGTAAGTTGAGTGATCATTGATGAATAATGGGCGTTTGCTTCATCCGTCATTACCCACCCACCAGTGACTATTTCCAATTGCCCATTGTCAATCAATCTATACATACAAAACCATATATTTTATAAACAAAAGTATTTAAAATAATAAGTTAAAAATGTTAATTTATACTTCTTCACTTTAGTTTGTGTACTTTGATCAATATCATTCCACCACAATGATAAATATGACATCTCCGCCCATATGAACTTACGTCTGCTGTCTTCTGATAATTTAATCACCATATTGTCTAATATATTCTTTGTATCACTACGATAGTACTCTTCAAAGGTTCGTTTCCATCCAGGATCATTATGCGAGTGAGGCACAATGAATACTCTTAACTTATTATTTGCATTCCATCGTCCTTTCGTTATTTGGATATCCCAACCTTGTTTCCATGCACCTCCATCTATATTATCGAATTGTAGTTTATCATATAAATCCCACATCTAAAAATTAAACTTCATCATTAGTTTAAAATTCAAAATTTAAAGTTCTTAAATTTATATAGATAAATGAATATTATAAAGTAAAGTAAAAAATACATAAGTCTTCATTTATTTTAAAATAACATCATGCTTATTTTAACAATGCAAAATATTCAACAATTATTATTGCTAATATTGTTTGTAAGTTCGCAACTAAAATCTATGGTGATTTTAAATACAATGTTAATTTAAATAAATGTTATAAAAAGTTCTAAATTTATTAAAATATTTATTGCATCACAAATTTACAAAGGGCCTTCTTTAAATTTTTTTAATAATTATGTTTTATACAGCATGAATAATTTACCCTAAGAAAATAATCTAGTATTTACTTTAGATAATTGAACAATATAAAAAACTGTATCAATTTAAAACAATGTATTACATATTTTACATCAATTCTTTAAGTTAGTTTCCAAGAAAAATTTGACAACATATTCATGTGAATATTTTAAATAAAAAAAATGATTAAAAATACAAATTTAAATCTGAGGTAACCAGTGGTGTAGATACGATTTTTTTCTGGGGGGGTTTTATATTATATTTATGATACAAATTACGAAATATTAGTACTTCGTTTTTATTTTGCCCTAACCATTATATAAAATATTTTGGTTTTAGGGGGGGGGGTGGAAACCCCTTACACCACCCCCGTAAATACGTCACTGGAGGTAACACAGTTTACTTAAGCAAGTAAATGTTTTATAAATGATAACCAAATAAAGAATGCATACAGTTTGTATTACTGTTTTATGGCCAAAGTATTATTTAAAATTTTAAAAATTAATTTGTAACATATTGGATTATTGTAAACTAAATAAGTTTAAAATGAATAATAAGTACTTACATTAATGTTTGGATCACATATTCCACTTGATACATAAGTTTCTTCCAAATTATTTTGTATTGTAGACTGAAACCATATAATTAAATGTTAAGATATTATTGAAAAATATAACTACAGCTATAATGTAATATCTACAATATTTAATAGATCCTTTAATAATTATCCTATGTCTGTAATAATTAAACTTTACCACAAATAAACTAGGTGTTTCTGCAGGTTCATCATTTTTATCAATGTTTTCCAAATTGTTTATATTTTGTTTATTGAATTTATTTGACTGTAATTGTAACTTTTCTGAGTAAGAAACTGGAGTTTTCACTGTTTCAAACTGCTAAAATATCATGTTTATAAATTAAATATAACTAATAGGTATTCAATAAAACAATTTATGAACTATTTTAAACTTACTGAGTAAAGATTTTGATTCTCCAAAAGAGAATACAAAATAAAACATATAATTAAAACTATAAACAGAAGTAATAAAATAAACCTTTTTTTAAAGTTCATTTTTATTTTTAAGCGTTCTTTAAATCATGATATGTAACTATTTCTCAACAATATTTCAAATACAAATAGTAATAGATGGGTAGTATTACAAAATACATATACATTAAAATCTATGTAAATAATTGAAAACCAGTGTTTAAGTTAACAGTTGTTACTATAATGAATAACAATTCATGACATATTGACATTTATGTGTTTTTATATTAAATTATATAACGTGGCTAATTAAATGACAAACTTAAACCTGAATTTGCACTTTTCAATCACCATTCACAAATTCACCGCTTATGCCTTATCATATTATTTACTCGTTTTATCATTTTTCTTATCATACTTATCATACTGTGAGTTTTAAGCTTATATAATATAATAATATATATGTATAATATATATTATTATGATCTAAGCCCTAAGGTTTTTCGCATAGATATAGATAAAAAATTAATAAAATAATTATCTATATTCTTTATCTGCGATTTTGAAATTTTGAATAGTTTTAATGAAAACGTTAAGTAGGAAAATTCATAATTTTTCATTCAAATTTTATAATAATTTATAGTTAGTTGTTCATTTAATATTTGATAGGTGTAAGTATGTACCTACTGCAGAAGTGCAGAATGTTACTATGTTACTACTTAGTACTTACCATCACTGAATACTGCACGGAGATTTGAGTAATATTAATTATTACTGCATTACTGCACTATGCAGAGGAGTATGAGTATCACTAACATTGAGAGTTGTGACTGTTTGGAATGTAAATATTTTAAGAATTAAATAAAATAAAATTGGGTAGGTATTGAAATAAAATAACTTACCTAATTATAAAGTTATTAGTATTTGTAACACGATAGATTGACAGTATTTAGTATTTACACTCCTTAGTGGCTTAGTAGGTACACATCTAATCTCTGTGACAATACTATAATATACTTACTGACTAACTAAACACCCAGTTATTAGTTTACTTAATTTAACGGATAAGTATTATTGTACATCATGTTTACAAATTATAAGTAGCATTTTGAGATTTATATTGTTATTGCCGTTATGGTTTATGAGATATTAGTATTTTACTGCCTACGTTATACACAAGATCTATTAAGTTCTACCTTCATAAATCTTTTATGCTTAATACTAAATGTATATAACTAAACAACATTAAGCTAGTTAGTAGTTACACACGAAACGGTTCGCCCGTTAACAGCCGCGGGGCGCGGACTTATAGCGATTTTTTCATTCATAACAGTTTTTCAATTTTTTTACAACATGTACAGCTAAACCCATTTATATAGGTACTTGAAATTAAATAGGTAAGTAGGTACTTAAAAGAAGAATTGAAACAGGATTAAACACACTCCTTATTATTCTTTGACCATTAGTGATTAGTAGTACTATACTGTATTAATTTGTATCTATTTTTATAACTTTTGCTTAATTGTTTTCAGCCCTAATTATAATAATAATTTTTACAATATTACCTAATAATATCAATAATAATATGAGTATTTATAGTCTTTTAATTTGCTTTATAAATAGAGTAGGTGTTGTCGATGAGAATTATAGCATAAGATTGAAAAATATCTAAAACATTATAATTTTTACTTTTTAAACACTCCGTTAGGCCGTTAGGAGTTAATAAACATCAAGGCCGTAATTGTGGGGAGGATCCAGGGGTCCGGACCATCCCTTCCCGGAATTTTTAAAAGTAGAAATATTTTTCTATTATTAAATAATTAACTATTATGTAATTGAATATCATAATGATGACTTATGTTTTCAATAATGATAATAATCAAATTTTATATAATTAACGTAAAAATGACAAGTGTTTAGTATCTGTATAATATTTAAAAAAATGTTGGACCCCCCTGAAATTTGTTCAGTTACAGCCTTCATATATATATATATATATTATATACCTATAATACCTAAATATAATCAATCAATAAATATACTATTCTTCTGCCAGTGGCGTAACTAGACGCTTTTTCGTGGGTAAGCCCAATATTTTGATGTAATGATTAGGTATTATCAATGAATATTTGAATTGAATAAAAAAAATAACAGAATATCGTATATTATACATTTATAAATTATGTATATTATGAATATTTATTTTAAAATAGTACCTACCAATATTAGTTTTATAGACTACACATTTAGTATGATATAAAACATTTTTTGGGCGGAGAAAAGTGAGTAGGCCTGGGACTACCAGGCCTACCCGCTCGCTACGTCACTGTCTTCTACCTACTTATATTTCTAATCTCTGCAGTTAAAATTCCGCGCATAGGTACTGTTTGTCCTTACTCCTTGCTGGATTACCAACCACTGAGCGATTTCCCCACCAACTTTATCTCCGGATTCCTTCGCATATCATATTTACTTATTGTTCATATATTACTGTATTTATGTTGTACAGATTGTAAAATTAACGTATTTTAGATAAATTAAAAAGAAAGGTATTGTTTGTGTATTTTTAGAAAGGGTTTAACTTTTTTATAGGTATAATATTTTTAATTAGACGTAACCGTGTAACGTTTAAGTATAGCAAGTATATATACTGTGCTATACGAAAAAAATTAATAATTGAGTAGCTAAATATTATTCAACATCAGTATTTCTTTTTTTCCAATTACTTTTTTCGATTTTCATTGGGCGACTTCCGACATATTTTCCTGAAATCATAAATTTTAAGTTATATTATTTACTTAACTTCGCCTATTCTTAAATTCTTAATGATGATCTAATCTTAATATTACTATTTACTAGGTATATATTTATATGTATATTATAAATTTAAACTTTTATAGTATTAGTAGGAAGAACCAAGGCCTAACTGGGGGGTCCAGGGGTCCGGACTCCTCCTTCTCTCAAAATTGTTGAAAGAAATATTTAACGTAAATTATAGATAATTATAACAAGTGTTCTGTATCTAGATATTTAAAAAAAATATTGGACCCCCCTCAGAAATTTTTTTTCAGTTACGCCTTTGAGTATATTATAATAACTATATAATAAACACAGATAGTTTATAATATTATATTATAAACATTAAACATTAGACATAATTATTTTTTCTAATTTGACTTTTCTATTTTCTATTAATTTTCTATTTTTATTTTTTACCATGTAATTCTTTGATAGCTCGTAAATAATCCACAGAATTTCCAAACGATACGAATCCGTAGCAACCACGCGACATACTAGTCTCACGATTTTTTACTACATGAGCTTTGATGAATGAAGGATACTTCATAAATGGTATACTCAACATATTATCATTAACTTCTCTTCCCAAATTCCCCACGAATAAACGAAAATCATCTGTGTGATAATTTTATATTATATTTATCTCGCTTAATAGTTATCATAATATGTGAAAATAAATATTTTACAAGTATTTACTACTGATAACTAATAAGGTAATTATAAAGTGGTTTATTTATTATTTCTAATTATATACATCATAGGTTCTCAATCTATGGTCCGTGAGCGGCGAGCCATACTTAAAAAAATTAAAAATATTTTAAATACCTATTTCATTTTTCTTTAAGGCATAACACAAATACTAAATAGTGTATAGTACGTTGTTTATTTATAGGTTTATATTATACAGTGAAAGTTATTTTATTATTTCAGTCGATAATTTTTATCTTGTTTGTATTTGATTATATCGGCAGGTTAGGTACATTTTTTTAGAATAGTAATTTGCGTTAAATTGTTAATCATTTTAAACTTAAATAAAAAATGATTAATTATACACATTATTAAAAGCCTGTTGCAAGGAATTTCATAATTTTTTATTTATCCATAATCTAAATTCTAAAATGTGAGAAAAAAAATTGATTATTATGTATAAGAAAAATAAAGAATATAATTGAAATGGTCTATGAGTCGTGACGTATCGAAAGTTCTTCAAGTGGTCCGTATAGCAACCAAAAAGGTAGAGAACCTTTGATATAGATACAATAAGTGGATACAAATACAAAAATAATATTTGCTTATGCATTTGATGATGGCCGATGAGTTATGTGCATTGGCACCCTTTGGGGGGGATGATAGGGCATTTACCCCTCCCCTCTTCCAGAAAAAAAATATTTTGAACTTTTAGTTCAATGAAAATACTTACCTAATTTTAAAGGTAAATTATTTTTTGAAATCTTTTTTTTCTATATTCATAAAAATTATTTTTAATTAACTATGTATACCTTTTTTTGTGTTTGAACCGATGACGCCTACCTTACCTATACCTCTACCTACCTATGTATATAACAATACAAGTATAACATGCATTTACATTTATATGAGAAAATAACATTAAATCTTTATTATTTTATATTTGAGAATTTTTTATTTTGACCCTCCCTAAAATGTTACCTACTAGCGCCCATAGTTATAAATAACCTAAAAATAATAGTAAGGAACTAGGGAAGATCAAATTAAAAACTAACTCAGTATAAGTGAATATATTTATATTTTATGTCCATAAAAAGTGTTCTTCACATAAACATATTTATTATTTAACATTTGAGAAGTAGAACCCAGTCTTGTTTTGAGCCCATTAGCCCAACAAAAAGTAATAACCAGAATTTTTTATTTAATATTATATATAATACATGCATGTGTTTACCTTCGCCAATAAATAATAATTATAAATTAAATAATAATAATGATTGTTATTAATTTAGTATAAAAATAACAAAATCTAATTAAAATATGCTCACCATTTGGCCATTGTTCCAAAGTTGGATCGTACCAAATTTTTCCAGCGGCTTTACGATAAAATTTTTTTTGTTTCGTACTGTGTATTTTGGAAGACGACGAGGCACACCCAGCAGCTGCAATAGCTATGTGTGCTTTGCTATTTAATTCACTTTTACCTATCAAAGACTTATTTTTTGTTCTAAACATAAAATGTAAGGTATTTACTTACAAAAATGGACAACCAATGATGAATATTACTGTTTACATGCGCTTTACAATTTAATATAGATGATAGGTGTATAATAAATAATATATTATGTATAAGTGTTATATAAGAAAGTAAGTACTTATATTGTCTTACTTAGAAATTGAAGTTGACACGCATTGATTTTGTAATAATGAATTAATTTCCTTATACAATGCAATATCCAAGGGAGATTTTTGAAAATGATGACGATGAATTTTAATTTTTTTAAAACAATTTTTAGTTTTATAATCATCATTGTTCATACCAATATCTTGTTCAAATCTAAATGAACATTTAAAATTCAATATATTGATAAATATGTAATAATTAATTAATTTTATAATGAAAAAAATATTGTTGATTGCGTTAGTGGGGAAAGGAAGCTACTCCTAATACTTCAAGCTGAATTACAATTTTTAAACTACCCCTCTCCTTGATTAAACTTTAGATACAGTATTGATTTAGGATATATAATTTTATAGTAAGGATGTTTTCATGATCATCAAGCAGATAAAATTTAATTAAAATTCAAATATTTATCTACTTGTAAAAAGTGATAATAAATAATAATACCTATATTAACATACATACGTATTTATTATTAATTACCTATAATTAGCTAGTATCACTATAGATCAAAATGTATAAATCGTAAAAAAATTTTTGATAATTCATATTCACGATATTATTATATTCCTATTTAAATTATATTCTATTTTCTAGAAACATCTACTTACGTCCTGCAATACGAGTAAGTAAATTAGTTTATAGTTTTTAAAAATAATCCAATGGCTAAATCTTAATGGCTATCACTCTTTATAAGCAAGTTTTAAAAATATAAATATCAAGCTGTACCTATACACATAGATATATATCTAAAAATGGAAATTACTTGTACATTTCTTCTTCTATAAGTTTCATTTTCTTAAAATGATTAGCCATGATTTAGTATAACTACATAAAAAAAAATTGTTGTAAGAAATACATTTTTAGAAAACTATGAGTTTCAAAAATGTTTTTAAATATTAATTGTTCAATGAAAATTTAAAGTAATATTTAATAACTGTTTTACATAGACATAGTAAAATTATAAAATGTATAGTATATCCATGACCCTAAATGGTACCTAATATTTTAGCAAGACGGAAAACAAACATAACCATGGTAATCAAGACATTTATTTTAATTTAATTAATCTATATAGAATATTAATTCCTATTTAAGATATTTGTACGAAACTACGGCTATAACCACGGATATATAAATATATATATATGTGTGGCACTGTGGCTATAATCGTGATGGAAAAGGATAACAACGATAACACATAGCATAATAAATTATTATAGTCAACAATTATTGTCGTTTACAATTATATTTTATTTTATTTATAATATTATGTAATATCCTAGGTGTGTTTAATGCGAGGCATAATGGGCAAATTCCCCCGGTGGTAAAATTTTAAAATTGTTTACGATTAATAACCAGTACCTTACAAACCTCATAGTTTTAAGAAAGAATATGATATCTTTAGACCTCTAGTGTTTTACGAAGCCACGATTTAGATGCATTTATTAATAATTTTATAAATAAATGAAATATTTTTCTTGTTAGAGCGCATAAAGTAGATAGTAGATACCTAACTAGGTAATTATATTAAAAAGACGTTTAAATCAGTCGTGCAATAGTATAATGAAAACAAGTGAATCTTTCTGTAACTACCGATCTTAACATACTAATGAGTAATGATCACTTATTGCTACTAGTTTGTGTTGGCCTATGTACAATTCTAAAATAATATGCGTTTCAAATCATTTTATTATGGGGACCTCGGACTTACAATAACGTCGATTTAATATAATATTATGATTTTCACGGAGCCTGGGTGACTAAAAACAGGTGGGTTGTGAAAAATAAATAAAATTTGTTGGTAAGGACGGTATCGGTTGCGGTTAGTTAGATACGTCTGAACTGATCCTGTTTGGTCAATGGCCGTTTGGCCAAGAACGCACAATGAATCAATGGGGTTTTTATGAGTATACTGTTAGTCTTTTTAATAGTTACCTATTATAATGATACACTAATTTCAAAGAAAATAGGTCTGCCGTACGGCTGAGATGACGTTAACTACCGCGAGCGTCCTCACGGCCATACGATGTGGTTCAGTTGTATAAATATAAAATAAATCAACCCCGTAGTAACAAGTTAGAGCTAATCTGAACACCACGCTCTAGCGATGACGTACCATCATCACCGGCTTTCTCACCGTTGAATGCAATAGCCAATAACTGCAGTCAGAGTACAATATCCTTATCAACTCGTCATGAAAAAACTGGTATATAGGTATATATTATAATTTATAATATTAATCTGATTACGAGCTATTTGCATCATGCAAGGGATAGAAAAATACATATTATACATTAATTACCTACACAATGTATATTGTATATGTTATTTTCGTCATGAATTATTTTTTCCGTTAGGGATTTTAAATTTTATTTGAAACTTACTGTAGGTACCTAGTTATATGAAGGAAATTCAGATAAAGGGTTCAGTTAACCTGAAAGAACAGCTCTCTGATAAGTAACAGTAAGATATTTCGTTTTTATTCATCGTTTCATCGGAAAACTGTTCGCTAAGCTTCTACAAAGAGCTAAAAGAGCCACCGAAAATGATATTGAACATGTTTATCCAATTCCATATCAAAAAGCTAATGCAATAACGGAAACGTTACGAAATTGGTGTTATTAGATGACGATCCGACGTGAAAATTTTATATGTGTGACGGTCGAGTGGTGAAATCAGAAATTATCGATTTCTTAATTAGAGGTAAAATCGAAAAGTTCACCAAGTAGCTTAATCTGCATTTTACAGAAGAAATAAATTGTACATTGTATGACAAAGTCTGAAAATCAATTATTTCATTCGTATAGAATACGTTTGCGGTATATAACACATAAAGGAGGGCTACAATTCATCCAAGACTTAAATATCCTTTTTGCAGAAGACACATATGACATATACTATTTTTTCTTTCACCAACGTTTACTTAAAGTATTTACCTATGTTTATTCGTCGATTTTTTATGATATTATTATATAATATATTTAAACTATTATAGTTTAAAGTTTTAAACATTACTTATCATAAATCACTTGAAAATTAAAATTGCGTGAAAACTCACAAAAGATAATGAATTTAAATCAGGGGTCAACAATTAGTTAATTCTATGGTGGTTCAGATAATTTAAAAAAAAATATTCGAAAGTCAGAAGAAACTTAAATATTATAGTTAATAATTGTTCAACAATTATTGTTGTGTTATCATAGGTAATATTATTGTAAACAGCGATAAATGATGAACCTTATAGATCATATATCGTTTATGATCTAAGTGATGAACACTATCCTTATCTCCGCAAATACATCATAAAATTAATCATATATATATATATATAAATTATATACGGAAAACTAGCATTAAAAAAATATATATTTTTGGCGGTTAATTTTTTTCTCTCCTAGGGCCGCCCATTGCCAACCTCTGATCTAAATACTGAAGCCTGAAGATTACTATACTGCATCGGAATTGCCGAATACAAATTTGGTATTTTGCATGTTTATTTATAAGTCACGAAGACAATAACACGTGCGGATGGCATCCTATTAAAAATCTAAGATAAGACATATTTACTAATTTATTAGAAAAATTGGTGGAGAGGTTTAAGTCATTCTTGTTTTTGGTTTTATGCGAAATGCGTGACATATAAGAAATTAAAATAGAAGATACGAGTACAAACTTACTGATTTGTTCATTCTGGACTAACTAAAGTTAATAATCGATTTAATAAAATAATAATATAATATATTATATCGGTTACCATTCTCAGAGATAACGTAGTTTATCGGCCACAAACGGTTTTAGATATTTTGTCGATCGATTGGTAATACCCTAAGTAGTATGAACACGTTGTACGCGTTTGTAGTTAGAATTAGACCTCTAGACTGTAGTGGGATCAACGAATCGATTACCGGCAATAATATTATAACATTGTATAATATAAATCTTATCACGTATCGTTATTACGGCAGTGCTCAGTATGTTGTCACGGCGTTAGGTACTTACGCGAAATTTAATGACATGAGTCTAATCATGACATACAGTTCACACTACATCTCGATACATCACTACGATATCGATTGATCAAACGGATTATTGTGATACATAATATTATATTGTACATCAAATCAATCGTGAAGCATTTATAATTATTCAATTGGTTTTGGTATAGCATGGATCGAGTGTTCGATGTAAGTAAAAAATTAAAAATATTATATAGGTATATAAATTAGTAATTACCAACAGACATTAGGAAATATTGTGTATGATACAATGTATACTATAGGTATACTATGACACTACATACTATTGAATAATTAATAAGTTATGTGTTAAATGATTTAATTTCATTTTTATTCATAGAAAATTGCTTTTACGTACTCTAATAATTCAAACTTTACATCTTTACACCATATCTTTTATAATAATGAGTAAAATTTGTTTTTTTAAGAATCATAGTTTTATTCTAGCTATTATTTTAGGTATCGTATCGAAGGTCTAATAAATAATAAAAATGAGGTGGTTGATTTTTAGATATAATCATTCAAATCATTGTACGTTTATAGCTGAACTCGGGGCATTTATGAATATTTTATCTACATTATTGATAAAAATAATTTAAAATCTATTATACATTGAACAAAAAATACCAATATATTTAGCAAAAATATAGATCAAATTAGCAATATTAATCATTCAACATTCGATCAACAAAATGATTATTGATTTAAGATTAGATATTCGTTAAAATTAGAATTGATAAACTATATGATTTAATAATTTTTTTGTTGAACTAATATTTATATAGCGTTGATCAAAATGTTGTTAAAATAACTAAGAATTTTGTTGATTCTATAAAACATAATTTTGTTGACTGTTGTATAAAATTTAAAAAAAACAATTTGATTTAAAAATGCTTTTTTATACATTTAATAAACTGTTTATTATTTCAATGTGTTTCTTTCTAAATTAATCTTTGAGTGTATTCTACAGATAGTATTTATTGATTTTACTTATAAACTTTCTTAACTCAAGAATATATTTTTCAGACTAAAAAAATAATTATTATTTTAATATACACACTACTATATTTATTAATAAATGAAAAATAAGCATTATTGAATTTACTAATGAATTTTCGTTCAGTGTACTTTCAATTAAATATATTATGTACTATAATGTACTATATAATGGTATGTATTTATTCATTATATATATGTTCAAAGTCAGGAACAATTCGTATTCGTACAAATTTTTTTAGAATTGAAAAACTTGAGAATAATAAAAATAAGTCATAGTTCTGTTCAATTAATAATTTTAGTTCAAGATTATTTAGATAGGTATATTCAGATACTCGAGTCTTATTTATGTACGACTGATACGTACATAAATTAAATACATTTTATGACAAACACCACGCATCTACCAGTTTGTAATATAATTATTTTATAGAATTGAATGTTAAGGTGTAATAAAAAAGGTTAGATTAGGTCATTAGGATTTTTGGAATTTTAAGTGATCATTATGTGTAAATTCGAATTGCACTCAACGTTAGTACTCGAATAAAAATAATGTCTATAATTACATTTTGTGGTGAAAAGAGGAGTTCTTTAAAAATTTCAAAGTTACTTACACTTTATTATAAATGAAATGTAAATAATAATACTGTATATTTATGATGGTCGACACTGTGTTTAAAGCATTTGCGGTATGTCCGGTGTCCAACGTGTTCCCGCGTTTTCTGCTGCACTAAACACAGGGTTCAGCATGAGCGGCGCGTACATGTCGCGGTTCCAGGAGGGCCGGTGATCAGGCGCCGCTTCCGATCGTCGCAAATGCTGCAACAGCCAGGAAAACAGAAAACGGTTCATCCCGCTGGCCGATCCCCTAACAACAGTCGGAAGAGGTTGCACGTGGCCATCACCCCGACCGCAACTCAGTCCATCAGTAGCGGCTTGCGAATTATGGAACAGCGTCATCACCGGCGGGTCGAGGAGCTGCGTCGGACTGAAGAGCTTCGCAGTGCCGAAGAGCTGCGCCGGACCGAGGAACAGCGCTGGACCGCGGAACAGCGTTCGGTGATGATCAAGACATGCGCTCGGAACATACTCAAAGCCCGTCGATCTAGCCTCACGACCATCAGACATCTTCGGCCAGTGGCTGAAAGCAGTCCCGCGGTTCCAGCGCCACCGCCGAGCACACCGCACACCACGTCCACGGACGTCGCCGAGTCTGCGGTCACCCCTGTTGAGTGGTCGGTAGTCGTTTCGTCGGTAGGCAGCCCACCGAGCTTTTATCAAACGCCGATGCAGACGCCAACACAAAAGTTTCCCGACACACCGTCGCTACAAAAGCTCTCAGACACGCCGTTACAAATACTTTCAGACACGCCGTTACAAATGCTTTCAGACACGCCGTTACAAATGCTCCCGGACAAGCCGTTGCAAACGCTCTCAGACAGTCCTGTCAACGGCAAGCCGCCATATAACAGTAGAAGTGTAAAGCGCATGTCGTCAGACGATGGTTCAACACAAAAAGGTATGCACATTAATTTATTTATACATAATAAGTATGGCTTTTAAAACCCTTGTCCTTTTAGGAAACTACAAAATAAATGTGTGAACATTTTCTGTTTAACTTAATAGAGTGATAAAATTTAAATAGCATACATACATATATATATTACATACTTACATGTATAACAAAATTAATAAATATAATAATAATAGTAATAGTAACAACCAAAAAAAATGACTAAATAATTCAAAACATTTATTTAAACAATTAGAGTAGGTACATATACATTTAAAGCAATACACGAATTCTGTTTGAATGCATTACACAACATGAAAAAAAAAAATTGATATTATTCCTTTGTACGTTTCGTCAATGTTTGCTCAAAATGAGGTGAAAGTATAATTGTTTTTATAAAGAGGAATATGAAATAAGTTGGATTTTCTTCATATGTGTTTTATGGATAAATGTACTAATCACTTTTTGTTAAGTTATAAAAAAAAATTAAATATAAGCCGTACAGTTCATATTGATATTCGGCAATTGTTACGATTTTTTTAAAAAAAAAAAAATGGTTTCTCGTTCAATTATTATAATTTAGAAATAAATTTTGAATAGTATACAATATCTTATAATTGTTAACGGTTGCTGCATGTAGGTATGTCAAGATGAATTGAACGGAACTTAATTTGTTCTTTCGTTATTTTTTCCGATAATTTACTGAAAATGAAAAATATAAATCATTTTGGCGTTTGATAGTTAAAATTTAAAATCTATAACGTTTATATAACTTGCAATAGGATTTTTCTGGTCAAACATAGCTCGTCGCTTTCGGTTAGCTCTACGGCCGGTCAAACCCAAAGTTGTCGAGAACAGCTACTGCTCATCTCCGTCTGCATCAACGAACATGGACTGCATGGTGAATCCGTACGGTAACATCCAACCGAGACGGCCAATCTGCAACAATGATACGTTGATGACACCCGTCCATCCCAGGCCATCGCTTGAAGCCATCCGTAAGGCCCACGAAGAAGCGAGCAAGGCCTTTAACAAATTTATGACCGATTAAAATATAATGTTGCCCGGTTAGTGCAACATATACATTTCATTTAATGACAGGTAATATTTTTGGTGTACACCTATATTATGTTATCTATCTAGTTATTTAAATTCATATTTTTTTTAATTTTTAGACTTAGGGGATTAATTGAATTTTTTATTAATGAATTAATCATAATATAATTTGTAGACTTAATGTGTTTTTTTTCACTTCTGTATTTTTTATCTGTAATGTACTAAGTATAATAATAATTGTGTTTATTTATTATAAAACCAAAATTTAAAAATTTGAATATCATATTTACATATTTCTTGTTCTAATTAATCATTATTGTGATATTTAAATATAGATATATTATACATTTAATTCGGTTGATTTTATTTCATAACTTATTAGATACTATCGGGGTATAATTTTTGTTTCTATCCTTGATGACGTTGTGAGTTTTGACAAATAATAATAATATTATTAGTAATGTATATATTTAGAAATATTTATTATAGTGTTGGTATTTTGAACAAATACCATAAACATTTTAGAATTTGAAAATAAAATTTAATTATTTCAGCTGTCTCTTTTTACAGTGAAAAATTAAGTATACTTAAGTACATTGATTGATTGATAGAAATAAAAGTTTCATATTCTCATGCGTTCGCTTGGATTTTGACTCCACAATTATTACATGCAGGTAAATATTAACGGACATATTATGTCTGTAAAAGCATGTATATGACACGCTCTTGTCACGGCAGCACAAGCGTGTCATATACAACAGATATTGCCTATTGGTTTTATCGAATTATAAGAAAGTTTATTTCTATTAGACTTCTGGAGTAAAATGTATGATTGAAAAACCATAAATTAATAAATCTATTAATAAAGACTTTAAATACTTAAAAATTAACGTAAATAAAATACTAATTTTTATTCTGAACGAAGTGATAAATTTATTGATTTTACAATGATGTGTTTGTATCTGTGTACACTATAACTTGTCAAATTAATACTTCGGGGGTGGTTTCCAATGGCAAAGTGTATGTTCTAGGTGCATTAAAGAGATCAAAAGTAAAACTTTTCCAGTAGTTTTAAAAATAAAATGATTTTTTTATACAGTTGTAATTTAATTCAAAAACTAATCACCGTAAAGACTAGACATTTTCATCAAAATTTTATATTACTGTTTTCTATAAAAAGTTAAATTTTAAAAATATGTTGACTTTTTTGAGCTATTTATAGTGGAGTTCGTCGATTGCGTCCCGGACACAGGTAAAAGATTTTCTTCCTACCTTTTCTGTGCTCCAATTGCGTCTTATTGTATAGTAGCAAATAGTAGGTAAGCGTAAATTGACATGATAAATCTAATATATTTGTCACATATGCTGTGCAGATATATTTGCGTATACAAGCAAATATTAGCCACATAGATTTTGTGAAAGCTTTCATTCAAAATTCAACTCTTTTTTCTATACATCACATCCGAATATTATTTATCAATTTCTAAATATCTTATATTAATGTTAAACAGATAGATATACATATAAAAATAACGTCTAGTCATAAATGTATATCTGTAAAATGAAGAACAAAGTATACAAAATAACAAGAATTTATACTGAAATTTTCGATTTTTCTAAGTATTTTTTTTTTTTTGAAGTGTCAATGAAAACATTTTGAGTACCCAATAACCATAGGTTAGTATACCCAATATTTGAAAATTTGATACAAAGTTTCTCATAAGTTGTTCTTATAGTGATTCAAAAATTATAAGAATACATAGGCACAATTTTGAGTTTGAAGTTCAATTATTGACAGAATTTGTAAAAATCATTAATATTTACAAATTATTATGAAGTTATAATTTATAAATAATTTTATGTAAGTAGCTAATAGTTAAAAATTTAATACAAGATTTTTCATAAGTTTCGCTTACAATAATTGTAAAAGAACTTGAATTTTGGGGTATTCAGATCATTAAAACATAAATTGCCTTTTTCACTTCCCGCATCACTGGAAAATATATCCTAGGCTGACAAATCATCTACGTTCAGAATCGTTTTTCGTATACAATGATACCTTTTATTGGATTCAAATCTAACACATAAATAATAGTGACCAAATGTATAGCAGAGCGGTACCCCCTTGACCAGGTTTTTTTTTATATAACACTCCGTGAAGGGATCCTTTGTATGGACATGATGGCCATGGTGTTGCGTTATGAGAAATCAAATAATAATAAAAAATATTTTTACAAATACTTTTAATTTTAATGTATTTAGATGAATAATAAATATTTAAAAATAAATTCTTTCATTTGTAACTAATGTAACGACTACATATATGTACAACTTTCTAAGGATTACATATAATAAATAAAACTGTCTTACAAATATTATTTTATAAATATTAATTTAATGCAAATAATAATTTAATATGAATAGCTGTAGATTTTAGGTTGTACCAAACGGATTTATAATTTGGTCTGCGATGTACCCGATTAAATAAGAAAAAATACTTATATAGAAGACCAGTTATAAATATTATTACACTATTAATATTGTTAATTCTAATAGAGTATACATATTATCATATTATCATTGGTTATAAATACTAGTAATTATAATTGACGATAAAATATACAAAATATGCAACATAATAATAAAATAATAATAATTATGCAACGAAGATAGTGTACCTTTAGTAGCCTACTTATAACGCCGCACGATCCTAGTTTAACAATTAAATTAATATATTATCATTGGTAAAAATTATTACTAAAAGTAATTTCGATCCAATAGTCAATAATTAATTACATTAAATTTGTATTTGTTTAATTGGCAGTATAGTATTGTACATAGTACTCGTAAGTATTACTGATGTACTGTAATCACACACCCCGTCATATAAAATTCAATTTGAAATTTAACCTTGTTAAAAATTATGGGAACGATCAAATTACCAGTTATATGTACTCGGCGTTCATCTTGTGAATTAAAAAGATTACCGGACATAATAAAAATAATTTAAAATACTTAAAAAAAAGAATAACACTAAGGTTATATTAAAAAAAGCGGGCAAGTGAGTACCGCTCTGCTGTACATTAGGTGCCGTACGGATCATTATTATATATTATAGGAGTGTTAAATTTGAATCCAATGATAGTTATCATTGTAAGCGAAAAACGATTCTGAACGAAGATGATTTGTCAGCCTAGGATATAATTTCTAGTGGTTGGTGAAGAAGGTGGTTTATGTTTTAATGGCCTGAATACAACAAAATTTAAGTTCTTTTATAATAATTGTAAGTTAAACTTATGAAAAACCTTGTATTAAATTTTCAACTCTTAGCTACTTATACAAAAATTTTTATGAAATATACCTACAAAATAATTTGCAAATATTCATGGTTTTGACGAATTTTTGTCAATATTTGAACTTCAAATGCTAATAAAAAAAAATTGTGCCTATGTATTCTTATAATTTTTTAATCACTATAAGAATAACATATGAGGAACTTTGTATACAATTTTCAAGTATTTTGATAGGGCCAAAAAAATTTTATCGACACTTCAAAAATATTTTTTCAGAAAAATTGAAAATTTCAGTTGTCTATAAATAGCTCAAAAAAAGTCAAAATATTTTGAAATTTAAATCACGTAAAGAAAACGCGAATCTTAATAACTGGTAAAATTTTCAAGTATCTACGACTTATACTTTTTGAATAATAACAAATATCAAAAATCGTTTGAGCCTAAACTGTTATTTAACGCGGTTTTTGTAAAAATTTAAATTTCAAACACTCATAAAATTTTTTTGTCTGAATCCGGTAGAGTTTTTTTTACAGATATTTGAAGAAAAATGTATGGAGAACTTTGTACCAAATTTTCAAAACTTAATTATAAAAGAAAAAAATTTTATGATTTTTCAACTTCAAAATTACTTGCAAATTTTCGCGTTTTCGACAGATTTCGTAAAAATTTGAACTAAAAACGCTTATAAAAAAATATTGTGACTAACGATTTTTAATTTTTTTTTAGCTACATTAAAAACAACTCATAAGGAACCTTGTATTAAATTTTCAAAACTTTTTGGTCATCCAAAAATTTTTTATCGACACTTTAAAAAAAATTTCTCAAAAAAATCGAAAAATTCAGTGGTCTATAAATAACTCAAAAAAAGTCAAAATTTTTTGAAAATTTAACTATATACGGATACCACTGACATTAACATTTGGTCAAAATTTCAAGTATTTTCAGTGATTAGTTTTTGAATTACAACCATAAAAAAAAATCGATTTGGTCGAAAACTGGTTTTGCGTAAAAATTGCCGTTTTTCCGCCATTTTTTTTTTGTTTTTCTCGATTTTTTTGAAAAGTGTTGGAAAATGTTAACTTTTTACCTCTATAATGCACCAAGGATATTCACTTTTACATCGGAAACCACCCCCATTGTTTGAAATTGGAGCATTATTTCGACTAGTTATGCTGTACACAGACACAAAAACAAAAAAAAAAAAAAAAAAAAAACACACACCATTGTAAAATCAATACATTCATCACTTCGTTCAGAATCTAAAACATACATCATTGTAAAATCAATACATTCATCACTCCGTTCAGAATCTAAAAAAATCAAATGTAAGTACAAGAAGAGTAAACACTTACCTACGATTTATTTCTATAATATATTTCTAATCTTTCTTCCAATTATTTTTCAGCTAATTTCCTTCCTATTAATAGTCTCAACTCTCAAGTATCTTTGTACATTGTTTTTCTAAGAATTCTCTATACATCCTTATTCAATACTATTTTAAGTATTCCTAAAGTACTGATTTATTTTTATGTAGATGTTTTAATCAATGAGTCGTCCAGTTATCAACAATCGCAATAACTGTTTAGCCATCACTCACCTGTAAAAATTTATATAAAACAATTTTTTCTTTAATTAACTTTATATTATTTTGATTTTAATTACTTTACTGAATTAAAATATATATATTTTTTAATGTTTAATATATTATGTATTGATAACTTTATTTTTTGTATACGATGTACGATGTAATTACTTAGATACAGTATATAAATTATTACTAGGCTTACTGAATATTTCTTACATATTGATAGTATAAAATATAGAATATATTATATATTATATATTCTTTACTTATTAATTATAACCTATAGATAGTAAATACCTATAATCAGAATTTCGCTTTATATATTATATCTATCATCTAAGTGGCTAAGTGGCTATAATTAATACCAATATGACATGTCTCATAATATTATGTCTAACTATATACTGAAAAATTAAGCAACTAGTAACAAGAAAAAAATAATATTATTTGTTGAATTCATTCGCGAACTTGATTGATTTTTTCAGCTTTTTAATATGAGTTTCTGTTTATGTTTGCCTTAAAGTGTTAATAAAATACACACTGTTACTAAGCAGTTAACTAGTGTAAAAATATAGTACGCGGCCGTTTCTTATTGCTTGAAAAAAAAATTTCCGAAGGTTAGTATAAAATATAATAATATAGTTTTAAGTGGAATATTATCAGCACAAAATTACCTATATTAGACTGATACTGTGGCTGTGTGGGTGGTAGAAAAGTAGCACGATTATTTTTTTTATATGTGATTATATTTATTTTTACGATTTAAAAATTTCTTTGAGAGATTGTACCTACTAGGTTCTTTAATATTTTAAAATAGACAAATTATCAGACGATAAACGTAGTCCGGAAATGCATATTGTTAAATAATAACACCAAAATTAGAGATTGGCTCGTGCTATTATTATACTATTCGTGTTGATAAAAATTATAAATACCTCAAGAACCACATATATGATTTATTTTTATCTGTTTTTCTTATTCTATTCTAGATCGTAGTTTTTAACTTTATTATACTAAGTATCATTTAACAATTGCTCGTTGAATCGATACATCGGTTATGTTGATGCGAACTTTTATTAACTGAATGACAATAGTGTTATAGTAAGTATTATTTTTATATTGCAACAATTATTGGCTAAATAAAATAAATATTTATAAATTTATGTATTTATATTGAGTGATTATCAATTTTTAATAATTATTATTTTTAAACAGGTATGATTACTATCATGTTCAAAAATTATTTATTTAATTCGTATGTTTGCCTAGAAATATAACATTTAGGAACGCTAGTAGGTTTTATAATAGCTTATAGCTTTATACATACTTAAATCAAAATTATGTTTTTATGATAATAGTTTTATTATTTTCATATTTTTCTAAATAAAAAATATTTCATGGTTCATAATGCGATTTTTGTTATTTATTGTAAATGTTATTTTTTTTTAATATTCAGAAAATTGAATACTATGTATTTTAATATGGCAATATTATGAGTAACAATATGATTCTTTATTGTCACCTTCGAATTTATTTATACAATTTATTCTTATAACATTTTTTTTTATTAACAATGATATTCATTTTTCTTTGATTAATGTAATTTTTTAAATAATTTTAATTATTACTTTATTGAATATGATGACACTTAAGGAAGTTTATTAAAGATTATAGCTAAGTTGAAATATTATTGGGATGACATTGAACGAGTATTTAATACTAATTTATAAATAAATAATTTATTTGCATAATTTAAGTGTTAAGGATGTGTGGTTTTGGTTTATTTCTTAAACTGAATCGTTTCTTACTACTTGTATTTCGGTTCAGCTTTATTCTGTTAAAGAAATTGATTTTTTTTTAGATTTGTATATTTTTTAAAACTAGATAACGGACATATTTTGTGTTTTCTTGATGGTTTCCGAGGAAGAGGATGTACTTTGATGGTTCTATATGTTTTTTTGGACACGAAACTGAATTGCAGAGATATACAGCGTACATAGCGTGGCTATTACAATAGGATTTTGTATGTCTATAATCCAAGCAGCTAATGAATAATTGTGTAAAAAAATAAATTATAAGTATAATGTAATAATGTATATAGCAAAGTGAATTCACTTTAAAGATGTTATTATTATTGAGTTAGATCAAACGGCATATTCCACAACAAAAAGAGGAACCAAGATTTATTTGATTGGGTATGGAAATGTTTATAGTAAAAAATAATTTTGACCTAGTTTCTCCTTTTTAACTCTTTTGGTGTTCTTCAATATGTATGTTGTGGCCATATATTCAAATCAAACATATAGTCAGAGAATTTAATTTTTATGCAATTTTACTAAATGTCTATTTCAAGTCAGGCAAATAATAAAAATGAAACATTTTATATTATTTTAAAAGTTTAACTATATTTTCTATTAACTATTTATTGCTACTTTATATATAAAAAAACCATGTATTATTATTATTTATATGTAAAACACTTAGGTATATGAAATATGTTTAATTTCGTGTTTATCGATACTATTTTTTAAGACTTACTATTATCACATCTAATTAGTAATTACCTGTATATTTATGATTTAAATTTTATACCCTAGAAATTGTATTAAATAGTTGTTCAGGCGGATTGTCAAATTGCATAAAAATTAAATTATTTGGCTATATGCCTCGGCATTTAATAGAATGCCTGATGTGACTACATACTAACGATATATATAACGAATGGCGATGCTATAAATGTCATCATTTCCAGTTTTTGGATATTTTTCTACTTTGAAAACAATTATTTTGATTTAAGCCATTTTAGTTTTACAAAATTCATAATATTTTTACAAGATAATTTGAGTACTAGCCTAATATTACTCAAATACTAAATAATTTTTAATTTTTAATTTGATAATAATAGGCAGTGTTTTTTTTCTTCAATAATACCTGCAGTATTTGCTTTCATGTTATATCATTAAATATAATATTGAGAATTATTACTATATATCCTAGGTATATATAAAGGTGTATTGAAACACTCAGCAGTTGTTACCATTGTGGAGTGTCAAGGCCCAAGGGCCAAATCTTGATTGATATTTATTATCGTGTTAGTTGAATTTATACTATACGCATTAGAAGGACATATTCATTGAGCAGTACAAATTCATAGATGAATTTTTTTTAAATAGCTCAAAACGTTTATAGAGGGGCCACCCTCATTGGTAAAAATTATTTGCTTAAACGATAGTGAGCATTTGAAGCTTTTCGCAGTGACGGAAGAAGAGTTATCTAGAAAGTGACGTTGGAAATGCTTGAAAGTGCGATTTATTAATTATTAGAGACATATTTTAATTTTAATAGTAGTCTGAAGTTTAGTGTAAACATGGTATTATTATTTTTAGATACCTATTAAGAAATAATATGGATACAATCAAAAATACCAAAGTTTCTTTTAACATAGTGCCCATAACTGACAATGATAAGGAAGTTGTGATTAATTCTTTAAAACAGTATTTTTTCCGCGATGAACCTTTATGTGCAAGCTCAGGGTTAATGGAAGAAAAAGAATCAGTAATACAACTTGAAAATTTTTGCGTTGATTTATTGCGAAACGGTGAGTTTATAGATACTTATTGCAAACGATACATATTTAATAAGTATATGTTATTACCCATTATAGTGTACCTACAAATAAGATATTATTATATGTAATTAACTGACTACTATAATAATATATATTAATATATTATATTATAAAGTGTTTATGTGTTTCATATTGAGCGATAAAAAAAAGGTTAAAATACTTTATCTAATTAATTTAATTTTAACATAGTCAGTTTAAGTTATCCGTCATTAGAATATTCATTGTATCTTATCGGACCTGTTTTTTTTTTTGTAACGATTTTTGTTGTTACAATTTCAACTTATCAAAATTATAAAAAAAATTGATAGTGTTATAAATCCATGAAATCTTGAGTGGGGGCTCTTTTATATATATTTTCAGTGATATATATTTTAAATATTACAAATATAAAACTTAAGACTTAAAAATATAATAAGGCACGTGATGTTTATTAAGTTAAGAAGATTATATTTTATGTACAATAATAAAAAAAAACTGATTACAGAAAAATGTAGGTAATATTGTAGCATCGAACATGTTTATGAATTTGGTTTATAATATATATAACTTGTGATAAATTTTTAATCAGTAACATATTTAACTTGATTGTTAACAATCGTTTAAAATAAAACTGATGGTAGGTTAAAATTAAGTCTTAAAAATAAGGATAAAAGTAAAAACGTAAATATATTGAGTTAAATCTTTTTTAAGGTAATGTATTAATATAAACAATAATACGATTTTCAGAGATATCGTTTATGGCTGTATCCACAGAAACAGGTGAATTGATGGGTGCCTCATTGAATAGCCCAATGTTTAGGGGTAATGAAATACAAGAAATCGGTGAAGAGAATAATGAAAAAAGTTCGAAATATAATGATATCATGGTTCTCTTAGACAAAGCTGAGCGAGATACTGATATATTTGGGAAATATCCAAATATTGATCGTATAATGGAATTAAAGATTATTACAGTAAATGAAGCATATAGAGGACAAGGCATTTGCAAAGCCCTCGTCAACAAGTCTAAGTATATTATTATTAAATAATAATAAGTATATTTGTTTATAATATTATAACAATTATTGCCGTACAGTTGCTACTTGATACTAAAAATATCTAGGATATGTACCCATAATTGTTGATTGAGTATTCATTTACCTACCATCTATAGATACTTTTCTTGCTATCAATATTTTATTTGTGTTGATTACAATTAAAATAAATACATTTGAAGATAAACCTGATAGATACTCAAAATATTTAACTTAGATTATAATTCGGCTATAACTTATCATTGTCTTCAATTAGTTAACAATCAATATTTATTACTAATTACGGGGAACCCAATTGCTCTTGTCAAGATGAGTAAAGCGAAACAAATAATTTTAACAATCTCAGTTTCCATTACCTTGTTAGTGCAGTAATATACCTAATATTTAAAAACCTCCAAAATCGTTAGGTATTTAAAGATAATTTTCACTTGTACATTTAGATATTGTAAATTATAATTTTGTTATTTAAATTAGTTTTGAATGGCAATGATCTCCTCCCAAAGTGGCAGAAGTATACATTTTTTTTACGTATTAAAAGCTTCTATAAAATTTTATTTTTATGCAAGTGCCGTTTTGCATCTATACCTTAAATCCTATTTCAAATAATTTTACAATTCGGTTAACATTTTTCTGACGATATAATGTAAATTATATATATATATAAACATTGATAAATTTAAATAATTTGATGCAATATGTTTTAAAAGAGAACGTCGACTGTCAAAAATAAAAAATAATTTGAAATTATTTTTTTTTGATGTTACCTATATAATAATAAAGTTTTTACTACTAAAATAATTCAATACTTATTTATTAATCTAACATAAAAAAAATGTATATTTATTGGGTGTGGATTTTCAAATTAAATTAGTATTGGTAGGTTAGAAATTAAAATATTTCTCTGCACCTGTTCCAGAAATCGAGGTCAATTTATGTCACTGCTGGTCCCCTCTCCTCCCTAAAAAAAGTATTTTTATGTGATGACAACAAATTAAAATGCTAAAAAACAACTTAAAAATCTGTTTCTTTATTTTTTTAAATTACTATTTTGCATACATTATACACAATAATAATATCATCTACTATTGGCAATTCTTTATTAACATTAATTTAATAATGTTTTAATTTTTAGAGAGTTGGCACTGGATTTAGGATATCAAATGATTTACGTGGAGTGCAGCAGTCATTTTACTGCAATGGCTGTTGAAAGATTTGGATTTCAATGTATCTATTCGTTTTCTTATTCAGATTACGTGAACAAGCAAGGCGAAGTTGTGTTCAAGACAAAGCCTCCTCACGAATACTTCAAAATCCATGTATTACTTCTCTAAAATATTTTATGTTCATTGTAATACCTAATTACACCAATAACCAGTTAAATCCAAATGTAGTATATTAACATTATATAGTTTCAACGCGGTATAGTAATTTACCCCCGAAGAAGTTAAAATTATAAATATAAAATAAATAGTTTGATGTTTTGGTTTAAAAAGCATAATTTGAGAAAAGATTACGGTTTATCATCAAGCATAACAATTGTGAATAATATAAGAAAAATGTATAAAATATTATAATATACAAACATTTTAACAATAGTTTGACGTCTGAATTTTTATTCTAATTTCAGATTTATGAATATAATAATAATTAAATAATGTCTTTATCTTACAATAAAATATAATAGTTAATCTATATGACATAAGGCTATAAGTTGAAAAAAAACCAAACAAAAAGTAAAGTGGGTAATGTAGTATGTAGGTAATAAAAAGCAGATCTATAAATTAAAGTGTTTGTCTGTAACCTATAAAATATATAATAAATTAATAAAATCATTTACTTATAAATTTATGATAGTACTGTTTCGATGTCAGTCATAATAATGTATAATGGTGGTAACACACATACCGACATTTATATTAATTTGCAGTTTTATTTACGCACATTAAATGATAATTTTTTACTGTTTTCTATTTACACAATTTATAGTTTTATGATTCTATGTTATTAAATCTAAATAAAGGGTAAAAATTAAATATCTAAATTATTATAAATAGACTAATTGTACCTATATTCTAATATTAAAAAAGGGTGTGCTCCATTGGGTAATGCTTTACGTACAGTAGATAACGAGTGAATCTCGAGAATAGAATAGGTGCAATGCTAGGTACCATTGTATACCAAAAACTGTTCTGAACGGAGATGATTTGTCAGCCTAGGGTATATATTTTCCAATCAGTGGTGAAAACCATGGTTTATGTTTAATGACACAAATACCTTAAATAAAAATCATGTACAAAATTTGGAAATTTAGACGACTGGTGTATGTTTCAAGTTACTACAACTAGTAATTTTAAACTATAACGAAAATCTATAATTATTTGATTGTAAATAATTGTTATTTTACACGTGATTACTTGATTTTGTAAAAATTAAAACTTAAGATAAAATTGTATTATTGTCAAACGCTTAACTTCTTTTATAATTCTTGTAATCCAAACTTATAGTCTATTGAAAATCTTGTATTATATTTTCAATTCTTAGCAACTTATACAACATACCTATTTTATACATTTCTAACTACAAAATAACTTGTAAATATCTATTCATGATTTTCATTTTCATTGTCAATATTTGAAATTCAAACGCTAAAAAAGAAATTGTGCCTATGTATTTTTATAATTTTTGAATTACTATAAGACTAAGTCATAAGGAACTTAGTATTAAATTTTCAAGTATTTTGACTTAGCCAAAAATATTTTATAGGTATTTATAAAAAAAAAACGAACATTTCAAATGGATTTATAGGCCATAAAATAAGTGAAATATTTTAAAAATTAAATTGTGTAAAGAAAATACCAATTTAAACAGCTGGTGAAATTTTCAAGTATCTACTTAGACTACTTAGAATTTAGATCTACTTAGTATCTAGACTTATACTTTTTGAATAATTATAAGTATTAAAATCGTTAATGAATAAACCGTTATCATTATGTGATTTCGTAAAAAATTTTAAATTTAGACGCTCATAACATTTTTTTCTTATAATGACACTTCGAGTTTTTTCTATAGCTATTTGAAGGAAAACTTATGGAAAACTTAGTGTTAAATTTTTTAACCTTAATTATAAATACAATAATTTTATGAATTTTCTAAATTACTTGCAAATTTTCGCGATTTTGATATATTTTGTAGGAAAAAATTCGATCTTTAATAAAAAACCACATACATAAATATATGTTGTCTCCGTCTTACAAGTATTCAATAGTTTAAATATTATGTTTTTAGCTAATACGATAGTAAAATTCAAAAACTTATATAAATATCAAATTAAAAGGTCAAAATTGTATCAAAGATACCTCCTAGACTTTTATTGATATTTTAATATTAGAGTGACCTATTCCTATGTAAATTATTAAAATTTTTAAATGCTCATAACATTATTTAAAATTTATATACCAATGAAAACCTTATAGATTTTATACATAATATTCTTAATTTTAAGTTTGGTACAAGCCAGTTGCGACTAGGTTAATTTTTTTGTAATATATAAGTAAAGAATTGAAATTTTTTGAATGAACATTAAACAAGACTGATGGCTGATAGCTAAGCTAAGTTATTGAAGATAAATATTTGATATCACTTTGAATTAATGACGATTAGTTATTTCACGATAAATTTGATACAATGAATTGATAGGAGACCACACTATATAGTATAATATCATGGGCGTAGCGAGGGTGGGGCAGGGGGCGCTTGCCTCCCTACGACTTAAATTGAATTCAATTTCTTTATACAAAACGTTTAAATTTTACATTAAAATCACTTTAGCGATTGGTATAATAGTTTGATTTTGTGAAGACTTTAGACGATTGTCATTGATATAATTAAAAAATAATAATATAAATAAATACTTAAAAAATCAAAAAAATCGGGTTTTGATTTGCCACCTCCTGGATGAAATCCTAGCTATGTTCATGTATAATATAATTTACACACTACATCATTAACTTATTATGTAACCATCAATTGTTATTACATTATTATTTCAGTATTAACTACCTATTGGATAATAGATCTAGCAATAGAAATAGTAATAAAATACCTACATTAATAATAAGTAATAACCAATCGTGTGTATCAATATTGCATATACTATACGCCGTGTTACATTTAAAATCAGTATGTAAGTGATTAATATAATTGACAAATGTAATAATATACCGTAAAGTGAAGAATATACTAAATCATGATTTTATCAACTAAATTATTCACAGGATTATACAATAATATTGTCTAGTATTGTCTATATCAGTGGTTATCAACCTTTTTGGGTCCACGGCTACTTTTGATATTGAAATAAAATATACGGCTCCCATACGAACATTTAAAATAAACAAATTAACATTATTTAATCATTTTAATCTAACTTTATTTAATGATAAACTTGTAATTATTAATAGGTAATAGAAAACATTTTTTGGGAGATTTAATTTTTACAATTAAAAAATTAATACAGTAGTAATAACTTTAATATTTAATGAGATGCCTGTGCTTATTTTTGTTGCATAATATTATCAAATCGTGGCGTAAACATTGAAAACGCGATTCTTATTTCTTTTTCGGTATTCTGTCTTCCTCTATATTTCAACACATAAATAGACCTAATCTATATGGTTATCACTACATGCGTGTGTTCAATATGTATTAGTGAGCGGACTTAGCGAGCTCAAAAAAAAAAAATAAACAAAACCTATATTATATTTTATATTACAATTTGATTTTTGGTTTCTACTGCTAAAGCGGCTCCTTTGATAACAACCGATGACTCCCCTGGGATCCGCGACGCACAGGTTGAAAAACATTGGTTTATAATATTTTTTTGTCTTGGTACAATAGTACCTCTGAAAAATGTCCAATACCTCTTTGACTAGTTTGGCGTTAAAATGTCATATTATAATTTATGGTATAATATTATAAGCTCACATGTACTTTTTTTTATTTTTAAATGAATCGAGATTTGAGGAAAATCATGTATAATTTTCTCTAAAAGTTTATATATTGGAAATTAAAGATGTCCTTATGAAGCATTGATTATCAAAACACGAAGGTTATTAATTTTTAAAGTTACAAGCACAACATTTGAATACAGAAATTCAAATATGATGATAAAATAAATAAATGACACAGAATTAATAATATAATTATATAATATATAATATATAATATATACTATACAAGTATAGTATTAGTATTATTTTTGATACATTATAAATATTGCCGTATTGTGTATAATAGTGTGTGACACAGTATTGCATGTGTGACATTGATCGTATAATATTTTTTGGTATTGGTCTAATTGTTGACCCCTGCCAGAAAGGTAATCTCCTATCACTCAGGTTTAGTTGATGACCGCCACTTACATCTCTCGTATTTTCGATGTTATGTAATCGATAATCAATAGTTTTAAGAAATAATAATAATATAACAGATAAATACTTTATGCACGAGTTTTGGGGAAAATAAACTAGAACTTCACAATTTTTTAAAAGCTTTAGCACAAAATATTAAGCTAAAGCGACAATAATTTATTTTATTTTTTATTTAAAATATTTCAATTTGTTATTTCCCCCCCCCCCTAAGACTATTTTCCTATCATTATGTGTAGTAGTTATCTGTGAAAATGTCAATACTAATATCAATAATATAAAACCTATTAATTACCTTAATATTTTGACACAGCCATTAACCATTATTTGTTTTATGTCGTGTATAGCTGTATAAATGGTTATACTAGAGTTATAAATAATCCAGCCACTTGTATTGATCATATTTTTGTTAAAAATATTGTGATTGATAATATTAATCCTATAATACTTAAATGTGGTATTATAGATTACTTTTGAACTATTATTAGTTATTAGTTATTACCATAGACAGAGGTAAAACAAATAAGAACCATACTAAAAATAATTTAAAGCAATATAATAAAATTGATTTTGTGTTTTTAAATACAAGATTAAAATATAAAAATTGGTTTTGTTTATCTTGTTGTTTGTATTAATGACGCTGATAGCATAATTAACATTATTTTCAATAATAAATTTAACTCTTTTATTAATTTATCTAGTACTGTAAAATTCACTCAAAACAATTAATGACTAGTGGCCTTGTAGTATCAATTATACATAATAAAAAAATTGTCTTTTAAACTTATAAAATCTTCTTTTAATCTATTTTTGAAAAACAATTTTAAAGTTATAAAAACTTATTGAATATACGGAAACCAAATTTTGTAACTAGTATGTTAACTGTGTCATACATTTTTAGAATTTACTTTATAAATTACAATTTTTTTTTTTTAACTGTAATTAATTATCATATAATATTTATTACTAATTATATATATTAGTAATTATTTTAAAAGGTAAATTGTTTAAATATAAATTATATCAGCATTCATACTTTATTTATTCGTTATTATAAATTATTATTTATTACCATTCACCGCAGCTTATAGTTACTACATGCACTATCTTTTGATATCGAAAACACCCACTTTATTTAATAATTTTCTGAAACTACTCAAATAGTTGAAGATTTTTTATGTATGCACAATTAAGAAATAATAAAACATATATAATTATTATAAAATAAATATATAATATGTTTATATAATTATAAAAAAAGCTATAGCTCTTCTCATATCAAAAACGTGATTTTAAGACTTTTTAAGCCTAAAGTTTATACACAAATCTATGGTTTATCATCATCAAACAGTTCGTATGGTGTTTATATTTAATTCATATATGATGTAAATTTGAGCCAAAAGGATTGAATAATTGAGGTTTAATCAAGATGTTAGTCTGTACAAAGGCCAAAAAATAGGTACTGCAGGTTTGTTATAGCCCCGCCACGGCGAGTGAAAACTTTAAATTCTATACTATAGAGTCTTTAGTTCCGTCGGCCGCCACTCAGGTTTGTTATCGCTCCGCCAACCATACAACAATAAATACTCGTACATCGTATAAATATAAAATAATGAGTTTATTTATTGATGTTTATTAATCTAATAATTCAACGATATATTGATAATATATTAAAAAAAATTAAAATTAAAAAATGGAATAATAATAAATACAATATTAAAAAAACGTATAAAAATTAATTTTAAACGCGGACAAACGACGGACAAATAAGTACTGTGATATTTAGTCGATATTATACATTATATAGATCCATATTATATGAAAAATATCTATGATAGGTACTTTATAGTAATATAATGGCACGTTTTTCCATCGAATTATTGGCTATAGGTGAGTTGCGGTCCGGCATGTCATTAATAATGATGTATATAGATAAATATGTAAAAAAGAAACATTTATAAGAAAACAGAGGACAAAGCTAGCACAAAATGAAATAGAGTAGTTTAATTTAATTAAAACATTAAGTTTTGAAGTTTTGCCTAATCAATAATCTCAAAAAATTCATTCTACCTATTCACCAGTAAAAAAAAATAATAAATAATAATAAAAAATATACAAAAGTAATGCAAAATTTTATAAAATTCATATAAAATGTAAACAAGTATAACTATACAAATTTATTTATTAATGTAAAAAAATATTATTTGATTAACTATACCTACAGTTAAAAATTATATCGGTGTGTAGGTAATCAACATAAACCTAAAAGTACTAGATTATTATTTTACTATCCTTCTCAGACAATTACCATTAACGATAAACGTTAAATATTTTGAGAAAGGTTGACTAGTTCAACAAAACTACTTACACATTTCATAAAAAATACTTATCACTTTAAAGTACATATTACATAAGTATATACGATAACGATAACAAAATATCCTCTGCCAGCCCATTTTGGTTGCCGGAGTTCGATAACTGAAAAGTAGGTATTCACCTTAACTTTTAGTAACTATTGAAATATCATTGAACAATTGCTCATTGAATTTATACATCAATCAAGCGTTGATGCGAACTTTAATTAATGAATGACAATAGTGTAGAAGTAAGTGTTGTTTTTATAATTTTTTACGAAAATTTAATTGATTAAAAAACCAATGTTCAATTTTACTTAAAAATTTGTACAGAATAGTTACACATATCATACCTATTAATTTATTGATATTTTTTTAGTAATAAGTATTCTTAATTTAAATTGTAATTTGTATGTTTAAATATTACAAGCTTATATTATATATATATATAATATATATATATATATATATATAAAAAAATAGAATAACGATAAACAGGTTTCAATTAATTATGTTTTTATAAATACGATATATACTTGTAATTTAGATTCTACAAAATTGTTTTGCTTGATTATTAATAATTTTGTTGATTTTATATACTTATATTTCAAGTTGCTTTCGCAAATTTTAACCACCAGTCGTTTAGAGGACGCCACACAAATGAATCGACCTATTATGAAATTTAATGGTAAAAACATTATCTGTGTTCAAATTTTAATATGTTGGTATTTACTACAATAGTTCAAATTAGCAAGTTATGCGTGTATAATACAGCGTAAATTAAAACTTATAACTCACTTAAAAACTGAATAATTGTAAAAAACCAACATACCTACGAACACAGATAATACTCTAACCATCATAATAGGATCATTATTTATGAAAATTGAAGGAATAAATTCGTGAAAATACTAAATTAATTAATTTTAAGTTTTAAATATTTTAATAGTTATTTTAAAATAACATTTTTTTAAAAAAAATATTGGATATTTAGTTCAATTATTCTATTAAATAATAATTGTATTCATAAGCGTGCGCACGGGGGAGGCAGGGGAGGCAACTGCCTCCCCTGCGAGATTTTCCGTTTCACCGCTATCTTATATTATACCTACAAACCGGGGGGGGGGGGAATCTGGACCTCCTTAGCTAAGGTATTGCCTCCCCTGCCAAGAAGATCTGCGCACGCTTATGATTGTATTCATGTTTCTAGAAGTTAGAGTAATTATAACTAACTACAAAAGCAATTGTATTACTAAATAAATTCTTATTACTTACTTAGTATCTAGGATTTAAATTGGATTCCACTTCTAGAGATACATAAACTATTAAGTAAAAAATAAAGTTGTTTTTGATATAACATCATTTAAGTACTGATTAATTACATTTTATCAATTACAATTAAATAATCCCTAATTAAACATGATGTTAAGAATTATAACTATCCATATAGGTGTATTGAAATATTTAGCATTAGCAGTCGTTAAATTGTCCCCTATTTAGGAAAATCAAGACTCAATAAGCACTCAGTCAAATACTCAAATTTATGTTATAAGTTAAAAGGAAATATATTTGTCATAGCCACTTCTTGAAATTGATCCTTTCATGAAAAAATGACCATTTTATGAAGTGGAAGGCTTTTTTACACTTTGTGAACTTAGAAAAATTTTCACAAAATGGTCATTTTTTCGTAAAATGGTCACTCCAAATTAACATTGAATATTTTTTTTTCAAAATACATGTGGTTGTTCCCTTTTTGTACTAATATACAACATTTATTACACACGTCAAGGTACAAGGTTTTATTAACATAAATGTAAGTTATTTTTATCTAAAGTGAAGATAAATTTGATTATATCCGTTAGGTTATAAAAAAATGATGAAAATGTATGAGTACCTAACCTAAATTTTAAATAATTATATTATAATATAATTTTTTTAATATAATTTGTAGGTTGCAAACAATGTAGTTTAAAATGTAACAGCCATTGTTACAATTCATTTTCTTATTCTAATAAATAAAAAAATAATTATAATATGATTAATATAATATTATAATATAAATAGTTATAAATATACTGTGTAATATTATGTATAATAACTTCAATTAATTTTAGATAAAAATAACTTACATTTATGTTAGTAAAACCTTGTGCACGTGTATGATAAATGTTGTATTTTAGTAACAAAGTGAATGACCACATTGTGAAAAAATTACACGATGTTAAATTAGAGTCACCATTTTGCGAAATATTTTCGAATTTCACAAAATGTAAAAATAACCATTTCCATTTCATAAAATGGTCATCTTTTCATAAAAAGATTAATTTCATGAAGTGGTTACGACTTATTCATTGAGCAATACTAATTCTGAATTCACAGATACATTTTTTTAAATATAGCACAGTACATTTTATAAATATCAATATGATACCTATCTTACATGGTGTTGAAAAACTTTGTTGAGTGAGCAATATTTAGAGCATATCTGTAAAAGAACAGATATCTATGAAGTGATGTTACAAATTCAGAGTGCTTTTACGATATGAATTATTCATTTTATGAGACATTTTAATGTTTTAATAGTTATAATTTTAAAAGTGGTTGCAAACTTAAGTGTAAAATATTTTATTTTCAGACATTAAAAAATAAAATGGATAAAATCAAAAACAAAAAAGTTTCTTTTAACATATTACCCATTACTAATAATGATAAAGAAACTGTGAAGAATTCCTTAAGACAGTATTTTTTCCGTGATGAACCTATATCTGCAAGCATAGGGTTATTAGAAGAAAAAGAATCAGTAATACAATTTGAAAATTTTTGCATTGATTTATTACAATTTGGTGAGTAAAAATATATTATTATTTATTATTAACATTTATACATATGTTATTATATTCCTACTGACTGGTAAGATTACTTTAATATAAAATCTATAATATTATAATAATATAATGTAGCTAAACAATTATTTATAAAAAATTCAGTTATACCACTTATACCTCATGGTTTGGAAATGAATAAAGGTTAAAATAATTTATCTAATAACAATAATTTTGTTTGCATATATGAGTTGTCTCTCAAATACGGGATTGTAACCAATAGATTTTTTAGGTTATCTACTGACTAGTGGCTACTATACAGTACTACTGTCTACTACACAATTCGTGTATACCCAAAAAAAAACCTAATTACAGAAAAATATTTGTAACCTCGAAAATGTTTATGAATTTAATTTATGTAATATGTATAATACTGATATGTAATATATTTTTATTTATTAACACATAATATATTTAATATCGATATTTGTTTAAAATATAAATCAACAAATATACTATAGTTAGATAGAAGGTGGTTAAAAACTTAAAGGTAAATTTTTTTTAAGGAATTATAAATTTAAGTACCATGAATTAATATAAAAATAATAAGATTTATTTCTATTTAGGTGTATCTTTTATGGCAGTATCTACAGAAACAGGTGAAATGATGGGTGCCACGTTAAATAGCACAGCATGCCGGGGTGACAAAATAAAACAATACAGTGACAAGAATAATAATAGAAGTATAAAATATAATGAGCTGATGATTTTCTTAGACAAAGCTGGACGAGATACTGATTTTTTTGGACAGTATCCAAATATAGATCGTATAATGAAGTTGGAGATTATTACAGTGAATGAAGCATATAGAGGACAAGGAGTTTGTAAAGCCCTCGTCAACAAATCTAAGTATATTAAACATAATTCATCTATGTTTTCATTATTTTTATTGACATTTGTAAAAAAATAATAGATAATTTCATACATATTAGTACCTAATGTAAATTATAATTTATAATTCAAGTAAAATATTACAATAAACCTTCTCCCCTCTACTCAAAAAAATTTATTTCTGTTTTTTACAATAACTACATTGAATTATAAAAATGTAAAATGCCAAAAAATACCTTAAAAATCTATTTCATTTAAAAGTTTACTATTTTTTACATTATATTATATATATATATTAGTAATACTTAATTAACATTTATTTAATAATATCTTAATTTCTAGAGAGTTGGCGTTGGAGTTAGGATATCAAATGATTGGTGTGGACTGCTCCAGTAATTTTACTGCAATGGCTGTTGAAAGATTTGGATTTCAATGTATCTATTCATTTCCTTATTCAGATTACGTGAACAAGCAAGGCGAAGTTGTGTTCAAGACACAGCCTCCTCATGAATACTTCAAAACCCATGTATTACTTCTCTAATATATTGTATGTTCATTACAATACCCAATTACACCGATAACCAGTTAAACCCAAAAATTAATATATTAATAACAATATATAGATTTTATATTAAGCGTAGTTATAATTATATTATTATAAAAGTAAAGATTGTAGCAATATAGGTGTAGGTTTATGTATTTACCTAGTACTTAATTCCCGGGCTAGTATAGCAAGATATTCTAAGATATATTTACAGTTAGGTACATTTAAGATGACCATTTAATAGTTACGCATACAACACGTATTGTGTAGTATTGTATTAAGTTCAAATATTAATTGGTGCTATTGTTGATAGTTGATACTAGTAATGCCCTGTTTCAAATTGGCTTAACATATGTAACACTCTCACGTGTGAAAACATTAAACGGATTATTGTTTAAGCCATCATTAAATTATTAGAAATTATTGAAAATTAACAACAGCTATGATAGGACCTCGGGATGAGTTGCAACGTTTGAGAAATTTATATCAAGAAAAATGATATAGTAATATATGGATAGGTATACCTTTTTATGTTAAATTTTATTTTATTTACATTTAGAAACCAAAATATATTTTTCACCTATAATATGAAACATCAAACAAAATACAGTGATTTATTGTGATAATAAAAAATATATATTTAGCTAAGTATATAATAATTCGATTATTTTGCTACACATCGCTCCGCCTTATTTTTCCACTGACACTCCTAGTATAAATAAAACTTTTAAGCTATGACTGCATGGAACGAGTTGGTTGATTATTGTGTCACACCAAGCTGAAGACCAAACTAAACTCCATTATACCGAACCAAATATACCGAAAGTTAATACTTATACAATTTTATTTTTCTTTATCTAAACGCTAATAATTTAAGAATAAAAAGTTATTGATTCAAATTTAAAACTAATTAAACTAATTATACATTGACATTTTCATAAAAAATATTTACTCCAGATCGTGAAATCCTAATCCTAGATAAAAAATAAAATATTATTAAATATGGATATCGTCCTCCTATTGCCCTCATAATGTATTTATTTGATCCAATTATAGGTTAAAACTTAAAGCTATAGGTAAATTATAATTTAAAAACTAATTGTTCGGTTGGGTATTTGAAACTGGTACATTATTAAATTGTATTACCTTATATCAACTAGGTACCTATTAATAGGTATAAATAGTGATATAAATTAAACATACATAATCTTAAAGAGTGATGGCTGATTAATAATGATATAAGATTTATATGCTTTTAAAACCTCAGAAATATGCAATACAAAATATGCATTTATGCTCTTATTTTGTAGGAATAAACTAATATACTCAAATAATAAAATAATGCTATCCAAAATCACTAAATCCTGATATAAGGCAGTCAACCATCAAGTATTAACTAGGTATAGAGTTTTGCTTTAGCGGAATAAAATGCTTATGATTATATATCATACTAGTACTATTTATTTTTGGTTACGTTTTATTCTGTGAACATTCCAACATGTTAAACACTTCTATCAGACTATTCAGACTTATCTTACCAATAAAGAACAAAACTGGTGAGTCTCTTAGAAAAAGTACAAATACGAATTTTACTGCTTATAATCTCTAAAATAGATATAGGTATAAGGTATATCAGGTGACAGGTATATATAATCACCAATCGGACTTACAGTATTTGAGAACATGTTGTGTATTCACTTTTTTTTATACAGTAAGCTCCAAATTTCTCGTATCATCTTTAGGGGCATTAATGGAACATGGCCGTTTTCGAGAAAAATCGTACTCTTCTCTTTTCAGCCAAAACAAAAATATATATTAGTAAGTACTGGTTTGTTATAGACCCATCGTAGCAAGTGAAAACTTTATAGCCCCGCCACTCAAGTTTATTATCGCCCCGAATCTAATAATTCGATGATATATTAATAAAATATTTAAAAAAAATGTTAATTAAAAATGGAGTTATAATAAAAACTATGTAAAAAAGGTATAAAAATGTTAATTACCTATACATAATAAACAGTGCTGTAGTCCTAAAAAAGGCAGAGGGTATACTATGAGTTGTAATATTAAACATTTATACTATCATTAGGTATCATGTCTTAAATTAGGTAAAACGCATAATCGTCAAACCGAATACCATGGTAGAAGGTAAATAACACAACACACATACATTAATTGTACAAATTAAAATTAAAACTAAACTAAACATTTTTTTTTTAATAAGCTTATTGAAAAATATCCCATAAATGTTGTCTGGATTCCGATTTTGTTAAATTATTTCTTTTCAATCTTGATCGGTTGTCATCAGCTGAACGATGGTCTTCTAGCCACGATCTCACGTACATTTCTGGGTTGAACACTTCAATAGGTGGACCGTTACTTTTAATAAACATTAAACTTGATACGTTTGAAATTAAAAGTGATGCCCTCAAATTTGTAATAATATTATTCATAAGGCTAAAACCTCTTTCGCACTCAGCTGTAGAACATGGTAATGATGCGATTGTATTTAAAATGGGTTTAAAATTATCTGGTATCAGTTTATTATTTTCTATAAAGGCTCTTAATCCTTGAACAGCTTGTATTTCATCAACATCAAAACGCCTACAAATTCTTCGTAATTCTAATTCTCCATGTCTAATACTTCCACTACTTCCAGTTTTTATGTTATTTAGATCTAGTGCTGAAATATTACTAAGTAATTGATGGTTCTCATCCTCTGACTTCGAACATAATCGAGTCGTCATTCTATCAACTATACTTTGAATAAATTGATTTTGATTTATAGCAACAATTTTTTTATTTGGAACAAGTTCAATCTCGTTAAATAATAGTTTTGATTTAGCATTTAATGCTATCTGTGTATATTCTCCTGGTTCTTGTTTAAAACTTTCAATTATTCTAATTGTTCTTTTTATTGACTGTTCAGCTTTTGGTAGCGTAATTGTTCGAGACTACACACATTCGAAGTACATCATACATAATACCTAGATCTAAAATAAATTCTGGACTTTCAAGTCTTTTTTTCAAACCAATAAATACTGCAATTGTATTTTTATCATTACTTTGGTCATCACAAGAATTTTTGAAATGAGAATGAAGGGCAGATGACTTCCAAACTGCTCTTACTGTCCTTAAACTACTGGATACCCATCGAGTACTAAGCACACGACCTATTTTATTAAACTGCAGTTTTAGACCTTGGCAACAACTTTCCAAAGCACGAGAATGTTTTGGCGATTGATTGTACAAACTATATAATTTATCTATAAAGCATTTAAAATGGTCAATTCCTCGTACGTCTTTTATTGTATCGGATACTGATAGTTCAAGCCTATGATTAAAGCAATGCCAAGTAAAGAGTTTTGGATATTTCTCACGTAATCGAGTTACTACACCTGAATTTTTACCAACCATAACACTAGCTCCATCTGTAGCTATAGCCACCCAATTTTTTTTGTAAGTATTTTTCATGTAAACCATTTGATTTTAATGTGTTTAAAAGTTGTTTTTCTATTTGTTCAGCATCTTGTGATTGTAATTCACATAAATCCAAGAAAACATATTCGGGATTATTTCCACCTAGATAAGTTTTTAAATAAACTACCAGAGTAGTTTTATTACTTAAGCTAGTAGATTCGTCAATAAGAATACTTAATTTTGAGTTTAATGTGATAATCCTAGATATTAATGTTTTCTCATTATATTCGATATGTGATTTATTATATTTGTTGCGGAATATCTAGAATGAAGTATTTTACCTAGATTTACACCATTTATTTCTTGTAATTTAATTAAATCATCATGATCAGAAAACGGTCTATTTTGTATTGCAATATAATATGCTGTTCTAAATACCTTAATTGTTGTCTGTTCGAGATCGACTATACTTTTTTGCATAGACACTTCGATGGATTTTTCTTTTCCTTCTATATTTATTTTATTAACAAGTTGGTGCCCTTCAGATTCATAATGCTTTTTAATTTTTGTACGAAGATTTGATAGTTGGCTGGTACGATCTTTCCCAGAAGCCTCAATTAAACCATTACTCCACTCATTAGAAATACGTAATCTTTCTTTCTTTGACGCCCCCAAGCATGTTATAGACGAACAAATATTACATCCTAATTTTCCATCTGCACTAACAATCCATGGATATTTTTCTTTAAATTCGATCCATTGAGACTCATTCCATACCATTGGCCATGTTTTGCTTTCGATATTACTTTTGCTACTACTAGGACTCACTAACGTTACATTATCGGTAGTTTTAGATATTTCTGGTAAAATAATATCATTATTTTTTTTTATTTTACTCGGAGGGTTTTTATTATTTTCCGATTTCCTTTTTCTTTCTAATAAACTTCCCGTTTTTAACCAACTATCCATACTATAACTGCTTATTAAAATAGATTTGCAAATAAAATAAACACGTACCTTTTTATTGATCGACTGGACATAACTTATACACATATATGATATACGAATCACTTTCAACGACAAAATGAAAAATGAACGATTGCATACACTACACAGTATTGATGAGTATACAGTACACAACATACGGTAATGTGTGACGGACATTTAATTTTTATCTTAAATACAGAAATTGCAGCACTAATGTTATTTGATTGTTATATTATCTAATCTACAGTACACTGCCATCAATCGCCCGATGTATATATTTAATTATATATAAATTATGTTTTATACAAATTACAAATTGTCTATCTAACATTCTTAGTTTTTCTATCAAAAATATTAATAATAATCTAATGACTTTTATCTTTATATTATTTGGTAATTTCACTACAACAGAGAGTATACGATCTTAATCAGAAGGTATACGGAGTTAATTAGAAATAACCAGAAAGTATACGGCGTATACCGCCGTATACCCTCCACTACAGCACTGATAATAAATAATAAATATAATATATATATATAATAAAAATAATATTAATATAATATAGATAATCTTATATTTTTAATAATTGTCAACATTTTGTGCAACTTATACTTCTAATAATTTTCTATAAGTATAACATAAAGATAAAGTATAATATAACATTGATGATTAATTATTAATTTTATTTTGGAGGCTGGTTTCATAATATGATTTTGTTTATTTACTACTTTGTAATACCTTTTATTTCATCGTTATAATCTATCTATACTTATAGGTTATTTTAATATTTGTATCTGTATTCGTATTTTTATTTATATTCTATAGAATTTGCATCTGTTATGTCTTTTAAAATAATTGTTGAGCTGTAATAGTTATACTGAAAGCTAATAAAAAAAAAAAAAAAAAAAAAAAAAAACATTGATGATTATTAGTAATATTTACCATTATTTTACAACAATTATATAGGTAGATACCTACTAGCTGATCTATATTTATAATAAAAAAAAACAAAAAAAATTTTAAAACGGGAGTGCACTTCGTTGCCGTTAAAAATGCTAATTCTTTAATATGATTCAAAATTTCAAACTTAGTTTAATTTGTAATTGAATATTCGGTTTATAGCGGTATTTAAAACTTATTGAATCTCAAAAAACTTGTGCAAGCACCACAAAAAAATGAAGAATTGTACATTATTTTAGGTTCTGAATGTATTGATTTTAAATAATGATGTGTTTTATTTGTGTGTTTTTGTACATTGTACAGAATAACATGTCAAAATAATACTTCAATTTCAAATTTTAGGGGGGCGAGGGTTATAAGCGTGTAAAGATCAAATTTAACAAAATTAGTTACTTGGTAGTTGAAAATTCAAAAAAAATTTTGTATTTATACCCGAGGTTAAAAAATTCAATACTATGTTTTCCATAATTTTTCCTTCAAATAGCTTTAAAAAAAACTCAGTCTCATTATAGGAAAAATGTTATACCCTTTTGAATTTAATTTAAAATTTTTACGAAATCACGTAATAATAACGATTTTCAATATTTTTTATTATTCAAATAATAAGTCGTAGATACTTGAAAATATCACCAGTTATTTACGTTAGAATTTTTTTTTAAATTATTTAATTTTCAAAATATGTCGCTTATTTTAAGGCATTTGAAATATTCGTTTGTGTTTAGTTTTTTTTTATCATAAATATAGATAATAAGTTTTTGGCTAAGTTAAAATATTTGAAAATTTGATACAAATTTTTTCATAAGTTGTTCTTATAGTGATTCAAAAATTATAAGAATACATATAATAGGCACGATTTATTTTTTGGCGTTTGAATTTAAATATTGACAAAAATTCGTCAAAGACATGAAATATTTGCGAATTTTTTTGAAGTTATAATTTATAAAAAAATTGTATAAGTAGGTAACTAAGAGTTGAAAATTTAATACAAGATTTTTCATAAATTTGGCTTACCATGGTAATAAAAGAATTTAAATTTTGGGATATTCGGGTCATTAAAACATGAACCACATTTTTCACTACACACTGGAAAATATATCCTATAGTCTGACGAATCATTTCCGTTCAGAATCGTTTTTCGTATACAATGATACCTTTTATTATTGGATTTAAATCTAACTCATAAATAATATTGACCAACTGTACAGCAAAGCGGTACCCACTAGATCTAGACCACGTTTTATTTTTTAAATTTATTATAATATTATGTAATAATAGTTGACATAATATGTCATATTGTGACATATTAACATAATAATAAAATATATAGGTATTCTTATATTTTAAAAATGTTCTATATATAATTTTACAACATTTTATGCAACTTATAAAAAATTATATACCAATTATTTTATTTTTTCATATATTTGCTTCCAATATTTTATTTAATAATGGAATATTTGAATAACACGGCGGTTGCTAAATGCTAATAGTTTCATGTAAATAAGGTAATTAATTGCTTTTAATTCAATCTAATAATATTTTATTTGTTAAAAAAAAAGATTGTTTACATATTACATTGAAAATCTTAGTCTTATTAAATAGAAATAGGTATTAAGAAATTATACTTATCAGTAATCGGTTTAGTTATTTTCTGAAACTCTATACATGCATGGATCTAATATATAATTTATAGTATTAATATTATTATGTATATCTAATGATATGTATTAGTATTTAAGTATTTTAGAATTTGTCTAAATATTTTTAAAATTGTATTGTGTATAATAATTAATAATATTAAAATAAATTTTGTTAATCAATATTCAACCGGATTATTTTATTATTCATCAGTGGCGTATTTATAGAGGTGCTGGGAATGGTGCTTGAGAAGCACCTCAACTTTACCTCCCCTCCACAAGTTCTACGTTATTGTTATTTCAAAATTAATAACAAACGATGTACTAAACTAAGACCTCTCAGGATAGGAGGCCGATTTTGTATAAATACAGTTTAGTTCCAATGCGATTTTTTTTCTCAAAATGTGTATTTTAAAGCACTGAGTACAAAAGTCTAATTCGAAAATTCTTGCATTTTTCTACTTAAAAAGTTATATCAAAAAAAAAAAACTATAAAACAGTATAAATAAATACGTCAACAATACGTGATATCCACGATATAAATATCAAAATAACTACTATTTTTTTTTTAAATTGTATGTTTTTTATGATCGATGAAAATATGCAAAAAAAATTCAATTATTGTACTTACTGTTTAAAAAGTCAAAAAAATTGAAACCAAAAATGTTTTTACGCGTTTATCGGTACTCGTCACTACGCAATTTGTTAAATGTATCGATGCACAATATAATTTTGACAAAACAAAACATATGAAATAAATTTATACACATATAATATTGGCCTTAGAAAAAAATAAACACAAAATATGGCTCAAAAGCCCAGACTATAATTTGGACTAATGAAATAATTTTTAAAAATGTATTTATATTTTTTGATAAATATGTAACAAAAATCAAAAAATTATCGATATGATTAATAAAAGTCGGGGATTTAGAAAAAAGAAGAAATAGACAACAATATTAAAAAATGGGGGGATAATATCGGAAGGACAACACAATACACAATAAACGATGATACTGGTGTCTAGTACTGATAATGGTACTTGGACTATCGAAATCGTAAATGTATGATTTATAATATTTTAATATATTATAATACTATATCAAAATATTTTCTTTACATATAAAAAAAAATACATTTTATTCATAAATATATTACTATTATTAGTTATTATTATTATTTAGTATTAACTACTATATAGTATTATAATATTATGGTTTGTGATTGTGATGTTGTATACAATGTGTTGGCACCACTGTCCTCTTTAACAGTGGTATAATATGTTTGGTCGACAGACCTAAATGATCCGATAACCCCCTCCATAACCCGGTACGTTTTATAGCGTTTCACGTTCTTTACCGAGGACTCTGGTTGTACAAATTGTAATCTTTTTCACCCGTGCTTGTTGACGACAACATTACCAAAATGGTGAGTACCGTATTTTATTTTCGATTTTTCATCTGTTTTAATCGTAATGAAATCCGACCAGAACAACAAACTATTGGATGTGATCGCTGCGAAAGCCGTCCGTCCACGAGAATCTGATGACACCTTGTCCGTTGACATGCCTTTAACAGTTTCTTTAGTCATTAATTATTGGTTGGTGTTTTTCAGTCTTTGGTCATCCCAGAAAAGTTTCAACACATCTTGCGTATCCTCAGTACCAACATTGATGGCAAACGTAAAGTCATGTTCGCCATGACCGCCATCAAAGGTATTGGTAGACGGTTTTCCAACATTGTATTGAAAAAGGCCGATGTTGACCTTAACAAAAGAGCTGGAGAATGTACCGACGAAGAGGTTTGTGTAATTTTTTATTCATATACCTTCTTTCCGATCAATTTTTATGTATTGTTGTCATTTCTATTCAAGACGGTTGCAAACGTCTTTGAGAATATTGCGTCAATTATTTCACGTAGTACATCTATATGTTTGCTAAAGTAAATGCCTTGCAATTACCAAGGGCTTTTGGTGGACCTTTACTAAGTGGCCCATGCATGTGAAGGAATAAATACAATAGTTGATAATTATATTTGATTTTTGATTATTGGATGAAATGATAAAATAGTCAACTCGTACCTACATGTATGGAATATCAGGTGTTTTAATTATTGATCATTTAGTCTTCATTTGATACCTATATTGTAAGCAATGGATTTTCTATAAAGAGTCCTTGCTGCACAAATTGAGAAATTTTGCTTGCTCTAATTGTAATGCTAAATGGTTGAATTGTGCAAAATAAAAGAGCACTGTTTGTTTTGGAATTATTTATTTAAATTTAATTCTTACATTTGTGTTAACAATGTCAAGTATACATTAAGTAATAAATGAAAATAAAGGTAGGTAAGGAAGTAATTTAAATCTTAATTTTTGGAAATATTGTTAAACGCACAGTAAATTATAAATATTACATTTATTTAATTAAGTAAATGTTAAAACATTTGTGCCAAATAATTAATCTTCATTAGGATAATATAAATGCAATTTATTCATTTGATATTCTATCGGTGAAGAGACAACAAATCTTTGTATTCTGTTTACAGTAATGTCTGAATGTAAATACTTATTTGCTATGTACCAGCAGTACTCTCTAGGATTTTTGAAACTGGCCACATACATTATTAATGATAGTAATTAAAAATATAAAAATTTTATATATTATATAAATTGTAAAGAAAATGTATTGTAGTGCTGGTAATAGTGCGAGCTGCACTAAATCTATTAAAGGGCGGTGTAAACCTAACCTAACCACTGCTGTACGCAATATGTCACAAATAAGCATAATCAACGGTTCATTATATTAATATATAATGAAATTGGTAAATTATGCAAAATTAATTATTTATATATAAATCTACTTAGTAAATTCTATTTAATTGGAATTTATTAAGATTTATTTTAATTACATAACTACAAATATTGCAATGTCAATAACATAATGGTTTGTTACCATTTTGAATCTGTTTTAGGTTCTTATGGAAAACATATTATTTATAAATTTGATATATTATTAAATAATCAGATTTTTTTTGTGCACTGTTTTTAAGTTATTGAACATTTATTTTTATTTTTTAATAAATGTCAAAAAATCTGTGCTAAAACAATAATCTACATTAGGATAATATAAATGCAACATATTCATTTGATATTCTATCGGTGGAGAGACAATAATTAATATAATTTTTATTGTATATTATATCACTATTTTGAAAAATGTTTTTTTATTTTCATAATTTTAACTTCTACTCGTATCCCTTATCTCAGTCCCTTAAAAACTTGTTTCCTCACTACGAGTGTACTATTAGTGTACCTTATTGTCCTTTATCTATGAAATAAAATGTGCTTATTAAGGTATAACCTATTGTGAAATTTAAAACTTAAATTAAAGTCAATATTGGTCATTACATTTATATTGCACAGCTTAGTATTTATATATAAATCCAAATAATTTAGCAAAAGTCATGTTGGCTTAAACTTATATTTAAATGGTCAAAGCACAATCAACGGTACATAATGTTTGTATATTATGGAATTGGTAAATTGTGCAAAATTGATTATTATGTGCAGAGCTTTATTGACTAATATCTTATTGATTTTATCTAGTTTCTGTTTAATTACATTTTGTATGAAAAACAAACTTATTTTAATACTTCTGTAAGTTTAATGGAAACAATAGAATTTATTTATCTATTTAAATATTTTATTCATTCAATTTTTGTTTGAAAACAGATAAATATGAATGAGTTTTAAATAATCATGTTATGTTTTTTCTTAGGTTGAAAAAATTATCACAATTATGCAAAATCCTCGTCAATATAAAATTCCTGACTGGTTTTTGAACAGACAAAAGGATGTTGTTGATGGAAAATTCTCTCAAGTATGTAAATTTGAATTAATTTGTAATATGTTAAAAATCCAATTTTGGGAATATTGAATTTTTTAGCAGGATTGTATTGGAATAAATAGATTTTTTTGTATAAGCTAGTGGTATGTAAATATACAATATACATTTATTAATAAATTTTAGTCTGCTCATGCATAGTAAAAAAAATTTTTATATATTAATAGCAAAACCTATTTTTTTTAACACTTTATTCTAATAGACCTGTATTTTTTGTGTAATTTTGATGAATCAACTTTTTTTCCAAATTTAAAATTGACTGAATAGAAGCCACTTCAATTTTAATAAATATTAAAATTTTTGCTATTCTTTTAAAATAATATATAAAACCATTAATAATTATTGGTTACTTATTAAATATTTTTATGTTAAAAACTATTACAAACAAGAAGAAATCATAACATTTTTTAAATGTGTCTATATATTTATATACCACCGAGAAAATTAATTTATTACAATTACCAAATTTAACTCTTGAATATTTTTTAATTATAGCTTACCTCTAGTACCCTTGACAGCAAATTGCGTGAAGATTTGGAAAGGTTGAAGAAAATTAAGGCTCACCGTGGTCTACGTCATTATTGGGGGTTAGTATATTTTATTATATTGACATGTGAATAATTATGTTTAATTACATAATTGGTATTTCACTACAGTATTATTTTCAAGAGATTTTAGAATAGATGAAATTAAATTAAAATCTGTTAGGCTCTTGGACTTGTTATTCCTTGTATTAAACACAATTTTTTATTTATTTTTACATGATTATTGATTATACATCGGTGTATTCAAAAGTTACACTTTAAGTTGAAATGTATACAAAATAGAATTTCAACACTATTGATAATAACATGCCAAATAATATTAATATAAAAAATGAATATTATTCATTTCCTTGTCCTTTGTTCTATTAATTGTTATATTGATAAGTTTTTGTAGTTTTCATTAAAGTAGTGTTTAATTAAAATTTGAATTACTTTATCCAAACTTCAAACTAATTATCAACATTAACTAAAATATTAGTATTTCACGGATATCTCATTTTTTTGCCTATTTGAATACTATTTTTATAGTCTATTTATAACATGAAATTAATATTATAAACCATATTATATAATTGTAGATGTAACTGTTATAAATATTATTTTTTAAATATTTTTAATATTATGATTTGTTATCGAGTGTTTAATCTGGTCAGTAGACTTTTCATAACTATCAAAATTTGTAAAATCTAAAATTCTATTATGCAATGTTATTGTATATAATATAATATTTATTATAATTATGAATAATAAGTATTTATTTATATTTTTTTTTAGTTTGAGAGTACGTGGTCAGCATACCAAAACTACTGGACGTAGAGGAAGAACTGTTGGTGTATCTAAGAAGAAATAAGTTAATAAAAGTGATCATTTTTATGCAAATCTCATATTGTTTTTTTTTAATTTTCCATTTTATCCTTATACATTTTAATGAATATTGATTTTATATATAATAGACCTTTACTAATGGACTGGCCTTGCCTATAATCCTCAGTAAACAAAAAAGAGTTGTTATCATCTCATTTGTTCATAAAGATATTATTAATTTTTGTTTCAAATTGTACAAGTAATTTGTATGTCATTGGCCAATTCAAATTGGTATACATGACAACGGTAGGATACATATTAAGCCATAATCTCCTATATACTTTCCGTTAGATATGATATTTTTTAAAACATTTAAACTTCGTAAATTGGATGTTTTTGCAATTCCAATAGCATTTTCTGCAAGTTATAATTGCTTTTATGGTAATTAGGACTTGATAGGACAATAATTTAAATTGCCATTCTGCTGCAATTTTTTTAAACTCATTACCCAAGTATGGATTGTTGTCAAACACTATTTCCTCTAGCATTCCAAAACGACTAACATATATTATTTTTTATACGATGTTACTGTCTTGCTAGTTATATTCTTCATAGGTACTCAATAATTCAATCCACCTAGCTAAATTAAAAATAATCCATTGCGATTTAATGATTTGAATGTTCTACCCTTTGTTGTATAAGTAAGTGGTTTTTTTGTCTTCTTACGACTGAATTTCTTACATATTTCCCATTTCTCAATAAAATATTTTATACCTGATGATTATAGAGTGGATGTTAATGCTCCAAAAAAACTTAAACGTACCTAGGTTTTATAAAAGTTACAAATATGCTGGATTAAACGTCATTATATGCCTTAAAATATATACAAATATACTTCAAAAATTATTTAAATTCCACATTCATTTTTCGAATGGAATAATAATAAATCTCTATTTATTCGGTTAATACCGGCTAATGCTTTACATGAATTAAAATTATATTATGGTATTTAACGTTTGCGATAATTCATATATTTAACAGATCCGATGTGTTAATGTGCATTAAGATATTGCATTACAGAAAACCTTTTTTTGCAATTTATTTTTATTCCACGTAATTTACAAAACAAAATATTTCCATCGATTGATAAAACTTAATCACTGAATTCGGACTGGCGTTTCAGCTGTCGGAGGATAAGGACTAAGAAGCCAAGAATACTCGATAATAATATCTGCCGAACTAATAATTCACAAACAACGGTCAACTACAGAGCATTTTCTATAAAAAAAAATGTGACGAGTGGGTTTAAAGGTCTTAGATTAATTGTGATTTATAACTTAAAAGAGTTATCAAATACCTACTAGGTGAGAACACATGAGCGGTAACCGGACAATTCCACCCCCTCCCAATTGTTTTTAGCGTAGTAGGAAATTTCCCCCCATTTTTAAAACTTGTTTTTTTTCATTAATATAATTAATGTAATAGGTACAAATTTGAAATTGTATAAAACAATGTATACTTTAATCCATAGGTTAAAAAATATGGCAAAATGACTAAAAATGATATATTTTTGATTTTTAATAATGTATTAATTAATGTTATTGAATTTGATTTTTGGAGTGCTTCAATAAATATCCAAATATTTGGATGCTGAATTCTTATCAAGGCGGTAACTGGAAATTAATTTCGGGAGGAGGGATTAAGTTAAAAAAATTGTGTTCTATTTTATTATAATATTTTCTGATAACTCAGCAATTGTTGGATTTTAAATACAATTTTAGATTTCTATGTTACTAGCTAATAATACTGTATACTAGTACCAGTAGTATCTACTATTATATTTTATTGTTTCAATAGTAGGCAGTTGAATCGATCAAAAATATACATCTATAATTTATTATAGGTATTTATGAAAAAAAATAATAAATAATATTATATTATTAAATATTTAACTTAAAAAAAAATGGGGGGAAATGTCCTACTACGCAAAAAACAGGGGGAATAGTCCGCCATTCTTACCTTTTTTTTTTCGATCATGAAAAATGTAATATATTATATTATATTCAATAGACAGTAAGACGTATGTTCAAAATATTTTTATCTATTGCATATTAATATTTTAATTTTTCGCGTATCATGAATTTGCCATCCCTGACATACCGTATATTCATGTGCGCCCATTGGGAGGACAAGATTGAGCACTCGTTCCCTCTCGAGTAAAAAATTTTATGAATTTGTAATTAAATAAATACGGCATATTTACAGTTACTTGTGAAAATAACATTCAATCTTTAAAATCTCACATTTTATTTATTTAGAATTTGACCCCCCCCCCTTCCCCCTAAACTTTTATATAGGTATGGACACATGTGTACATTATTATTTATTTATATAATTTATAAGATGTCACAGTTACACTAGTTATTACTTATTAATTATTATACATATTTGAATTATTTGATATGAGTGATAATGAGTTTTTGTCAAACTTGAGAATACATATTTTAGTATTTAGTAGGTAGGTAATTACTTTCTAATTGGAAGGTATTTGAAATTTAAGAATATTAGCATTGATCATATTATTATGTAGGTATATTGATAGTTAATCGTAAACTGTATTACTTAATAGGATTTAGGAAAGGCAATGGCCGTATGGTTTTTATTTTTATATGTGGCATTGTGGCTCTTGTTATGCCTTGGCTAAACATATTATATTTATTTGTATTATATATGTTATGCGTAGGTAAGCAGGTAGCTAAGTAGATTATTATAACTACTAAGTATTATTAGTATTAATTATAATATTCTGGCATCATATTGTATAATCATTTATTTGGAATGTTTTTACAATTCTTGGAATACGCCCGATGTGTTTTACGCTAGGTACCTATTGAATATTTATGGAGGTCATTGCGTAAAAATCTTATCTCCAAGTTTAACGTCATATTATTACACATTTCATTCATTGTAGGAATGGAAACGTGTGATCTACATGTATATTAATAGATAGTAATATCTATTAATAATACCTACATAATAATAATAAGTAAATGAAGTACAGAATGGATATAAGTAGGTATGAAACTATGAAATAGATACTCTACAACTCGATAGTACAGGTAGGTACTGACTATAGAGGTACATATATATTATGTAGACTTAGTGTTTACTTATCTAGTTATCTATGGATTTTATTAAATAACGTAGGTACCTAACTCGTATATAAACAGTATTGAAAATAGGAAAACATTTCTAGTATGCTTTCCTGAACGACGTTAACACCAAGAGTATATATTTTCTAGAATGCACACCAATTAAAATATACCTTATTCTGGCCATTTGATTGAATTTGTATAAATTTAACTATCATTTTATTTTTGTCAACAATGAATAAAACAGTAGGTTTACTATGTATACTATTATAATATTTATTTATAGAAATTATAAATATATTATACTGAGTGTATTTCAACCAATGTTCTGTCGATATAAAAAATGTTAATTTTTAAGAATGATGTTACCCATGTGATTATATGAGTGAAATAAAAAATCTCTTTTCAATGTTTTTTATAGAAATATTTTAAATCATGATTTCTACCTCATTTTATATTAAACTTATTTTAAACGCTGTCTTCACACCCAAAATTTAAAAAATCATGTAGTGGCGGTACATCATCAATTAGGATAACTGGCTATGATTATAGAGGACGGTAAATACCTATTGAAGTAAAGAAAAATATAATGAATAATAAATAATAATGTAGGTAGGTATAAATGTTAATTTTTGATTACTTTTCTGTTATTTTATAGGTAAATCCTTTAGACTTTAGAGGACGTCATACCCGCGCATGTGCTGTTTTTTAAAATTTCAATTATCTATGGCTATTTTATTTTGAGTTACACTAGAAAAAACATAAAAAACAATCAATTTTGTCAAAAACTAGTGCTGCATAAAAATTCTCAGTTTTCCCTAACAGGACGTCGTACCAGCTTGTATCATTTTACTAACATAGTAACATTAACATGCACCTATAGCAAATTTCAATTCAGTAGAATCTATTTTATGCTATTTCCTTAATAATAGAGTAAATTTAGGTACTTATTTAAAGGTAAAAATATTATCAAAAGCAATTATTGATATTTTAATTTTAAACTTAATGTATAGCTATATAAAATATATTATTTTTCTGCCTATGGCATCTTTATTTAAGTGCCTCAAATGCCCTTAAGCCATACGACTTAGTTTAAGTGACTTAGACTAAGGAAAGGGGCTATCTCATTTGAGGTAAAATCCCTAACACACTCATGCATGAAATATATTTAAGTAATAATTATTATTATATTATAATATAAATTAATCATATTTTACTCACCCATAATGGCATAATGTATTGTAATTATAAAGACATTTGGCCGTTTAATGTCTTGAGTGTTGAACTGTTGACTAAGAAATAGCATTAAGATATAGCTAAAGTTTTTTCACATGTGTGTATGCAAACTTTTTTGATTTCGTCCTGGATGCATGTGATAGTATACTCAAATTTCGAATGATGATTTCATTCCTTTTAAATTGGTATGTACTGGTATGCTGCAACAATACGGTACCTACGAAGGGCAATATTCTGACAGCGTTTGTAAAGTATTAAAACTTTCTTTTAAATGCTCATAACTCACTTTAAAATTAAAATACCAATAATAGCCTAAGTGATGCCCTAGAGCTTAGATGATATTCTTATCGGTAAGTTTAATAATAGGTCAATTGACTCTAGTATTAGCTATTAAAGCTATCTTCTGAACGCAAATTAGTTATATTTTATGTTAGTAAGACAGAGACAACAAACATACGGGTACGACGTACTTTTAAATAAAAACTAATTTCCTCAAAATTCTATTTTAGTATGTTTTTTTGATTTTCTGACGCCAACTAATATAATTGAAGTTTTTAAAAAATTGAACGACGAATTGAAATTTAAAATTAAGTTTTTCGGAAACAACAATAATATTATATATTATAGTGCATTTATTATATTTATTTTATTTATTAATAAGATAATATAGATATAAGATAGGTATTTTATAAATTACGAATATCTATTTGTTAAATCTCGCAAACGAAAAACGCAAAATAGTTTTCTGATTCCACATTTTAACATTTCCATTTAACACTGATATAAGATAATTCTCAAGTTTATGTGAAGCAACTTGAAACATCCTGTATAATTTCTAATGTAGCTTATGTAGGTATGTATGTAATATATATTATATTATATACGATATACTTATATATAGGCTATATGCCTGTATAGTAATTTTTCGTTATAATCTATATTAATATTATACATTATAGTTTTTATTAAGTATTATCGATAGAATAACATTTGTTCAGAAATCAACAAAAAAAATCGATAATATTATTAAACGCCTACTAATAACTAATTAGTAATTAGCATACAATATATAAACGTAATCATTATTTTTTTATAAAATCTATATTTTATCTATTACCTATTACGTAGGTATATTAAGCATTAATGCAGTATATCTCATTTTCCTGTTTCCCATGTTTATAAAGTTTATATTCGTATATGTATGTATAATTTATGTATAGTTACTATAATATCTTAAGGTATTTAAATTCTAATCTCGGTGTTTGTTTACCTTGACTTATTTAAAAACAACAGCGTATTGTTGCTTACTAGTTGTTAATATTTGTGTAATTAATTATTGTGCTTTTTACTTTATTTTAATTTGATTAGGCGTATACATCAAAATCTGTATGGTAGTTATTAGTTAAAACTTAAAAGTATCAAGTGACGTAGGTACTACAATTAATGATCCAATACAATTAATATTACAATATTATATCGTTAACTCTACATTCACGTAAGCAAATTGTTTTAAATTCTGAGTGTGAGTGGAGCTATAAATATATTGATTTTACAGTTATGTGTTTTGTAATTTTTTATTTATTAACACCTCTTGGCTCTTGGGGCCTTTTAAAATGTTTTAATTTTCAATTTTGGTTGATCATCAGACGTCTAATTGATACTTCAAGGGGTTAAAATTAAAAAAAATTGCCAATCTTTTTCTCAATAATCGATAATTAAAATAAAAATAAAGGGATAATAGGAGTTTTTATGCTAAACCAGTTTTTAACAAAATTGATTGATTGATTTTATTAAAATTCAACAAAAAATCGTAGATGCTTAAAAATGTCTCCAAATGTTTGAAATAATATTTTTGGATTTAAAATTAAAAAAATGTAGTAAGTATTAGATTAAATTTTGTTCAATTTCAAAATAATAGTTTTTTTCACTGAACGATTGAACGTAGCCATTATAATATAGTTTTATTTAGAAATGACGCAAAAATGTAAGTATTATGCTTGATACCTAGTGAATATTTGAAAGTATCGCAACATCTCATTTTCTATGATTAAGTTTATAAAAATGTTCTATTTTTAGTGCGAAAAATGATAAAAAAATGTCAGGAGGGCAAGGATATTTGTTTTTTTCGTGATGTAAAAAAAAGCAAAAACTTCTTAGCAATCAAGTATATGTGTACAATGTACATGGTGTATTGGTGTATGTTTTAAGAATCGATCGATGATAATATGCAATTTCCGTGCAAAAATAAATAATAAAGATATTATTTCATAATACTTCATAGATAACACTGTCATTTATAAAATATAATATGTATACGTATGGTTTATGAAAAGTAATTTAAAACAATTACACAAAGTACAAAATACCTACTGTCTTTTTCATGAAATCGATATCCATATTAAATATTTTCATCAAAATTCACGAACTGGATGAATTTAACTACTTACCTATCTAAATATCCTTTTCATGAAATAAGTGATTTCACTATGTGGATGAAATATATGCATTTTAAGAACAAAAAAGGCCGTTATAGATTATCCACCAAAAATAATTTAATCATCTTAAAAACGAATAAAAAATTTAAAATATTACTATTTTTATTTAAGCCTCTCTACCAACACAAATCACTATCAAGGAAGCATTGGAAAGTACAAATAAAATTTATAAAATATCGGTGCAAGTATTTAATAACTAGGTATACCTACTAATATTTTTTATAGTTAGGTATGTATTGCACAAAACTAAAGTAGACTGTATATTGGGAGATACCTAGCCGTAAAATCTATATTTTGCATGAATTCCATGAAGGTACTGAATTACTGAATGGACAATAGAGTAAGTCCTACAAGTATCAGCTGAATCTGAAGTAGGTAGGTACTACTTCTAAGACAAGTTATCAGTGACTTAAATTTGACTTCTTTTTGCAGACCACTAACATTAACACGGCGACTAATGAAATTCGATGTTTATTGTTAAAAGTCAAAAGGATATTTAGATTTTAGATTTTTAACTATGAACGTGAGTTTCATAATGATTTTTTAAAGTTCCGACTGACAGCTAATTCATATTAATATATTATTCATTTTATGCAATTAATATATCCAATGGTCACATACGCTTGTCTAATCTGGTATAGATACCTTATCTGTTAAAAAAAAGTTCTTAGAGTTATATAATTACCTATATTTAGTAACGAATGCCCCATGGTTCATATCTAACAAAAACATAAACAAAGATGAAAGAGTAAATTTTAAATACCTTTAAACTAAAAAAAAAAATCTAAATCATATAAGCGCTTTGGTCTTAAATTTCCATAATTTAGTATTTACTACTTAGATCAACAGGTTCAATCCACTTCAATTTATTTATACCTACGACTACCATTTCAAAGACGCCTTAAAACATAATCGTATAAGCTATCGACCTATCGTATTGTTCTTTCTTCGGTGGTATTAGTAAGTTATTATCATAATAATAATTATTATCTTATAATTTTTATTGGTATCCATGTCTTCTAATTTTTTTTCTTTACACTACTATTTATATAATATCTTATGTTTAGGTATTATTACTATTATTACTATTATTATGTAATTATTTAATTTTAATTATTATCATGTTAAAATAGTCGTACATTTATTTAGGTACTCGTATTTATAGCTTGCATAGACTAGTAATGTCTTGTTTTATAAAAAAATTATATCACTTTTAATAGGTAATTAATAATTATAAATTATGATGTCACCCAAAATAATTTAAGTTATTCAAGTAATATTTAACTGTTTTCTTGTATACATATCAAGTTTATCTACGAATGAGCTTAATACTTATTTATTGTTATTTATATTTTGTTTATTAAACTATTTTTTTATATAATATACATATATTCATACATATATTGATATATATATATAGGTACCGATTGACATATTGCAGAATATTAAATAATATGCAGAACACTATAGGTACTACACAATTATATAAGGCATGGTTTATAATAAAAGGTTTCCATATCTTCGTACATTCGTACTTTGTATTTCATTTTGACCTCTGTTCTAAAGCCATATAATATATAAGTATTGATTTTCAGTTTTAATAATCGATAGATATCTTCGAAGTCCGTACTACGTGACCGTAACTAGATAAAATTACATTGGATTTGAAAGATTAAAATATCAATATTTTAAATGAGGGTTTTTGTAGTAAGCAATAGTCATATTAATGTAGTATAATTGATTATTTAATCAACAAAGATAGTGTATAGTATATTCTGTATTGACTCAGGTACCTACTATATACATATATATTTTACAATTTATTTACAAAATGAAGTGCGTTTGTTTTATTTTAAATACGAAAAAATAATAGATGTCATAATTTGAGAAATGATGAATTTATATTTATGATTAAATTTACGATTAACTTTAGAATGAAATAATATTAATAAACATATTGTATACTATTATACTAACTAATTGGACTATAAACCTATGACGGGTCTTGTAAAGATTAGGTACATAAGGATAAGGCACCTTATTACCTACATTTATTTTAATAAATACAAATAATTTGACCGTCTACGAGTTGCTGGCGGCAGGTTATCGCAATATTATAATATATATAACATAATAAGTTATAAACCGATTTAACATCTAACACCGTCGATAAATCGATTTCGTACAAAATATAATATCGATTTATTAGGTTGAAAAATGATGCGAGAACAAGACGAGACCTCCAGATCACTAGTAGTATTCTGTGATTGTAGACAGTAGACGGTAGTGTTGATAAAACCTTGGTCACGTGATGACTGATGGGTGATAGTGCGCGCCAATAACTGGAATTTTTCACTTAATTTTTTCAATGTCTCGTCGGTCGTCCCGAGTAGGTATGTTGTGCCTATAGCTATTATAGCTGATAATTGATATTATAATAATGTTATGTAAGAGACTAAGACCGGTTGTCCGTCATACTTGTTTTTATTATGTTTTTTAAACGTACCTACAGATTGTTTGTTAGACTTTTGAGAGTGGGCACTCGCACACCACCTTTATTGTAGTGTCTGTCCAATGTATTAAAAGTTTGTTAATTATTATTATACAGATTTTCACAGTAATTGCAAACTTATGGATCATTCAACACCTATAAAACCGTCAAAAATACTTATATTCTGGGAGGCTTATTTGAAATGCAACACCATCGTGGGAAATTTACTTAAAAATGATTTTGTAAGTACCTACTTACACAAATTAGGTATATTATAATATTTTATGTTCTCTTTAACATTATTAAATTAATTGTCTGATAGAGAAACATTAAATAATTATAACCATAGTCTTAAAATAAAAGGGAATTGTCCTTTAAAAATATTTTTTATTATAGAAAATTGCGTGGTTTGATTTACTGCTATCTGAAATACTGTCTGTACATGAAAAAATTAAGAAAGTTCCTGATGATATTCCAAAAGCAAAGTAAGTCTTTGTACCAACATTTTAGGGTTTTAAAGTAAAAATATTTAGTTTAAACCTAATTTAAAACAAGTGATAAGCGAGCATATAAGAAAATAAAATATTAGTTTTTGGAAGTAGAGAAGTAAAACATTTTATAATTTTTTTTTTTATTGGTTGGAAATGGGGGTTTTGTAGAAGTAAGGATACTATAGTTTTTACTTAGGCTCAGATGTTGTTGCATTTGCAACTTTTTTTCTATTGTTCGGATTCATTGCTAAGTAGGTTATACATTTGTTTCAAACAAGTACCAATTAATGTATGAAAATTTTAATTGCAACTTTTTGTAATTTTTGACCTTTCTTCAATTTTATTGCAATTTTGTTGATTGTCGTCATTTTCAATACAATTTTATGTATTTTTTTGTGTTTTCACTTTTTTTTGTTAGATTATACAACTTTAATCTATGGTTATGTCAGGCTTTGTTGGTTGTGACTCGTGACTGCTTATTTGACCGTTGTCGTTGGCGGTAACTGGAAAAAGCATTTAATTTGTAGAAAAAAATCAAAAATAGTTTAAATAAAAAGTTTTAAATTTTGATAAAATTATTTGTAGATTTCTGAAAAAATAAGAAGACCGGACAATTTACCAGATTTTTAATGACAACTGACGAGAATTTGAATTTGAATCTTTTTTATTATCTACTCGTTTAAAACCTATCTAACAAAACTTTATAATATTACTCAATAAAATGACTTAATCCATTTCATAAAAGAATTTGTTAATATTTATTTTTTATTTTTTTGGTACAAAATATTTTTTTATTGCAATTTTTAAGTGCAATTTTGAGGTTTTTTCACAGCAATAATGCAATCAATTTTATAAAATTTTTAGTGCAACAACTTCCGAGCCCTAGTTATTACTTATTAGCAATGTTTAAAGATCAACTTTATTATTTTTTTCTATAAGGTACTTGCATTTTTAGATTAAAATTTCCTTCTTGAAGTAGATATTAAATGAATCTTATAGGTATCTGCATTTTTTAAAATTTATACAATTTTAATGAAAACATACATATTACATTTTATGAATTCATAGAAAACGTATCATTTATTTTTATTGAACACTTTATATGTTATGGTACAAATATTGATATTATTACTGAGTATTGTTATGTAAATAGTTGCTGTTACATTATCATCAAATTGTTTGATACATGAGTTCCTATGCATAAAAAATAAAATTTCATTATTTTGAAATCTTTTTTTTATTATAACTACTACAAATTATGATAATATATTATTATGTCATATTTTATAATATTTTTAATGAACATTATAACATATTATGTAATGTAGGTTACACTTTTTTGGTACTTTAAGGATATTTTTATATTTATTTTGAGGATCATATGTTGAGCACTACTATTTTTATAATTTTTAAAACATGTACAATGTACAAAAAGTACATTATAAAAATATAATTTAACTTTTTAGAGAGAGAATTTAATATCAAATTTGATGAATATATTTTTATTAGTTGTGTTCTGAATAATATAAATAAATTTTAAATTATATACTATTTTAACAACTCATTGTATATTATTAAAATTAAAATTTGCAATAAGTAGCTACATATATTTTTTTTTTAAATCATAAATTCTTAACTTGTTTAATGTAATTATCCTATCAGTATTCAACAAATATTTTTCACTTAAATATTTACTATACTCAAGATGCCTTTGATTTGATTTAACGGAGTAGGTATTTTTTATGATTTTAGTGTAGTGACTTTTTATTTAAAATGTATTTATTTAATTTTTTTGTGTCAATGAAATTTATAATTTATATTTATCTATTTTTAGACCAAAAATTACTAAAACTATATGTCTGTATAATAATTCTTGTTTTGAAAGTTCAAATTAGTTAATATTTTAAATTTTTTATGGTTAAATGTGTTATTTCTTATGACAAGTATTGAGCAATTTTGTTCATTAGATATGATAATAATTATTATTTTTATATTTTACATAATATTATAATATATATATCAAAGAACAAAAACATTTTTATTTCATACTTTCTAAGGTCTTTTTTTATTTGTCATTAATTCATTAAAGACACATAATGTATGTTATAATTTGATCCCCCACCCCGGGGCATGGCAGAAACCTACGGGTGCCCCATTAGAAATTCTGCCACAACACACACACGTGTTTCTCCCTACCGTCCCCACTTATAAATTGTTACAATATCGTCATTACCAAACACTTCAGTGCACACGAACAAAAAATTTGATCAATATTTTTGGGATATCTTGAAAATAAAACATTTATTGTTTGCTTTTAATTTAGATTCATAAACAATAAACATGATTTATAATATTATTTATATCAGGAATGTTCACAGAAAATTAATTCATCAAGATCTTCCCTCCTTTTCACCTGGGGCGTGCTCAGCTTTTTCCAATGGGAGAGAATGAAGGGATGAACTGTATTTTGTTTTATTAATTGTCATAGACACAATGTATAAATGCATAAGAAAAAAAGTTTATGGAGAAATATGACACCCTCATCCCCCCCTGAGCATGCCCCTGTTTTCCACGTATTTTTAAGTATTATGTACCTAGATAATATTAATTATGTAGAGCGTTTATTATTCATTTCAATTGACGTGTAAGTAAAAATATAGAGAATAATATTTTTGTAGGTTTAATCTATGGGTCTTATATATTATTTATTATTTGATTTAAAAATATATTTTTGTCATGATTGATTTTTTTCAAAAGTTCTCAAAAATCATTAAAATTAAATTTGTGTGAATGAGTTTTATTTATTTATTGTTGTGTAGTAATTAGTAGTAGAAAGAAAACAAATAATATGTTATCATTATCTGAATGATAGTTCTATGTAAGTATGATGTTGATGTACACCTCTAATAGCAGTTTTGGAAAAAAACTAGGAAGAGGGAAGTGACTGCAAATTTTAGCCACCATAGTAAAAAATATGTAACTTCAAGACTATTCAAGCTTTTTTAGGTTACATTATTATTATATTTTAAAATTTTTATAGTAGTTACTGTTACAAATTACCATTTATTATAATTTTTGAATGTTCACATACCTATTAAAATATTAAAGGGAATTAACTAAGTCCAAATTAGGGGGCCAGCCCATGCCATAATGACCCTGCATAAAATCTGTCGCGTTTATACCCTCTTTACTTATACTATTCTGTCCATGTGCCTTTTTTTTTATGTAACAATCATTGAATACAGAAAGTAAATATTCACTTTCTTAATGATAAAAGTATTGGTGATTAATTGACTATAAAACAATTTATTCTTAATTAGCTTTTATTAACTAACAAATGTTATATTGTCAACTTGCTTTATATTTTACAATATTTTATAATTTAATTTAAATAACAGTGGCTCTGAGGTTAAATTTTTATAATTAAGTCTTATATTTGAAATTATTTTTAAGTTCTTTCTGTTTTATCTAATCATATGATAGGAATATTTTACTCATTACTCATACTTATTGTATAAAATGTTCTCTACTCTAAAAAATGAACATATAATATTGCGTATTTTTTATTCATATGTTTCTTAACATATTACAAATTAAAATATTGTAAAATATCTATACAATTAATTTATGAAACAAATCATATAGAACAGCGGTTCCCAAACTTTCTTGGTTCACTCATCCCCAAAAATAAAAAAAAAAATTAGTTTGATACAATTCAATTAAATATTATATATTTATATACATACATAAAGTGAAACTTTTATTTATAGACTCCTTAATAACAGCTGAAATACTTAATAACAAATACTAAAAACTACTCATTAATTTATAAATAGTGTTTTTATTTAAATTCCTCATGAAGTTTGCTTAAGAAGATTTTAATCTAGGTATGTCAATTATGTGAGTGGTTCCTTTCCACCGTCAACTAATTACATGATATGAACATCATCTACATTTTACTTATTTACCAGAGAAAAATTTAATTTAAATTTAAAACATTCTTAAGTATAAAACTAAATAGTACAATCAAATTTGAACTAAAAATATGTTTAGTATCCATTTAATGAGTAAGCACAAAGTATTTAAATGTTATTAAATGAAAAATAACTCAATCATGAATAATTTTTATTTTAGTATGTTTAAAATTAATTACTTTAAAACATGTTTGTGAATAAAATTAATTGAAAATTAGTGTATGTATGATAAATGTGGAATTATAGTAGAATAATTAATAATTTTGTGTATAGAATGATATCAAAAAAAGATAAAATTTCTTAAGGTCATTCCTATTGTATGCCCTTTTAAGAATAAATAGAAAGTTAATTTATAATATGTTAATAAATTAGTTTTGTTGATTAGTGTGTATATATGAAGAGACCATCCATGGAATTTCATTGCATTGAATGATTGATTTTAGTTGCTTAGGTCACGACACCATTTTCTGTTTTATATTTCAGATATTATCATTTAATAACACTGATCACTGAAAGTGATACACTAGTTTAGTAGCTTTTAATTTTTTATTAGATTAATTTTTGTTCTTTATTGTATTTCTTATTTCTAATTACATAAACACCCTATAATAGTATAATTATATTATAGAGATAATTTATTCCATTATTAATAATTAATATTTCAATCAAATACTATTATATTTTTTACTATAAACTGATGTAGTCAGATTGTATTATTGAATCAGCATTATTTAAAATGTAGGTATGTTCAATAAATTAATAATTTTGTTATATTTAATAATTGTTATCAAGTTTTTGCGAATAACAATCAAAAGTCCAAAGATTGATTGAAGAATGATTTATTCAAATCATGCTATTTATCTATGTTATTATACTTACTGCTTAAATGTAGTACAAAATATGTACAATACAAAGAATGTTTAACGTCTTTAAATTAATATTGAATGTTTACAAATCTATTTCAGAAATACCAACTTTAATTTTAACACCTATATGCTATAAAGTATAAACATTATAAACTTAAGTAGTCAGTAGCTCGTCAGTACCTTGTATTTAAGTTTGATATAGTCAATAGTGATCCCAATACTTTGTCTTAAAGTAGAATAAAGTGAATAGATCATGTAGCGACCAGTGTCTGCCTGGCAGTACTTATTTCCCAAATAACAGCGTAGGTAATGAGCCGGGAAGAGGAAAAAATATGCTTTGAACTAGAGTTTTCTACTTTGAGACAAAGTATAATATAATAGACTAGAGTTGATATATCATTTGTAATGTTATTTTTGATTATATGTAAATAAAAAAGAAAACGAAGTATCTGATTAAAACATTTATTTTCAAGGTTTTTTCAAATTCTGTTTTGTTTTGTTTTTAATCTTAATTAATTTAAACTTGAAATTTTTATGATATATTAAGATAATAGTTAAAATATTTAAACCAATTTATTAAAATTTATTTATCTACACCATTTTGAGTCTCAATAAAACACAAAAACATTAAACAATATGTTGTCAACACAACATAATTTGAAGTAAAGAGATGTATGTTAAGTTGCCTACTGGCTACTTTTCAATTTTGCAGTCAGGTATATTTATGGATAAGAAATAAGGGTGGTAATTTATTTTATATTTATTAAATTATAAAATAATATACACAATACGCATGATATGTGTGTGATGTATATACTATAAATACATCACATATATACTAATATTATACTATGTATATACTTTTATTTAAAAATGCATGCATTTGTGTTATGCTACTTACTTGGTACCACCTATGTTTTTTATACCTAGTTTAAACATATAAAATTGATTGGTAAACATTTTAAGTTTTTATGACTTATGATATAAATAAATATGATGTATCTAAACCATAAATCTATTTCAATTATGGTAGGAGGCCCCCCCCCCCCCCCCCCCGGTAAAATCCTGTAAATGCTTATTTTATAAAAAAATATGATTTTATTTTATATTTATTCTTACATTATTATTTTTGCATTATGAATGTTAGTATGTGTAGTAACTGCCAAATGTTTTAAGTGGTATTTTTCAACATTAAAAATTTATAAAACCATACTTCTGATAAAATATGAAAAAAGAAAGATTAAATGCATTGGCAATCATATATATTGGAAATAAGTAATGTAGTACTGTAGTAATGTTTCTACTAAACTTGGTTAATTAAAAAATTATACAACATTAAGTATATATACATAATGTATTATAAAACATTTCACTAAAATTTATTTCTGAGTTATAAAACGTATTTTTTGTTTGTGACTTATAGAGATTTCATATTCATAATATGTATATATTCATAATATGTATATATATATATATATATATATTATATTGTTCTTAATAAGTTTGAATTATGCATACAATTGAGAATTATTGAATGAAGTATAAAAATACTGTTTAAATAATATTTTTAGTTTTTAATAGTTGGGCTATATTATAGTAAATAACAATGTATTACATTTTGTATAATTTTTTTAATAAACAAATTTATATTTTTAGTGTATCTAATGCAATAGTAGATCAATTACTTTTGGATATTGATCATGTATGTTCTGTGTCTGGTGAAGAAGATTTATCTAGTTTGAAGAAATACATTCTAATTGAACGAGGATGGAGATGTCTAACAGTTTTACATTTGCTTGGCACTCAAGTAAAATTATAATATTTTTTATTGATTCATATTTTTATTTATTAAATAATTATTTATAAAATTCAATAGTATTGTATCAGTTCTTTAAAGCTGCATATATTATGGACTCCAAACTAGGGTAAATTGTTCATTAATATATTGCTTATGATGTGATATCAAAAACATTGTTAAAACTATATCAGAAACTAATTTTTCTGACATGTTTGTACAGGACTTAAGTCATGAGCTTAGAACATAGCTTAAGAATAATTTTATTTTATGAGGTTAAAAAGTTTTTTAATATTATTGATTTTAAAGAACAATATTACTGTATGACTTTTAAGTAGTTTTTTATTGTTACAATAAACAAAATTAATCTTTGAATAAGATATTAATTAATTAATAATTTTTATAAAATCATTATATTTTAAAATAGTACAATTTTAATAAAATACATGAATTTCTAAAATTTAATATGGATCATTTTTAGGAAGTCCGACAACTAAAGGAATTGGCTAATGTTCTAGTATCAATTTTCACAATATTCAATGATGATGTTGATTGTAAAATAACTTATGATGCTAAAACAATTAATCCATATATTTCTCCGGCGGATGAAACAAATTTGAAACTCGATGATTTAATTAAGTTAACAAAATTTCAAGGTATGAAATCAAAATCAAAAACTCAACTTAATTCTATATATGATAGATCAAGTCCTAGTATACCTAGATCTCGCCGAGTTAGCTCTGTATCAGCAAATAGGTATGTTATTTAGTTGTTTATTATTTATAACATACATAAATATTTTAAAATTGCATTATGTTTTTTTATAGGATAAAAACTCATTCATTGGAAGGCGATAAATCAAAAATGGTTGAAGAATCTAGCGAATCTGAGTCTCAAACTGCATTAGATGTGATGAAGTCACCTAGCACACTGCGTATTCGTTTTAACCCAATGGACTTTGATTACTTTACAAATATTGTACGTAGTGAAGACGAACATAATGCATCTGATGATGAAGAAATCAACTTGGCCAAAAGAAGAAATTTGTACCCTGGTTATTTTTATGATGAACATATTAAATCTATTACCAGTCACACTTCAACTCCAAGTCAAATAAAGTTATTAGTATTAGATTTATTAACACAAATTTTATTGTTTGGTACTCAGAACCCTTTAAAATATAATTTAAAAAGTAGTCATCAGTTTGTACCATTCATAGTTATGAAATTTTCATTAGATAGTATATGTGTTTCTCAATTTGATGTAAGCAATACTGATGATCATATAATACAATCAAAAATGTTGTACAACATGGTTTTGGCTGTTAAAAAACTGTATCAGTATCAAAATATCAGTGAAACAATTACGCAAGAAGGTATTGTACCATTATTGTTGCAAATTTTAGAAAACTTATTAAACAAATCAAGAAAAAACGAGTTAAAAGAATATCCTATTCGACAAAAAACTCTTTTTGGTGTTGTGTGTGCACTACTGATGTTATCCTCATTGATGTTATTTGAGTGTCATTCGTATAATAGTCATTTCCATTTTTTAAAACAAATTCGAGTAATACTTGACTGCCAACGAGGCAAACTAATTGAAAAATGTATTTCATTGATACTTAGTGTACGAGATCAAGATGCAGAACTTTCCACTAACCATGTTAAAATTATTATAAATTTACTTGGTTTATTAGTGTTGAACATGAAGAAAATAAGGCAACGCATGGTACATGTACAGCATTGTAACAAAATGAGACATCGACATTGTACTAAATCTATGTTGCACCATCATAACAATCTCTTTGGAGAGGTATATGTAAGTAGTATAGTTCCATCTCAAGATACTAGCCAAAATTGTTGTGTTACTTCATTGTCAATGATTCTTATTCGACTTATGATTAACTTGGATAACCAGGATAAAGAATTATGGTTTTATTTGGCTAAGACAATTGGAGTAATAGGAATATGTTGTTGTGTGCCACTGTCTTTAATTTTACCAAAGTTATTAAAAATGGTTGGTGATCATGACCATAAAAAGAGTTATATGATATTACAACTGATGGAAAAAACTCTGTATCGAGATACAGGTGTTGCATACAAAGATAATTCTTGTAAGGTATGTTGTGATGATGATGACACTTCACAAAGTAATATAAATTCATATGAAAAAAACAAGAAAAAAAAGGAACAAAAATGGATTACCTTTGAATTGTTTAGAAAATTATTGACTGGTTCAAGCATTAAACTGTCATATACAATTGGATTACATTTATCAAAAAACGCTTCAGTATTTATAAAGGATGTACAACATGTAATGTTGTTTCGTATATTTTATCCAGTATTTAAAACTAGTGAAAAATCGTACAGGGAAAATAAGAATGATTCTGATCGTTTTCTAATAAATGTTTCATTAAATATATTTAACATATTATTAGCTTCTCTAGATTTTACATCAGAATTTGATTCTCTAAATGGGGTTAAATACTTAAAAGTTTTAATAACTGATCCAATTTTTACAAAATTATCTTGCAATGTGTTGGAAACAAAAATCATGTCAAAAATGTGGACCTTAAATCAAATTAAAACTACTCCAATTTTAATTACTGATAGTCAAGCAGAAGATTTAAATATTATTGTAACTGCAGTTTTTAATTTAGTTGAAATATTTTGTGACTATGTAATGAAACCACAATCAATAAAAATTAATTTGAAATTTAAATATAGTTTATCAGCTTTGTCAGATTTTTTAAGAGAAGATTTGACATTCAAAACTATAGAGCAGTACAATGACTATAATAGTGTCATAACAAGATTAGGTGATTTATTTCAATGTTTAGCTAGACTTTCATTGACATGTCCTAGAATTAGAAGTTATTTACAAGTTTCATCTGTTGTGTATCATTATGACACTCTTCTATCTGTCGTGTCTTTATTATTAACCAGACCAATTAGTGTGGAAGGTCAGTTGATTTTGCTGTTTTTCTTTAACTATTAAGTTATACTTATTAATATAAAGTTTATTAAATTTGTTTTTTATGCTATTATTTTCAGGTATGAATGTAGTTACAATTGAAGATAAAAATGTTATAAATTTAAAGCTTATTGAATGTTTACTAGTCTTGAATTTATCAATTTTTGAGGATAAAAGTAAGTAAAGGAATTAGACTGTGATTAGAATCTTTATCATATAATTCTGGTTTAGAGTGCTTTATAAGCATGTAGGGTATCATTTTTAATAGTATTTGTATTTCATGGTTTTTTTTGAGTATGGTGTTCTTTAATGCAAGAAGTGAGACTAGGTCAGGGAAAAGTAAAAAAATGAGTATAATCTTAATGATAATATTATTGATACCCATATTTAATATTACACCAGAAATAAATATTCCATACATTAAAAAGCAACCACAATAAAGAGTTAAGAGTAGTCGGTTATGATCAGAGCCCAACTTAGAGGGGGGGGGGCTAGGGGGCTGCAGCCCCGGGTCCCGATATTATTATAATTTAAGTTGATAATTTAGAATTTAGATAATAATTAATTTTGGGGCCTCATTAGAAAAGGGCCCCAAAATTTCTAAGTTGGGCTCTGGTTATGATGTTATGCTGTTAATAACAGAGTTAATAATGATATTGCTTATAAATAAAATAAAAATATGAACAGCGAAACATGCCTCACAACACAATAACCTATATTCCTACCTATTTTTCAATTAACTAACTCACAGTTTCTGGCAGAATGAGACAAATTGACTAGTCTCATATTTATTTTTATACTATGGATACTTGGGTATTTGGATGTTTACCGAATTGATCTACCACATTGAGTACCATTAGCCTATAAGTAGTCTACTCTCTGAATACTATAAAAATGAATAACATGTATTATATTAAATTCAAATTTTGTAAAATCATATTGTATTTAAATTTATTAAAATAAAATAATTCTTCTGTATTCTAAGTGGATAATTCGGTTGTAAATTCCTGTTGTTAGATATTTGTATAAGTTATTATTTATAATATATTGTTAATTATTTTTATCATATTTGTATATAGTTACATTGGATTCTCATATAAAAGATTTGTTGATTGAAGCTTTGTCTAAAGGATACATTGGAATTAAACAAGTCTGTAGTTCTTTAATAAAATGTGCTACAGTATCTTATAATCGACAAGCCTTAAATTCTATAACAACTGATCAATCATTAACTACGGTATATTATGATTAAATATTTTTTTAAGCAATTGATTTAGTATTTATATAATATAATTATGTTTATTCTAAATAGTTATTGGAAATAGAAACACCTGGTAAAGCTGAATGGCTGCCATTTGATGATGATGATGATTTTATCTCTGGTGACGAAGGTTATGAAGCAGATATTGAGTTTCAAAGTTGGATAAATATTGACTCATCTGACAAGTGAATACATTTTTTAGAACTGTAGATTATTTTAATTATATCCTGTGGTATACCCAGGAGAGGGGGCTTTGAGAACTAAAACCACCTCATAAAAAAAAAAAAACTTATATTTTATTACACATTATTATTTATTTATTGATAGTATATAAATTACTATTATTACAGTATATTGTTTTGTTGAAAATATATTAAAAAGGTGAGGTTTTTGTTTCATTTGAATTCTGAACGGAGTGATTAATATATTGATTCTACAATGATGTGTTTTTTTTTTGAGCAATTATAGACAACTGAAAAATTAGACTTTTCTAAGTATTTTTTTTTAAATGTCGAAAAAAAACTTGAATATCTAATTCAAGGTTTCATAAAAGTTATTCTTATTGTAGTTAAAAAAAAAAAAAAAAATTAAAAATCACATTTTTTTTTGTATCTAAACACTTATAGTTCAAATTTTTATGAAAGGTTAGGTTAGGACCTAAGGATAACGATTTATCCTCAAACAATTTTTAAATATTTGTTATTATTCAAAAAGTATAAGTTGTAGATACTTGCAAATTTCACCAGTTATTTAGTTTAACATTTTTTTTACATAATTCAATTTTCAAAATATTTTGCTTATTTTAACAATATTTATAGGTATTTGAAATATATGTTTTTTTTTTTTTATAAATATCAATAAAATTGTTTTGGGTTAAAATACTTGGAAATTTAATATAAAGTTCTTCATGAGTTAGTCTTATGGTGATTCAAAAATTATATGAATACATAGGCACAATTTTTTTTGGTATTAGGTTAAGTTGAGTTCAAATATTGACAAATATTCATCAAAATCATGAATATTTTAGTTATTTTTGTAGTTAAAAATTTAAAAAATTTTTTTAAAAGTAGCTAAAAATTTAAAATTTAATATAAGGTTTTCCATTAGTTTGTTTTACAATAATTATAAAAAAAGTTGACTGTTGGCCAATTAAAAAGATTATAGATTTTTACAAAATCAAATTTTTCATATGTAAAATAACAATTTTTTTCAATCAAATAATTTCTAGATGATCATTACAGTTTAAAATAACTTTTCATGAAAACTTGAAGCATACACCAGTTGTTTAAATTGCCATTTTTATACATGATTCAATTTTGAGGTATTCAGATCATAAAACATAAACCACCTTTTTTACCACCCAGTGAAAATATCCTTGGCTGATAAGTTATTTTTGTTAAGAATCATTTTTGTATACAATGATTCCTATCATTGCATTCAAATTTAACACATTTATTATAGTGACTTAATCTATGTCTGAGGTCTACTCGATATCTATTGAACAGTAGAGCGTTACCCACTGTCAACTTTTTTTTTTTAATTTGATTATTATGTTAGATAATAGATAAATATTAATAATTACATGGTATGGATTATGGTTATTGCCTTTATTGCCATTATGGTTATAACTTTAATTTTGGATTTATAAAATGACAGTTATGTTAGGTGGTTGTAGGGGTGCTGGTTCGGTATGCGCTCTACAGATTTTGCCGTTCTAGTGGTTCTACACTCGATTTACGTTTGGTACGGAAATATCTGCCTCGGTTTTATATATTATATGTTGGGTTTTTCTTTCGACTTATCTTATCTTTGATCATCTTTACCTTAAATTATATTATACTTACTGTACATTTTATTACAGTCGTTTTCTAGTGTTCACTAGTATCGTTATAAGTATAATATTTTATAATTTATAATTTTGTATTAATTGTTAACTGTGATGGCTGTGATGACGTTTCGTGAGTTTTATACTACAGTAGTGTCAAATGAGATCGAGTGTCATCGGTTTCTAGTAGAGAATTGACCTGTAGAGCGCATACCGAACCAGAAACTTGATTGTAGAGCGCATACCGAACCAGCACCGTTGTAGGCTGTCACTTTTCATTGATAACAATGACAAAAATAATAATAAATACTGTCAATTGTTTGTGTCATGAAATTAAATTAGTTGAAATAGTATTTGTGTGTGAGTGTGAAAATAATAATAATTGTCGGGAAAGTAGGAAAACTTATGTTTATGTTCTATATTTTTAATGTTGATTATGAGTTAAAACTCATTACAATATACTTCAATATTTAAAAATTATAAAATATATATTACATTAATATTTATAGAACTGCAGATGAGTCAATATCCCATAAAAATATTCATACAGATACAAAAAAATTGAATATTATGCATCCAGCATTGTGTACATTGGCTATAGACCTAATGTCTTTTTCCAGGTACATTTAAATTTGATTTAAAATTTCATCATATTTTAATCTAATTAAATTTATATTTTCATTTTTTGAAATCTAGAAATCTTGAAAATATAGATGGAATAATTTACTGTTTACAAAGATTAATTGCTATTTGTAAAGACAATGACGAAAGTTGTATTAAACTTGCTAAAGAAGGACTAATTTCTAAATTGTTAAGTTGTATTAAAGAACATGTTAATAACAATGAACGATCTGAGATTTGTAAGTATACTGGTTTTTGTAATTTGATTTTGCTAACCTATAATTTTACTTATCTACCCTACAAATGATTTGTTTTAATACAGACGATAAAATTTATATGTATATGATGGAACTTATTGCTTTAATGGCTTGTCATTATATAGAAACTATTGAACTTGAGATGTATTTGAACTTGTTTAAAACGCATAATCCACCCATTGTAAGATAATTTATTAGTAAAATTTATGTGAAATGGAAGTTTATAAAGTTTATTATTAATATTAATATTTTTTTTCATTTAGAAGTTACTAATCTTGCCATTAGTTTATGTGACTGATCATATGCCAATTGTATGGCGACCATATTACAGTATTCAGTTTCCTGCAAAAGTAATCTCAGAGTTACCAGTTAGTGATAGGCCTGCTGAAGCATTAGCAATTTTAATTCGAGAAAACCATAAAGAAATGAGTATGAAAGAACAAATTATGTTTTAAATATAAATTATTATTAATTTATTTTATTTTAGGATTGCTGACACCATGGTCGGTATTTGCTCTAAGTCTACCTATAAACACAGATCTTGGATGGTCTGTATTATCAACAGGCTTTTCATTATCAATGTGGTTATGTTTAGATCATGTGCATAAAAGAATAATTATCAAGAGAAACAATTCTGCAGAATCTATTGGAAAAAGTAATGATATTATAACTTAGTATTATCTTCAATAATACAGATATAGTATATTAATATATAAAATGTCTTTTAGCTCAAAACTTACAAAAAGAAGCAAACAATTTAGATGATTTAACCCATGTATTTTCAATTGGATTTGATGCAATGCTTATAGAATTTTGGTTGAACCCTTTAACTGATGGTTTTGTTGTACGACTTACAAGGCCAAATGAAAATAAATTTGAATTACTCTCTGAAGTAAATTTTAACAACTGTTTGAGTTTAATTGCCTGGCATCATGTTGCTATTAATGTAAATGGTATTAAAAAAGGAGATAAATTTATTGAGGTAAAATATTCGAAATTCAATTTTAATATGTTTAATAATTACTAATTTTTTTTCTTTAGATAACTCTTATAATAGATGGACTATGTGAAAATAAAGCTAATCTCTTGTTTAATGGGTTTCTTATTAAAAAGCCTCGACCATCAAATGTTCTCTTAGGTGATACAAGAGATAACACTTCACCTATTTCAATTGGAAACATTTTAATGTTCAGATTGCCTGTTCTAACAAAAGAATGTGCTAGCATTCTTGCAGCTTTTGGACCTGATTTAGAAAATTTAGCTGATTGTTCAAATAATCCATTAAAACCAAATTTTAGCATGTTGTTCAATGATTCAGTTTTTAATTTAAATACGTCTTTGAATTCTAATTTGGACTGGAATCAAATATTAAAACAAAGTTTTGAAATCATTAAACCTCTGCAGGTAATTTACATTTATTAAAACAATAAATTTGTTATTTTATTTAAAAATTTAACTTCGAAATAATTTATATGTAAAATTGTTGATGTTTGATTTAGGATGTTATATTATTGAGTTTTACTCCAAGACAACCACTCACAGTCTGTTTGTATTCTTTGACTCTTCCAAATCCTACAGGTAACATTTTTTTCTATTCAACTTTTATTTAATATGCAGCTTAGAATATAAAAACAATATATTCATATTATTGAATGTATTATACAATTTTATTTAATTAACAAATTATATTTTTTTTATGGAATGTGATCTATGGTTATTTTAAAATAATTTTGTAGAATAGAAAAATCAATAATAATATACATTGTACTTAATTTATAAAATGTACATTAAAAAGTATTAAGATATATATCATAATTTATGAGTAATGTGTACTTTTTAAGTATTTCATAATATGTTGTGTATTATTAGGTTCTTTATTCCCTCCTACTCAACCATTAATGTTCAAGATGACTGCTTATGATTTACGTGCATGCCAGAGTCCACCTCAGGTGATATCTACAGTTATTGTTAGTTCTATTAAAGTGCTTGAGCCAAATGGATTATTGACTGTTGTCAATAAAATAGGAGGCATGCCTCTAATATTATTTTTATTTGCAAGGGTAAATAAACTATTATTTAATGTTAAATAGCTTAAATACTTGATTTTATGATAATTTATCATGTATTAATCAGGTTATAGAATTGCAATCATCTTCTAATGATCAAGTACAAGCATTAAAAATTTTGTTGCATTTTGTACAATCTGATTCTAAATTGTATTCAGAATTTATTACACTTGATGGTTATAAACTATTAACAAAAGCTTTGACTTCATCAAAAATTCAACCTAGTTGTTTAATGTTAATGGTATTTATATATAATACTATTTATAATATTTATATAATTATAATAGATAAATAGTAAGTATTAAATGTATATATATTTTTTAATATGCAGGTTCTCTTAGAAGCAGGTTGTAATAAAAAGGGAGCATTTGTTTATGTAAATGATGAATGGATTGTCAATATGTTTTATGAAGGTGTTTTATTGAATACTTGTTTTATAAAAGAAGTAATTTTACCATGTTGGAAGACATGGACTACCAATAATCAACAGATTATTCAGTATCTTTTCAAATTTTGTAAACATCTTTTATCATTGAACCACCCACATAGGAAATTTAATTTGAAACAAATTCAATCATCTGAATTATTAGAATCAATTTTATTGCAAATTAAGGTAGTTCTTTTATGAAATAAGTTTTTTAATTTATATATTTTAAAATATTTGTATTATTAATGTTTTGTGAATAGTGTCAATTATTGTTAGAAGATTCAAATGAAACCACATTAATAGGATGTGTTCAAAAAGATTTAGTTGATTTCATACAAAGTATTTTTGATTTACGAACAAATAAGAGTTATATTACTTTAATATTAGACTTTTTGATTGCTGTGCATCCAAGTAAAAATTTATATTTGCCTCATTTAAAAGCATCTGTGTATTTTGTTCTATCACCTCAATCAAGAATGTATGTTTCACCTGATTTTCACATTCATGTATCGTCAGGTATTTATTAAAATTTTATTCTTAAATTTGGTTATTTACTTTTAATTCTAGTTTTTTATGTATTATTTTTAGAATCTGAAGAGTCTGATACTAAATTAAATTTAAACGAGTACTCAGAAACTGACTTTTCTGGTTCTATAGATACTCATAGGTTAAATACAGAATTATTAAAACTTCAGGTATTATATATCTCTACTATGTTTAATATTATTTTAATTCATTTAATTGGCACATGTTTGATTTGTTATATCAATTTTAAACTATTTTTTCTCGAAGGTACGGCAAGAGTTATTAAAAAATAATCAAATATATTCATCCAAAGCTAGTGAAGGAACATCAGAAAGTAGTGAACATTTTGTTCCAGAAGAGACTGGTCAGGATTCTGGAATAGATGGTAGTGTAAAAGATGTTTCCTTAGCGATGAAAAATAATGAAAAAAATGTGTTATTGGATTATGGTAATGCTTGTGAAGCGGAAGTGTACTTTGGAGCCCAAGTATATCTATCATTTATAAATATTAATAATTTAATTTTTTAATAATATTATTAATAAAAAATGGTGTTTATTTCAGGAAAAATTAAATGAAAAACAATTTAAATCTTCTGATTCTGAAAGTCATAGTGAGATGATTGAAGGTTTATTTTCTATTCTAAGAAATGTTTTAATTAATATTTCAAATTGTGTTCCCGGTAATGTTATTGATAAAATGTTTGACGCAGAAAAACTGGTGGTTTTACTCAACAATCCCAGTCCGTCAATTAAAATTATCATTTTAAAAGTAAGTTTGATGTTAATTTTGTTTTATTATATTTATTTAAAATTTCAAAATCTTTCTTGTTCCAGATAATATGTGTATTCTTACAAAGATGTAGTCAATCGTATGCTAAGAAATTTGTGACTAAATTTAAAGGATTTTATCAAATGGCAAACATATTGTCATTGCACCAAACTACAGTGAATTTAGTTGACACTTGTGCTTCAATATTTACGGGTAGTTATTGGCTTCCTTTGGATCAACAACTGCTATGGGATCAATCTGTTGAAATGGGTTCCTTTAATTTCTCGGCAGTTCCATTATTATTGTCATTGTTACCTAAATCTACATTTAATTTGACATTGTGTTCAAATATAATAAACTTCTTTCTCAAACTCATAACCAAGGTAAGAATTTCAGTATCATTGCATTTAATATGTTAATTGTGTACTGACACCAATTGGTGTCATGAGGATTGTTCAGCAGCACATTTGATGCCATTTGGCATTTAAAATACATTAAAAGTAAATGGTGTATTTTTCCTATGTGTTGCTGAATATTATTATACTATTATTTAGTCTGATTAAAAGCTTGTTTTAAAATATGTATTCATTTACCGCTGGGAGTTTGGGCCATATAAGTACAGTTTTTTTATGTTATTTTTAGGAAAAGACAACATGTTAAATTAAAAAAAAAAAACAATGATTTCATTTCTATGTATGTTTTTAGGTTCCACAGTGTTTGCATACTATTTTAGAGTATGGTTTGGTTGAATGTCTATTAAAAACATTATCAGTAATTGCTAGTATTTATCCAACATCTCAGAGTCATATAGATTTAAATAAACAAGAGATACTTGTTGATGATATAAATTCATTATTAATAACATTGATTACTTCAGCTATTCATACTCCTGGTATACAAAATATTCAGGTTAGTATCTGTATTTTATTTTATTATTATCAACTTACATAATAATTTAATCTAACTTATTTTTATTATTTTTCAGATTTTAAATGATTCTGTTTACCAATGTCGTTATTTACAAAAAACAGAAATACAAACATCAAAAGAAGGTATCAGGTCTAATTTAACTCTAAGAGAAACACAACGTTTTATTTTAGAATCTGGAATGGACACAATTCAAGATCTCATACAGACTCAACCACCACTAGTTCCTGCTTTGTCCCGGCTGAAAAAGAACTTGAGTTCTGGTATTTTACTTATTAAATAAATAACTATTTTAAGTTGATTTTATTAAATTATTTTGTTTTGCTTTAACTTCTTAGTGTTATCGTTAAACAACCCAAAAGAAACAAATAACATACCATCCATATCAAATAGTGAATCAAGCCTATTTAGTATTGTATCTAATAGTAACCGTCAAAAATCTTTATCCAAAGCAGAATTAATTGAGAGATACAAAAATATAATCATTCGATCTGTTGAGTTTATTTTTGCTTCAAGTATGTCAAACAATGTTCATAAACCTATATAAATAAATAGCTGGTTTTTTATTTTATAATATAAATGAACATTTCATAGATGAGGAAAGAAGTGATGAAATTACTCCTGAAGTTGCGTTTGGATGCCATTTATTCACAATTCTTCTGTACAATCTTACAAGTATTATACAAAACACGAGAGAACAGAGACAGCATCCATGGGTGTCTATTTATGGAGCTGCTCGTGATGTTATAAGGTACAAGAATTTAGTATACATTTTTAATATTTTCTAACCATAGAATCAATATGTTTATGATAATATTATTGACATATAATTTAAAAACTCAGTGTTAAACACTTTTCTACATCAATTTTTGGGGAACAAAAAGTTACCAGTAATATTTTCTTTGATATGGACATGGGAATAGCCATTTGGATATTAGGATAATAGAATATAAAAAAGTCAATTTAAATACATTAATATTAAAAATTAAAATATAATTTAATAAAGGTAGGCAAATGGATACTACTCTGCTGTACATTAGGTGTCAAGTGAGCTACTTTTATGGGTGTATTAAATTTGAATTCAGTGTTTTATAATTGTATATGAAAAAATCACTTTGAGTAAAAACGGGCTAATCTAGGCTGGCAGCCTATACCACCAAGTATATTTTATGATATGTTAATTAATTTTATATAGTATTTTAATTTTTATTATTTTAAAAATATAATAATATTTTTAATATTTATCATTATTATATTTTGTTTTTGATATCTAAATGGCCAAGTCCATTGGTCCTATATTGATATATCAAACACTATATCATCAATAGATATCAACATAAAATTTTTGTATTTTTACTTATTTTATAACATACATTGAAAATATATAAGTTGTTGATAAAATAATTTTTTATTTATTGAGTTAAGCCCTCAAATTTAATTTATGGTATTTAAAATAAATTTCTATTATTTTAATCATGGTTAAATTTTTTAAGTTTTTAAAAGTAAATTACAAAAAATGAATTATAGTATAAATTAAAATAATTTATTTTTTTAGATTGCAAGGTGCCAATTTATTAGTATGGCTTTTAAGTCCTCATCAAACAACAAGGATACGAATTTTTGCTGTAAAATCATTATTAAACGAACCTAGATCTAAAGAATTGTTCAAAAACATAATATATATAAATCCTCAGGTATGTATTTTTTATCCTAAATTTTTTTTTTTTTTTTAATAATAAATAAATAATTTATTTTTATTATAACCTAGATCGCTGGGTTATTCACGAGTAGTTTAATTTTAAATTTCTCTTTTAATTTGTTTTTAAATTAAATATTATAATTATCTACATAAAATAAACATACAAAATACAAATGGAGTGTGTTAAGTGAATAATCTCTCTTGGATAGTTGATTATTTTAATAGTTAATGATTAGCTTGTTCTATTTGTTAATGATATTTGAGGGATAATAGTTAAATAGTGTATTGTCAAGAGTTTCTAATATGTTTTTATTTTTTTGTAATTAGAGCAGAGATTACATGGTCCTAATACTTAAAATGTGTATGTAATTATAAATTAATATTGATCGAAATTTACATCAAACACATGGTTTTGGTTTTATAATAAATGTATGTATTAATAATCAAATATTTCTATTAAAATATTTTATAGTATAACAATTAATATATCGAAAATGTGCCCTTAAAAAAAAATATTTATAACAAAATAAATGTCTTCAGAATAAATTAATAATAAAATAAACATAGATACAAATTTCCTATTTTTATTTAACACTAGATTACATGCTTAAAAAATATTCATGAGAATCTACGCAAACGGTTTTTTTGACCGTGTGTTGAAACATATCAACTAAAACTCGATGAATTGAAATAATAATTATTATATTGCTCTTAAATAAATAAAAATTGTCAAGTGCTTTTATTGATACTTAATATAAACAAATTAAACTTTCATATAAATGTTATTACACATAAGGTTATAATATCACAGTATATCATGCACATAGTCTTTTAGGAAGTTTATTCAATAGATAATGAACTTTGAACCCTTCTATAGTTCAGACATCAAATTGTATTCAATTGGGAGTTTATCTAACTTAAGTTTATCACCTAATTAGAAAGTACTTAGGTTGGGTTAGATTAATATTTCAAATTTTTGAAGCAATGAACAAAATTCTAAAAGCCTGGTCTTTTTGACCGTGATGCGTGTGCTCTAGGGTTAATAATTTAAAAAAAAGCTAATCCATTAGTTATCTGCCTTCTTCATAATTCAAAATATATTTTACTTGAGTAAAATAATAAAATTTAAACTAGTAATTAATTAAAATATAATAATCAATGTTATCTATAGTCGATGATTTCACTTATACACATACAAATTAATAATAGTTTTAAAAAATGTATATTTACTTAATATAAATTATATTTTACATTTTTAGATTGAACAAAGGTTTTATGTTTTTTTGTATTCATTGATGAATGCTGATTTGACAGTACCTCTTACTGAAGAGGAGATGTGCACTTGTGAAGCATTAAAAGAACACCTAATTGAATTAGAATTATTAACTGCTGACAGTAATGGAATTGTGTATGAAAATGAATGGAAGAATCAGATAAATCAAGTTTTAAGTCAAATGAATATAGAATTAAATGGAATGGATGTTAGTCAAAGCGATAATATTATAAAGTATGTTTTTATTTAATTTTTAAACTAAAAAAAACTGTGCTACATTATTCTTGTTGTAAAATTTCTGGTCATCCAGCTAAGTTAAGAATGATTGCATTTAAGTAGATCAACTGATTTAGATCTGTTGTACTAAATAACTTTAAGATTTAATTACCTACTAAAATAACAAATTGTAATACTTGAAACTGTACAATATTTTTTATAGAAGTGCTTGTAAGTGGGACAACACAATAAAGTTAATTTGTAACTCTGCTATAGCAGTTACAACAATTGTGTCAGATGAACAAAATTCCCATAGGAAACTAGTATTAGAAAAAACTAAACAAAATTATAGAAATACCATACAAGCAACAATACGATGGAAATCTATTATCAATCAAATGTCCCATGAAAAGGCACCGTGGTATTTTCCAGAGTCATATCCAACGTAAACAGTATATCTCGTAAATAATATTCTGGACATAATTTTTCTAAAATTCATGTTCATATAACATATATTTTTAGATCGTGGGAACTTAATCCAACAGAAGGACCTAGTAGAGTGAGAATTCGCCTTCAAAGGTGCCATTTAAATATTAAAAAAAAATTCTTCAAACCTGAATATTCAAAAAAAGCTGGTTTGTGTTGTATTTTCAATTATTATTGAATTTTAATTATTGCTAACACTTATTTTTATTTAAAGAAAAAAATGATATCAAAGGACCTCTAGACTACTTAGTATCAGATGATATGGAAGTTCCTGTATCCTCTACTGTTGTTGAGAGTTTATTGTCTCAAGAAAAAATATCGTATATGTGTACTGCAAAACTAGTACACCCATGGCAAAAAATTAAATGTGAAATTCTTATCAGTGAAAATGCAATTTACATTGTTCCTACTGAAAATATATCAAACGTAAAATTTTTCAAAATTAATACAATATATATATTAAATTTTTGTTTATATTATAACAGTTTCTACAAAATGATTATTCGCATGTTCTTAAATTTGAAGAAATCAAAGAAATACATAACCGCAGATTCTCACTGAAAGAAAAAGCTGTTGAAATATTTCTTACTAATGGAAAAACGTTTTTAATTGCTTTTCATTCTCAAAAGGTACCTTCATTTTTTTATTTTATTTATACATTTCATCACATAAAACTGGTATTTGTTCTCAGGAAAGAGATGAATTTGGAAGTTATTTATTAAATTTTCCATTGCCAAATCGTATTACCAATGAAATACTAAGTGAAACAGTTGATTTATGGAGGACACGTCAAATCACCAACATGGAATATTTATCGATTCTAAATAAAATGGCTGCACGATCATATAATGATTTAATGCAATATCCTGTTATGCCATTTGTTTTAGCTAGTTATAATACCATGGAATTAGATTTGAATCAATTATCCATATACAGGTAAACTATAAAATACTATACTCTATTCTACCTAAAAGTAAACCATTTTCGCGCATGGAGACTGAGCTGCTGGCAGTCGACCGATCCCCCCCCCCTCAGTGACTATCAGGAGCACTGTAAATAGTCATTAGTTGTCGTCAGCGCTCCCCTGGCAACAAATATACGCAAACAAAACGAGTTTTGGTCGGCCGAGTGGTTCACTCTTAGGTGAAATAGAGTATAACAATTATGTTAATATTTTTGTAAATATTAAAAGATTGATAACATTTATCATAAATAATTTAAACTAAACTATACATTTGTGTGTTTTTTTTTAATATTAGGGATTTAAGACGGCCTATGGCAATTCAGAATAAAAAAAAAGAAGCTCATTATATTCAACATTACAACGTAATATTTTTTATTTTCACCCTTGATTTTTATTTATGTGTGCAATTTATTTAATTCCAGTATTTGAAAGAAGACATTCATCACTTTGGAACTGATCCACATCACTATAGTTCACATTACAGTAATTCTGGTACAATATTACATTTCTTGATCAGAGTCCCACCATACACTCAAATGTTTATTAAATATCAAGTAATACAGTAGAATTTCTCAATAAAAATATAGTTCATTCTATCATTCCTTGTTACAGGACAATAACTTTGATGTACCAGATCGATCATTTCATTCTATGGAAATCACCTGGCGTTTGTCATCTGATGAATCGACGACTGACTTGAAGGAACTTATACCCGAGTTTTACTATTTACCTGAAATGTTTATGAATTTCGAGCAATTAAATTTTGGTATTAAGCAATCTGGAGAAATTGTTGATTCTGTCAAACTACCAATATGGGCTCAAAACAATCCAAGATTATTTGTACTTATTCAAAGGTAAATAAAATATTTATTTATAAAAAATTTGATTTAATATTATTGGGATGCTAAACTAATGTTTATTGAAAGGCAACTTCTGGAATCTGAAATAGTTAGTGAAAATTTACCACATTGGATAGACCTAATATTTGGTTATAAACAGACTGGTAAAGCAGCAATTGATGCAATCAATGTGTTTCACCCAGCTACTTATTATGGATCACATATAGAAGAGACAGAAGATCCAGTCGCGAGATCTGCTTTTAAAACTATGATCAGCACTTATGGACAGACTCCTAGACAGTTATTTCGGTTTCCACATCCAATGATAGTCAATGATTACTCTCCTAAAAATGTTACAAAAAATACTAATTGTCGAAATGTTATCAAAGGTAAATTTTTTCTTAGAATCTGATCATGTTCTTTTTATATTTTTTTATTTCACATAACTACTTTTGTAGGCTTAAAAAATTTAAAATGGGGAAGTTATGTTGGATCACCAGAGGAAAATGTCCCCATGTATATTTGGAAGAGAAAACACAAAACTCTGGTTACTAACTTTGTGCCTTTACTTACCAATGATGTATTTGGGTTATCAAACAATTCTGCTTTACTCTTAACATATTCAAAAGTAATTATAATAACCATTGTAAAATTAATATTTTATTTGAAAAACTATTGATTTTAAAATTTAATTTTTATTTATCATATTTTAGGAAAATTCATTAACATTATTAAATGAAGGAGTTACTGTAATGGCTGCAGCGATACTTACTTGGAGTGAATTTGATAATGTGGTCAGAATTAAACAGCGCAAAGAAGCTCCGTCTAAACCAGCATTTAAATTTTTTTCTACAGACAATATCAGCACTATAGTTACTGCACCACACTGCCCTTACGTTTGGATTGGTTTTGAATCTGGAATCATACATGTATACAAGTAATAAAATATTTTATCAAACTTATGTTTTATTTGCATTGATCTTGTTTATTATAAGTGGATGTACAATTTTTATTGAAATATATAACAGTTTTTTAATTAAAAAATTTAATCGCTGTAACGTGTAACTTATTTCAGATTTTATTTTGACATTACTGTTGGTAATGTAGAGATTTTTAAAGAACCAACTGTTCTTGTTGGCCATCGAGCAAAAATATCTTGTATAGCTTTGAGTCCAGCATTTAGTATTGCTGTTAGTTGTGATAACGAAGGAACTGCAATTATTTGGGATTTAAACGATATTGCATACGTGAGATCATTGGAGCCCATGGCATCTCCAGTAATAAAATAATTAAACATTTTATTTTATAATTTAATTTAATATATTCTATCATTTTATATAGATAAATTTAGTTTCCATCAATGAAATTCTTGGCGATATTGTTACAATTGCTTACAACTCTAATAGTGGAAAATCAATTATGACTCTTCAAACTATAAACGCCTCACATATTGGCAGTATAGAAAGTGATAAAAAAATTACTGCAGTTTGCTTTTCTAATGCACCCGAAGGAATATCAGTTAATATTATCGCAACAGGATTAGAAGATGGAAGTGTCAAGTAATTACTGCTGAAATATCAAAATATCAAATAAGTAGATTCTACAAGTGGTATAATAAAATGTTTTTATCTCTAACTAGGTTATGGAGCACATGGGATTTGTCTTTTGTTAACGAAATACCAATTATTCATTTTGACGGAGCAGTTATAGCGTAAGTTATAAATAAACATTTTACTTTCCAATTGTTTAGCTTGAATTTTGTCAAAACTTTCAGTATTATCTATTCGAGTGACTCTCAACATTTGTACATATCAACAGAAGACGGAACAGTAACAATTTGGGAGTCTGCTGGTGCTAAACAAATTAGTAAAACACCCAAATTTTTAAATCTTAGCATCCAATAAAACAAGATGTGTTATATAATGTTTTGTGGTCAGAAGCTTTTCAATATAGTATTATAATAAGACTGGTGCATCTACAAATAAGTATAATTTAATGTATATTTTACAAGCAAAAAGATTACAACTTACAGTGTACTAATTTATAATGGTTTTTTTACTATCATTTTCCTATTTTATTTTGTTGTAAATACAAAATTGAATTATAGATTTAAATTTTTTATGTTAATGTTGATCAATGTTTAAATTAATTTATTAGTAAATACATATATATTTTTTTTCTACTTATGATATATGAATAATGTTAAGAAAAATTACGCCTTGTTTTTTTTTTATAAAGTATTAATATTAAACATATTTTATTATTGTTTTCAGAGTATTTTATGTATCCAGAGGTTAATTCGTTAAAATATTAAAATTATTAATCTGAAGAGTTTATTTGCATACTTATGTAAAAAATATTTAATTAAACGATAAAAATTATTATCTCATGGTCTAACAAACCATTATTCACAAATACGTGTAGTTTAATTTTTATTTAAAACTCATATGTACAAATCATTGCTTTAATGATATTATACCAAACTGTATAATATTAAAGGTTATTAAAATGATTACTAGTAATCATAATAGTTATCGTATTTTAAAATAAATACATTTGAAAGGGAAAATATTGTTATAAATATATAGTTACATTCCAAATTAAAACTATTTTTATTTTAATTTTATTCTTGATTTTAATTAAAAATATATATTGATATATAATATTTACAAAGAAACAATTTAATAATGTTTTAAGCATTCATGTTGTAGTTATTATTATTAAAAAAATATTTTTAATAAAATATTATTTTTAGTTAATTTATTTGTAATATTTGTTTTCATTAATTAGGTAAGAATATTTTTTTACAATTAAGTGATTATAGACTTTGAGTTGATCAATGAATTATAGATTTTATAATAATGTGCGTGTTTTTTTATGTCTGTCATCATCTTTCGGGAGGGTAAAAATGATTTGATTTTCAATTTTGGGAGTTTCCAGTAGCAAATTAAATTTATATGATAATTTGCGGAGTTAAAAGTAAAATATTTTAATTAATTTTTTAAATATTTGTGAAAAAAAATGAAAGAAATATGGACATTTTTACGCTAAACTTATTTTTGACAAAATTAATTTATTATAATGTAATGTGAAATTAATAACTGTAGAAAGTTAAAATAATTGAGTTGAATTGATTTTTATCAAGTGTTTATATTATTATAATTTATTACCTATGATATAATTTTCAAAATATTTTGACTATTTTTGTGCTTTTTATAGTTAATTCTTTTATTTTAATTTGTTTATAATAATAGGTATAATTTTTTTTTGGTCTTGGCAAATACTTGGAAAATTTAACTCAAGATACCTTATAAGCTATAATAAATAGAAATTAAAAATAATAATTTGATCCACAGGAAATTTGTATAAGTGTTTGAAGTTAGAATTTGATTAAAATTGCAAAAACTAGCAAATTATTTTATTTATAAAATTTCAACTGAAAAGTTAAATTAATTTTTTATGTACATTTGAAGTTTAAATTTTTTACAACATTGTATATTCACCCATATATTTTGGAATTCAAAAACTATTTAGTAAAGATCCTTGAAATTATTACCAATTATTTATACTATCATTTTCTAATGGTTTTAAAAATACTTTGACCAAGCTATTTATTGGTATGATAATTTTTAATTTATTTTTTCTATAAATGGCATAAAATTAAATTATTCACAGGGTCAAAGTTCTTGAAAATTTAATACAATATCCAACATATATTGATTTTATATCTAAATAAAAGTATTAAAAATAAATAGGCTAATTTTCTTTTATACAAATTTGAAGTTTAAAATTTAACAAAATCATTAATTTGAAGTACTAAGATTTGAAAATTGTATTTTATATGTAGTTTATTCTAGAACTAAAAAATCTAAAAATATGTAAACTTAATTATTCTTTAGGCATATAAAGTTAAAATTTGAACAAAATTACATAATATTTAAATGATGAATAACAATGATAATTATTTTGTTATGGTTAAAAAATATTTGTGGAGACTTAAATTTTACTTTTAATACCAAATGATATTTTCAAAATATGTAGATTAATGTTTAGATATTATATATTTATATCATGAACCTGTTCATAATGTTTTTGACTACAATTGAAGCAATTTATCTTTAATACTAATAGTATAATAAATTACTTTAATAGCAATATCAAAAAATATATGTGAAATGTATTTAGTGAAATATCATTCAATTCAAATTTTACACATGTTATATTCAACATATACTACATAGAAGAGCAGTTTCTACTTACCAACTTTTATATTTTATTATTAGAAAAATAGTTACTCATATAATATATGAAATATTACGCGTAATTTATATGATAGTACCTGTCAGTGGTGTAGGTAGGATTTTTTCAGGGGGTGAGGTGTTTTTTTTTTAATATAATGTAACTTGAGAAGGATTTCACATTATCTACAACATAGTTATAAATTGTTTTAATAAATTATAATATGTATTTAGCTTCCAAATATTTATTTAAAATAAATAGTTTTGTTTTTTTTATAAATAAATAATTATTATAATGTGAATATTAACAATAGTGTTTATATCAGTTTAATATGGCAACTTAGTCTAGCAATATTTTCTATAACTTTTTCAAAAAATACTTTTATATCACGATGAATGTTCAGTAATGTTAACCTGTTAAGTTGACTTCACTTTTTATATTCTTCAGATATGTTTTCAACCGCCTAAGTGTCGAAAATTATCTTTTTTTAGTTGCAGTAGTAACTGATAAAGAAGCTAAAATAATTCAAAATCTGTATATTGAAGAATATATAGATGTTTTCATTACATTCAGGTATTAGGCTAAACTTTTTTCAACATTATTTATGAGTTTTGTTCTTTCTATAATGCAAATTCCCCCAAAGTTGAATAGTGAGCAGCTTCAATGTCAACTAGTTAGGTTTTCAATAGTGCTTGGAAACATTCATCATTATTTTCTTTATCTTTTATTAACCTATTCCAATATTACAAACATTATATTTTTGTTATAAATATGTCCGAGGGAAATATTATAACACCCAAAACACCCCCTTGACTACTGTTCTCAAGTCTTCACTCAATTACAAATTTTCCTTCTTAAATTATTAAGAATGATAATTTGGTAGTCAGTAGGTTATGTTGATTAACTATGCACAAGCTTATGTCTTATGGTATGACATATTATGTTGTAATAAAGAAAAACACTGTATTACAAATTATAAATATATTTTATTTTACCAACTACTTATTGACTAGTTAAATCAAATATTAAAAATATAATGTATAGAAGTACAAACTTAAAATATATTAAGATAATATACTACAAATGATTTAAATAAATCTGATTCCACCGTCTATCCTGATAACTTCTCCATTTAGAAATGGATTATTGACAATGCTTAAAACAAGATTTGCAAATTCTTCCGGTTGTCCTAACCTCTTGGGACATGGAGTCATATCTGCAAAATAGTTTTTAACTTTTTCTGGTAAATGATTTAACAGTGGAGTGTCAAACAATCCTGGAGATATCGAACAATGTCTAATGCCTTGTGATGCCAAATCCCTTGCAAGAGGTAATGTCATTGCAGCAATTGCTCCTTTGCTGGCTGCAAAAGCAACTTGGCCCATTTGCCCATCATAAGCAGAATATCCTGATGTATTGATCACTACTCCTCGTTGACCATTTTCATCAGTTTCATTATTTCCCATTAAGGCGGCACCCAATCGGATAACATTGAAACTGCCTACAGTATTTACCATAAGTACATCAGTAAATTCTTCTAAGCTATGGGCACTGCCTTTGTTGAAATTAAATACTTTGCGTGCGACACTTATACCCGCACAATTGACAATCAAGTCTAATTTTCCATGAAGTTGTTTACAAGTGTCGATAGCATTCTGAACATCAATTTCAGATCGTACGTCAGTAGGAACAAAACTAGTGTTAGGACCAATTGTTTCAGCAACACTTTTTCCTTTTGATGATTGTAAGTCACACATTATTACTTTGTATCCATCTTTTACAAGTCGTTCAACAGTGGCTTTTCCTAATCCAGAAGCGGCTCCTGTGACTAAGCTAACAAGAGCCTTAGACATGACTGAATTTTACAATAATCTAAAATGCAAATTTATCATTTAAAATATGATAATATAATACAAAAAATGTTTATTGGATTAGTCTTGAATCAACTGACATGTTATTGTAATATTTTAATTAGAAATTTCCTTAATAAAATACCAACTAATGTCTAGGATACATTAAGTAAAAATAACTTTGTTTTTAAAATGATCAAAAAAGTATGTAACACAACACAATGAAGTGGCAACTCCAAGTTGCTTAGTTGTTTTATTAAATAATCAGGTTTTGAGAATCGAGAACAAAGATGTATAAAATAGAAAATAGACACTACCAAGTTATAAATATAATGGATCTTTGAACTTAATTCAAATTTGAATAATATAAATTTATTAATATAATCAATACGTCTAGGAAAGTAAGATCTTTAGATTCTTAACCTACTTAATTATGTTCTTTTGGAAAATTGGAAGTGTACTGCTACCGAGAGGATTAATTATTTTATATTAGAAAGTATTATTAGGTACTTATATAAATCATTATTTAAGTTTAAACCAAGCACGCTGTACATTTAAATTTCTTCGCACACCTACGTGTACTTATATGGTTATATCAGACATTTAAATGCATAAGTTGGAATTTGGTACTCACATTTAGAGTGAAAACGACGGTGAAATAATCAATTGTGAATTAACGGTATCAAATATCAATCATCATATTCGAGCGGTAACAGGTAATTAATTACTAGGAAGAAATAAGAATATAAGATAATTTAAGATTATCATAAAATATAATTCAAATTTAAATTATTGTTACTGAGTATTAAAATTTGGATGCACGTGACAATCACCACTCACCAGCCAGAATGAGGCTTAAATTTAATACTTATCTAATATCTATATGAAATAAAAATATACCGGTACTGGGAAACGATAAGAAAAGTATAAATTCGATAACAAATCAGTGAAATGAAATTTTTTTTGATCCACTGACAGACCGACTGGATTTAGGTTGGTACGTTCGACTATTGTCCGCTGCGACCGGCTACACTGCGTGCGTTCGCGACATTTCGGTCGCCGACGATTGGAAAATATTTTTTGTATTCACGGAAACGGGAAAATGTTGTTCGTTTTCGTTTTTGTCGACGGCTGTTCGTGATTCGTCGTTTCTTCGTCTTACCTCTGCGGTCTGTGCCTGGTGTCTATTGTTATTATTTATTATTATTACTATTATTATTTTCTTTTATTATTATTCAATTTGATTTTTATTTTACAATATTACAATTACATCGCCAATTCTTATTTTTCTCTTCGCTGTTATTGAATAGGTTTCGTGTTTTGCACTTTTGCGTTTTTTTAACCGTCGTGCTCTTTTTTTGTTGGTTTTTTTTTTTACGTTGACCGTTTGTTGCGTTGCCGTTACCATCCAATTATGTCTTTTATGCGGTTTACTTCCTATAAATCATAGGAAATATGTGATATTCAGTCTCGGGACAACGGTCGTCCCCGCCTGAGTGGACCGGTGTCGTCCCGTTTTCGGCCTTTGTCGTCGAAACGGACACCGGCCCGACCACCGCCGTAAGGTTTTAATCTTGGTCCACGCGAACCCGCGTTTGTGTCCTCTAATTGTGCCGGAATAAAGACTAGACTGAACAACTGTTATCTCCACACGTTCACTTTTGAGTCCCTAAGTTTAAATTTTCATCCATCTGTGGTCCGGTCGTCCTCTCTTGCACATCTGTCGCACTCAACGGTAGGTATACCGTCGACACTCATTTGTTGTCGGCACGGTCTTCTCCGCCCAAAGAAGAAAGCTTCAAACCCTATTGAAGCTTTCGAATCGGCATTCATGGAACTATGAACCTGGATTCATTGTCTTATACGTTGTCGCAAATCAGCTATCTCGTTGCTAATTTGTCGAAAAAGAATTACAAGTCTAGCGTTCAAGAATTAGTAGATGTAAGTAGACAACATTTAGTTTCATCAAGTTAACCTATAATAATTTATTTATGTATTGTTCATTACTAGCCAGCTTTTGTATTTTATGAATATAACAATTAGGCACTTATACCTATTTAATTTTAAAGATAATTATTTACTATTTAGATTCAAACATGTATATATTACATCTTATGTACCCAGTAGTCAATGATATTAAAATTAAAGTATATTTTATCTTGATGTTTCAACTTTGTATTTTTATTGATATCAAATATATTTTATTATAATAATTAACATTTATATCATAGTAAGTGAAATATAACCTTATTAGTGTAATTGTTTTTAATATTCAATAATTATTATTTATTTTTATTTCACGACAAGTTGACTTAATAATGGTTTATATCAGTTTAATTCATTGTTTTATCAGCCAATTTTCTTTAGTTACACATTGTGTAAGAGTAGGTGTTTTGAAGTGGGGAATCAGGAAATTAGCTTACTGTTAAACAATATGATAAATTAATTGAAATATTAAGAAAATGAAAGTTCTAATTGTTGTGCAAGTTATCATAACTTAATCAATTCCCTACGCAAATTAAGTGTTTCAATAGTTATTATCTATTTGCATTTTTGAGATGTATTTTATGTTTAAATATATTAACTACCAATTTTTTCTCTACATTTACCTACTTTAAGTTACCATGGGAAATTTTGTAGCATCATAATATACTTAGGATAAAAATTTGTGGTAACCTTAAACCTAAAACTGAATTAACAAACCTTGATTTAACTGCTTATTTAATTTTACCTATTAGAAATAAGTGAACTTAGTTTAAATTAAGCTTTTTCCTATGAAAAGTGGTATATACATTTGTAATTGAATCACTTTTTACTCATAAGTATAGCACATTATACTGTTTTATATACTAACAACATTTAATTAATGCATATAAACCAAAACATGCATTATTAATGTAATGGTATATGAATAACAAAAGTATGTAAGATTTTAGATGTGTTAATAGTATATATTGAAATATAATTCTTTTTCTTTTCTGTTGGTGTGTATTTAAAAATAGATAATTTATCATCAATTGATTTAAAAATTTTATTTTTTAGAATATTAAGTTAAAATTTTTGCTGCAGATCATATTTTTATAATATGATTGTTGTTATGCTGAATAAAATAGTGTTAAGGAATAAATTGTTTTATACGTATTAAAAATAATAATATTGACGTACAGCTTGCATGTAAGAAAGTAATAATTGTTATAACACATGTAAAATTAACAAATATTTAAGCTGTTACAATTCCAAAATAATATAACTTTATTATAGGTAGTGCATTTAATATCAAAGTACATGTATTCCCGGCATTTCCGCACATGTAAACGGTATTAAAAGATAGCAATTTGCATTATTTGTAGCAAATGTGTTAAATTTTAATATAAAACCTATTATTGGAATTTAATGTGCTAAAATTTAATATATTTTGTGCTTTTAAATACAGCAACATTTTTACTAGACTTTAAATTAAGTTAGGTACTTTGTAAGAATATTAAATTAAAATAAAATAAATCTGAAGATACATAGTTTTTAAGCCTTATATCATATTCTTTATTATAGGTTTCTAGGATAATTATAAATTTTACTGTACATACAAGAATAATATTTTAAACTAAGCTTAACCACAACTATATTAAAATACTCTTATTATTTTAATAATATGTTGTTTTTAAAGACTTAAGAAAGACTTTTGGTAATAGTCCTCTTATACACAGTTTATTTATCAATTCTGCTATTCAATAAGCAATTTACACATTCATTTATGATTCATACTTACTCATTACTTAGTGGTGGTTAAACATAGAAGGGAGAATAGATCCATCCCCTTATGACCTTTTTTTTTTATATTTATAATGATTTATATTATATACATATTATATAATGTACCAACCTATTCAATTTTTCTTTAAACATTTTTTTTAATGTTTACAAAATAGGTAATATACCCAACTAGACAATATCCAGTAAACATTTAAATTTTAAGTTAAGTTTCCAGTAAAAAAAAATTGTTTCTGAATAAAAACAAGAATTTTGTTGTTTTGCATTTCTACCATCTATTATACCGTACAGTTAAAATGGGTTTGGTGTTTTTAAATTAAAGATGACAACGTTTGCCAGTTAATAAAAGTTAAAATCTTATTGTTATGCGATAAATTTAATCACCATAATAATAATACAATTTTTTTTTGAATATTATATCAATTTACTAAGTAGTCTAAAATTTGAAAATAATACCCCCCACGTTGTACAAAATTTCAAAAAGTGATGTTCTAATGTAAAAAAGTGCATTTATAGCTAAAACTACAAATTAAATTAGTATATTCCGTATCAAGAAAGCATGAAACAAACTTTTATCCAAGATATTGTTGAATAGGATCAAAGGAAAAAAATTCAGAAGTTATCAACATCCTAACTCTAATCATCATTAATCCTTCAATATCTATGCTCTTATTTCCCAGTTAATATAAAATTCAGATTGATTTACCATTTGGTGAATATAAGTACCCATAATTATTTAATCACGAGTATCTTTATTCTTTTCTTTCTTAATATTCTAACCTATCTTATGTATAGTTATTACTGGTTTTATTTATTTTTATGTAATTTGGTAAAAGAGTTTCTGGTTTCTCTTTAAACATTTTAAATAAGGTTTTCATTATGACCAAAATAAAATATGTTTTTGTTAGTAGATAGATACATTTCTAAATTTCATATTGGGCCATTATTAGACATTTTTAAGAGTACCTACTCATTATTTTATGTATGAATATTAATTTTTTATAATATTACCATGGCAGTATCTAATATTTGAATATAGATCATTATATTTGACTACATAATTATTGAATTTTTTGAAGTCGTTTGTAAAGAAATTAAAAAAATGCATTTAGTTAAGATTAAAAATATGACTGCATGTACTCTTAAAAACACATCATATCAAAGTACAATTATTTATTCTGACTATTGGTATGGTTTTCACAAAGATCAGTTAGAAACATTAGTCTTAAGCATTTCACTACAAACCAAATGTATTGTTCTTTAGTTGATTCCTCAATATAGTTTTCATTTTTGAAACACAGATTGATTGTTACTTGTGGAAATCCATTAAAAAACATTGGGTAACAGCTTAATAATTATGTAAAATAGAATAAAATAGATAGTTTTGTTATGGTGAAGTTTATGTAGCATCAAACTCATACAGATATATTTTTGGGAATTGTTCAATTGTGAATTGAAGAGTATTTTCCCCTTGAATGAATTATTGAGTAATACATTTCTTATATTTTAATTTATTTATATATTTATGATGCTTTTCGTGTTTAGAAACTTATAATTTTGTTATTTATAATACAATATGTTAAAATAAATAAAATAATATTTCTTGCTATAAAATAGTTTTTACATAATATAGTAGACAGTAGTCTCTGTAACAGAATAGTGACAGTAGCAATCCATTACTTCCTAATTTTTTATTTTACAATTAAGTTATATGTTAAAAATTTTCTAAGCGTAATTCTTATGAAAAATAGATTCAACCTCAAGGAATAATTTTACAAAAATTAATTACTGCATAAAGTTTATAAGCACTTAAAAATCTGTTATGTAATTGAATTGATACTAAACTAATTCAGAAAAACTTGAGTTGTTTTTATCCAGGCTTTATACTTATTTTTTCTATATACAGGCAATCCAGTTGCAAGGATTTGAAGCAGATCGACATCTATTGCGCTGTCTTCTTTCTCACATAGATCTCAAAGAAATTGAAGGACCACGAAATATCTCGCACAAGGATTATTATCAAGTTCAATTGTTGGCACAACAGTGTACAACTCTTTTAAATAAGCCTTCTCTCACTTCAATTTTGTGTTTTGCGCTCGACAATCCACTTCATATACAAAAGGTAATTAAATTAAATTATTATTGATATCCTAAGTTTTTGAATTTACTTTTATGAAATATAATTGATAGCCTCTTAAATCATCAATACAGCCACTAAAACCATCAATACAGCTATTTGTCCAGTTGAGTAGGATATTACATCTTAGTCTTGTTCAAGAAGTTGTTTTTGGACTCGTTTGTTTGGAATCAGCAAACTATTCAACATTTGCATTACAATTTGTCAAACAAAAATTACCAGAATTAATCAAATCTTATATTAACTCAGGTACAAAAGTACAATTTATTTATTTAGACCGTCAACTCATTATACAATTTTTTATATTTATTTTTTTGTTTACTTTTTTTTAGATATTAATACTGAGCAAGTTACTGGAGGTGGATTGCATGATTCTAGTCCTGAAGTATTACATTTAATATTAAGTCACGTATTTGCAGTTGATGATCAAATATTTGGTATGTTAAATATTCAAAATACTTACCTATTCATTTGTATTTATTATTTTTTTTATTGATTATTTGATTTTAGGCATAAGCAAAGAAATCAAGGAAGTTTTATTAAAAAATTTACGGCGTGATTTTCCACTTGAAGTTGCTCCTGTATTATTAGCTCCTTTGATATATTCAGATAATCCAGATCGTCCAATGGATAAAATAAATCAAGATATGTCATCTATTTCTAATTCAATGGTAATAATATTTTATTTTTAAATTGGCAAATTATTATGTTTACATTATTTTAAAATGTTTAATTATGTTACAGTTGGATCCATCATTAGCAGATTTAGTCATGGAAATGGGCTACTCTATCTGTTCATCATTAGAAGAATGCCGTCGAAATTTATTATCGGTGATCAGTGGAAATAGTTCTTCAGTCATTTTTGGCCCTTTGTCAATTGCAAAAGTGTTATCAATGATGATACGAACACATACTGGGCTTGACTCTCAATCAAATTTGACATATTGGCCTGGCGACAATGCAAATCATGATCTAGACAAAAGCTCTGTTAATTGTACAACATGGAATGTTGATGTTTTTGTTCATACAATCAAAGACTTGGTATTAATTTTTATTTCAGTATTTTACTTCAGAATTATTATAACTTATTACATTGATATTAATTTTTATATATCATAGAATCCATCATTGTCTTGGTCTGATGTTATCAAAGAACTTGATCATAGTGATTTTATTATTAAAGATAGACAAGGTTTAGTTCTTCTTTTTACTGCTTTGAGACTTGGTTTAAAAGCCCAAGGGTACCATGCAGATAACTTTCCTGTCGAATTGTTTTACCGACATTGGTCAAATTCCGAAGCACAAGTAATGTTTTTCTATTTTAAACTAAAAAATTTATGTAATTTTTTTAATTTCTATTAAAATTTTAGATGTCACTTGTTCAACTTATATTACAAAATTCTGATGTTTTTTGTTTTGCTGATTATCCATACCGTTCTGTGTCAATAGATTTGCTAAAAGTAACACCAGAAGCTGATAATAAAGATATTAATAATTGGTAAAATCATAAATTTAATTTTAATTTTTAATTTAGTTTAAAATTATATATTTTTTTTTTTTAGGCGTTCAATTGAGCTTGTTGATTTAATGTTGTATTTGGCTGAACGTGGTCTTTATTATCAAGTGCAAGAGTGTTTAAAGTTCCCAGCTCAAAAATGTCCTGATTTATTGGCTCTTGCTCTAATTCAGTCTAATGGCCCTTTGAGTATGGTTAGGCATGAAATGATAAGTGGTCTTATCCCAATATTTCTTGGAAATCACAGCAATGCAGGTGTCATTTTACACCATGCATGGAATCATCAGGTATAATTTGATTTTATAAATATCTGCTATAGTTAATAATTATTTTATTATTTATCCCTTAGAATGTCGGACTCAGACACACTTTAGTGCAAGCCATGAGTGAATGGTATGTACGTAGTGACCACGACCATGTAAAACTTTCCCGCATTTTAGATATAGCCCAAGATTTAAAAGTAATAATAATTGTTTTAACTGCTGTACATAATTACATTTGATTATTCATTAATAATTTGTTTTATTTAGGCATTATCTCTATTGTTAAGTGTTCAGCAGTTTGTATTTGTCATTGATTTAGCTTGTTTAGCTTCACGACGTGAATATTTGAAACTTGATAAATGGTTGTCAGATAAAATTCGTGAACACGGCGAAAACTTTGTTTCAGCTTGTGTTAAATTTTTGCAAGTATGTCATTTTTGTTTTTATTTGTATAGGTACAAGAGTTATAAATTTTAAATATTTAAATTAATTGATTTTTGATATTATTAGAAACGATGTCCTCAATTAGCTGGATCTTCAACCAAAGATGAACATTTGTCTAAATACACACCATTGTCGTCGGAGACTGTTCTAACAATTTTAAATTGTTTACGCAATGTTACTGGGTAAGTTAAACTGTTATGTATTTTTTTACTAAATTACTTAACATTATGGGTTATTGACATTAAAATGTCATATTTTTAATTAATTAAGTTAAAGTTTAATTTAAATTAAGGATGATAAAATAGTTTTATTTATTATTTATAAATGTCTATTAAATCTGTTGTGAAATTTAATTACAGAACTATTTCACAAGAACTTTCAGATGCCATTTTGCAAATGGTAACAAATTGTACTAATATGTATATGTCCAAAGTAGTATCAGCCCGTATTAATTCAACAGCTCCACCACCAGCTATTCTTCGTGCTTCACAACATCATCGACTAAATGAAGGGCCATCATCACAAGTATTAGTTGATCAACTTACTGGATTGGCTACTAGTCTTGCTAGTCTTGGATTAAATTCTTCAGCACAATCAGGTTCTACTTTCAGTTTACCTGGTTTGTATTAATTTTATTCATAAATTGCTTGTTTAAATTAAAATTGTCTAAATTATATATTCATAATTTTGCTACTATTAGGTTCCTTAGGGCAGTTAGTTCAAACACCTGGGTCACCATCTCGTAGTAATATTGGTAATACATCTGGACACGGAGGTTTCTCTATCATGACCCCTTCATCTTCAAATGCTCCGGGTCCTGCAGTTTCCAGTCAATTATCTGGACCATCTAATATGCTTGGCCGATTACCTCCTCACCAGATCACACCATCAGCAATAGGAAAATCCAATCATCCTAGTTAGTATTTCATAAAAAAAAAAAAACAAATAGCAATAAAACAAGACTCTTTGAATTTTAGTTGACAACAGTCTATTTGTTGATGGTAATATGCCAGTCTCTGTACCTAAAGACATAGAAGATGAAGCAAATAGTTATTTCCAACGTATTTATAATCTGGCACCCCATCATTCACTGTCTATTGATGAAGTACTAGAAATGTTAAAAAGATTTCAAGAATCTCCAGTTAAACGTGAAAGGGTAATTGATTTTATATAAATGTTATGATAATGTATAACAACATTTTTATGTTACTATGGTTGGTCATATGTAGACTGCAACATTTCATTAATTATTCTTAATCCCTATAGAAATATAGTAATAAGATAATTAATATTTTATACATTTAAATTGATTATACAAAATGAGTCCTATTATACATGATTTGGTAGTCATTCCAACTTATTTAAAAAAATAAATGAATACATATTATTGATCTTGTATAGTATTTTAATGATAATGTTTTAAAAGGTGTTATTTTATTTGGGTGTATTAAATATTTATAAGAAAGTATCATTTAAAAAAACAATTTTGGAGAATTAGTTGTATGGACATTTTTATAAAGTTAAAGTTATTTATTATAATGTTTCTGTAATATATTTGGTAAAAATTTTAAATGTTGTAAGTATAAAAAAAATTGGAAATAAAAATAATTAATTACTTTTATATTATATTATAATAAGCCACTAATAATTATTGGTCTTATTAGCAAAGCCTTACCCACTTAAATATTTTGGAAATTCAAATATTCAATTAAGTACATACATATTCTCTTATAAAATATTTTGTATACTAATTTTCACACCTAATATTATTGATTTAATACTTATTTTATAAAAATAATGTTTATTTTTAATTAATGATTTACATATTGGTAAATACTTAATTGTGTATATCAGTGGCTATCATGCAAACAGCTGTATTTGCCATTTTGGACGTATCCACCATAGTAATTGATTATTAATAAGCAATAAATAATACATCCAATGGGCTCACTCTAGTGGTTCTAGCTACAACTGTCATTGAGTTATTTCAATTTTACTAGTAGTCGTATGCACCATTCTTGATAATTTAATTAGCAGGTATAAAAAAATAGCCTTATGCGCCTGTATGAATATATCAGCCTTTTCTAAAATAATATAAAAAAAAAAATGTAAAATTGTTGTATCTTAAGTTAAACTATTAAAAATACAGTTGATTCCGCTAAAAAAAGACACTGGTTAACAAGGACAACCGCTTAATCGAGACAATTCTTTAACCACGAAAACAAATGTATACTTGTAGGGTAAATGTTCACCACTTATTTGCTTTGTAAATCTATACAATTGGGACATTTTTATCGAGTATATTAATAGATCAATAGTACATTAATCGCGACTGATCTGCGTAATCAATTATTAGATTAAATTTATGTTACCTACATTTTATGTGTTCGTTTTTTAAATTTCGGATTTTTGAGAAAAAAAACACTTAATTGATGTGTCCCATTTAACTATTAAAGCGGAATCGACTGTAATATAAAATAGTATAAAATGTTTTTTTGGCTCTCTTTAAAAATAGTGTTAGTGGCAGATAAGGCCGTTTACTTGTTAGCCTTCGATATACTATATGATAACTAAGAAATGATACTTATGTACATTTTTAATTAATTTAAAATATCTTTAATTTTCTAGGAAGTATTTTGTTGTATGTTGAGAAACTTGTTTGAAGAATATAGATTTTTCCCAGCATACCCAGAAAAAGAGCTAATAACTACAGCTCATCTTTTTGGAGGTATTATAGAACATGGTCTTGTTTCGTAAGTAATATTTTTTTATAGTTTATTTGTAATATATTTATATACATTATAATTTTTTTTTAAGGAATTATAAAGCTTTGGGTCTTGCGTTACGTTTTATTTTGGATGCGTTAAAGAAGAGCCCAAATTCTAAAATGTATAATTTTGGTATAACTGCATTGGATCGTTTTAAACACCGTTTGAAAGATTACCATCAATATTGTTCACATATTTCTACAATCCCTCATTTCCAACAGTTCCCTCAACATCTAATTGAGGTATATTATTTTTAAATTTGTTATTTGCTTTAACAACTACCCATTTTGAAAATTATTATTATTAATTTTTTCGATTAATTTATTATTTTATTAATCGTTATAATTTATAAAATATTAAAATAATATTTCTTAGAAATGTTGTAATTTTTTAATCAATTTTTTATTATTGTTACAGTATGTTGAATATGGTAAAAATTCACAAGAACCTCCATCAAGAGTAACAGATTTAGCTGGAGCAAGTAGTAATACTATATCACAAGGATCATTCATGCCAAACTCTCTTAATGCTTTCAAAGCTCAAAGTATCACTACTACTACAGCTACTACCACAGTATCATCTTCATCTTCTAAACTTACTACTACTAATGCTGTATTACCATCCAGGGTTAGCAAAAACTTGTTATTAATTAAGTGCATAGCTTTTATGTTTTATATAATGTATTTTTAGCCATCAATTGCAAACACAACAAACATTGATACTTTATTGGTAGCCACAGAACAAGAGGATAAAATGATTGCACCAGCTGAAAATGTTCAAGATAAAATAGCTTTTATCTTTAACAACTTAAGTCAAGTGAATCTGCAAACTAAGGTTCAAAAATTATAGTTTTTTAAAAAATATATTTTGCAGATTGTTTTTATTACATTATCATAATTTTATTTGTAATATTTTTGCAAAACAGTGTGATGAAATTAGAGAAATTATCACCCATGAATGTTTACCATGGCTATCACAATATTTAGTTATGAAACGTGTCAGCATTGAATTGAATTTCCATACCCTGTACTCTAACTTTTTGGATTGCCTGAATAATGAAGCCTTGAATTCTTTAATAATATTGGAAACCTTCAGGAATATTAGAGTTAGTAATTATATTAATTAAATCTTGAAATTAATTTATGTAAAATATGTGTCTTATATTTTTAGGTTTTGTTAAAAAGCGACAAAGGAATGGCAAATTTTTCTGATAGGTCTTTGTTGAAGAATTTAGGTCATTGGTTAGGAATGATTACATTAGCCAAAAATAAACCTATACTATTGGATGATATCGACCTAAAAATGTTATTGGTAGAGGCATATAATAAGGGACATCAAGAATTACTATTTACTGTACCATTTATTGCTAAGATACTAGAATCATGTGCAAAAAGCAAGGTATGTTCTTGTATTAGTATTTTTTTATTTCAGGAAAATTTAATTATATTACTATTATACATGAATTTTTATTATATTTAGGTATTTAGGCCAAGAAATCCATGGACAATGTCTGTAATGAACTGTTTAGCAGAGCTTCATGCAGAACCGGATTTAAAATTAACTTTGAAATTTGAAGTTGAAGTATTGTGTAAAGCTTTAAATTTAGATCTTGCGGTAAATATTTTGATATTTTTTATAATTTACATTTTATGCATTATTCAATTCAGTTAAAGAATATCCACTCGATTAAACAGTTAGCACTTACGCATGTCTGTCACTGCGGTGAGCGCTGATATCTGCTAACATGTAACAATTCATTTATGTAGTGAACTATAATTAAATTTTTTTTACAATATTTTGCCATTATCGGTTTTTTATACGTATTAAATTATTTATGAATCCAGTATATCCAATAATAAAATATAAAAATATTATTGCTGTACAGGATCAATTAAAAAAAAAATATGAAGCATTGAAAGAGTTAAAAGGGTAATTAAAAGAAAATATAATTCAATTTTCAAGTTACTTTCACTAATCACTAGCAAATTTGATTTAGTTGTATATAATATTACACTTATCCTTAGAAATAAATGCTAATCTATCTGTTCTTTGTATAGAATTTTTATTTATGTGCAATGGTTATTCAGTTAATTCAAAATTATCACTTCTTATTTTAACCGTTCAGCTTAAAACAAATTCCTTTGGTTTAATTGATAGTTTGTCAATTAAAATGTAAATTAACTGTTATTTTTTCATATTTTATAATGTAATAGTATCCTAAAACTGTTCAAATTAATATTACAAGAAATATTATGTTTGAAGATCTCTGTAACAACGGGTTTTGTTTTAATATATGTAATTTTTATATTTTTAAAATTTTTATCAACTTAAAATGTCAGTATCTATTGTGTAAGTTAAATTACTTATTATTTATTATTTAGCGTGATATAGACATTTGTGTTAAAAATACTGCAATCAATTTACATTAATATAACTAATGAATTGTTTTATATTTTAGGATTTAACTGCTGGATATGTTCTTAAAGATCCTGAAATAGCAAAAAAATTAGAACCTCAACTGTCAAATTCTGAAAAATCTAAACCTCGACCGCAAAGTGCTCCAGAGCCTCCAAAAATATCTGTTCCTACACCCCAACGTCAAACACCAATTATTCAAAGTAATTCATATTTTAAATGAATAAATATTAATTTTGCTTAATGCTTGTTTAATTTATATTTGAATACTTTTATTTAAACATTTTTAATAATCATAATATTATGATTGAATTATAATGGTTTTTTAAAAAAAATGAAGTTACAATAATATTATAATTATACCTCAAAATGTAATGAACATTTAGGCTTTAATTCAATTATTGTTACTTTTGTTGCGACTTATAAATTATTTATAGAATTTGGAGACTTCTTTGATGTTATTTTTATTTACTTTAAGTGCATACATATTTATTTTATCTTTTTTTATTTTGACTTTTGGGTATTGTTTGTGATTTTGTTTGTGAGTTTTTAATATTTATTTAACATATTTATTAATTAACAATTTATGGTATTTTTTTTTTAGCAATTGTTGCTTCCCAAGCTCAGCAACAGAATAATAATGCAACAGTTCCATCAATAAATTCTAATACTCGATTCAATGATGAACTTGTTGGCCATGTAGTGGCTGCTGGTGGAGTTACAACATTAACATCTACTGGTAGTATGGGTATTAGTGGTACACCAGGCATGTCTCCACCGTTGCCTTTGGTTGAGCCGAAATTTAATTATGTTACATTCAATACTACTAATTCATCACAGATAATGTCTATGATTGTTATTAATTCACAAGTAATCAATTAATTTTAAATTACCTACATACTGAATAATTATTTTTAACTCATTGGTTTATTTTTTACAAATATTTATTTTTAGATTCCGCTGTTTCATAGCCAACCAACATTAAAGACTTATGTACGTAATGCCATAGAACGGTCAATCCAAGAATGGATAAACCCTGTTGTTGAAAGATCAGTTAAAATTGCAGTAATTACTACGGAAAATATTGTTAAAAAAGTTAGTTTATTATTTATTATAAATATTTAAAACAGGTAATTCATAAATTTAAAAATTTAGGATTTTGGTATGGACCCAGATGATACCCATTTACGAAAAGCAGCACATTGTATGGTAAGAAATTTAACTTCTGGTTTAGCTATGATAACATGTCGAGAACAAGTCATTCAAACATTGACTACTAACTTGAAGCAACATTTTATGAGTGTTTTGATTGTAAGTATTAATAATGTTATTTTTCATAATAAGGAAGACTCATTATATTATAATTTTTTCCCAATTAGTCTCCATCACAATCTCAAAAGGAAATGATTGATCAAGCTTGTACCATGTGTGCAAATGATAATTTAGAATTAGCATGTGCATTTGTGCAAAAAACTGCTACTGAAAAAGCTGTAATAGAAATTGACAAATACCTGAAAATTGTAAGTAATGTTAATTATTTATTTAAAATCTATTATTAAATAATGGTCTTAGTAATTAGAGTGTACAAATTTCAAATTCATTTGACTGTAAATATTTATGTGTAATTTTTTGTTTATGAATTTTATTATTTAGGAATATGAAAGACGCAGTGTGTCAAGAATGGAAGGTCGTCGTTATTGTGATCCACTAGTATTAGGTGGCCAAGCAGAATATTTGCCAGAAGCTCTACGTAATAAAGTTGGTTTACCACCACCTCAGATGATTGGAGTTTATGAGGAATTTGCAAGGAACATACCTGGTTTTCAACCATTAGATCGAGAAGCTGTTTCGTTATTCATTCCTAAATCTGTAATTATTTTTAATGTTATTTAATTTTTTTGTGCTCAACTTATTTATAATTTTTTAGGGATTTCCACCTGATGAGATGACAGTAGTTTACGAAAAACTCATTAGTGAGATTGAGTCTCTTTTACAACTATATATTGCCAATCAACGAATTCTAACTAACACAACACAACCATCAAATTTACATGGTGTTATGGAAGCAATGACTACATTAAGAAGATCACGGGATATTGTTACTGCAGCAAATGTTGTTACTAAAGTAAATCAATCACATATATAATGTTCCTTATAAGAAATTTTATTATTTAATATGTTTATTTTTTATTAGACTGTAGAAAGTTATTTAGATGGCCTTAGTACACCGTCCAACCATGATATGGATATGAGTATTAGATATCGTGATATGCATCTCAGTATATTTAGAGCTTTCCAAGATCCTCGTGCTTACAATTTACAATGGACAAATAAAACTTTGACTAAGTATGTTATTTAAAATCAATTTGTTTTATATAAAAGTAATATTTATGTTTGATGATTCCTAGAGCTATCATGGAATCTAGAGACGAGTTACGTTTTAACATTGATGCTATTGATGTTTTAATACGTGCTGGAATGGTGAACATTAGCATGTATGACATGCACTTAGCTATGTCTATGGATAATGGTGCAAATTATGTTGCCATGGCATACGTTAAACAATTTTTACAAAACTATTTGATAGATAATCGTTCTAATTCTCCAATAACTGAACATCATCTCCAATCAACTATTGATGCATTGAATGGAATTGTACTCAGTGGTCGCCCTATTCCTGATGGGTTAGTATTTTGAATTGTTTCTATTATGGTACAGTCATTGCCAGATAAATTGGGACGGCAATGGCGGCGCGATTATGAAAAACCAGGGGTTCTCTATATTTCAATATTTCTATGTATTCATCTACACATCACATTTTTCTATTAATGTTTGCATTTAGTCATTTATTTTTATTCTTAGATAGATTATTATAATTTATACATAGATTTTACATATCGCGACTAGTTAAGGATACACCTTCTGAAAAGTGCCACCGCTGCCGTCTCAATTTATCTGACAATGACTGTATTCTGTTATTTTAAAATAAATAAATCTGTATTAATATTTACATTTTTTATTATAATTATTTTTTTTTTTTTTAGGTTGGCAGCGCTTTTGGAAGTAATTAGATCACCACAAGCAGAAAATAATACTTCAGAAAGAATGGCCAGTGGCAGTAGTAGTTCTTCAGCACATATTCAACATGGGATGCTACAGGTAAGGTTTATCTACTAATAAATAAATAATTTTTGAAGATTAAATTTATTAACATAGATTAATTTTTAGGGTAGAGACTTTGATGATCCTCCAGGATTATTGGAAAAAACTGAGTATTTACTTAAGGAATGGTTGACCATTTATAGTGCAGCACCTAATAGAGATCCAGGAAAAACTTTTAGTGTATACATTCATCAAGTTAGTTATCATGTACTTGTTGTACTAAAATATTTGTTTAACTATTTTGTTTTAATTTTTTTATGCAAATATAGATGAATGTCCAAGGAATTTTAAAATCTGATGACATTATAACTCGATTTTTCCGCCTCAGTACACAGATGATGGTTGAACTGTGTTATAGACAGATACCTGATCAAACACAGTCTCCTTCCACTGTACGCGCTAAACTTTTCCATACAATTGATGCTTATGTCAAACTTATCGTGTTACTAGTTAAACATTCCGGTGATGCGACCGCCATAACTACTAAAACTAATCTTTTGAATAAAGTAATACATTTTTATTGATTTCTAAAATATAGATACTTGTATAACTAAGTATAAAAAATGTTTAGGTTCTTGGAATTGTTGTTGGTGTCTTGCTTCAAGATCATGATGTCCAAGCCACTGACTTCCACCAACTACCATACCACAGGATTTTAATCACTCTTTTCCTTGATTTGAATGCACCTGATCCAGTACTAGAATCAATCAATTATCCCGTAAGGTTTTAAATCCAAATAAATTATGGATAATAATGAATAACTATATAAACAATAATATGTGTATTATATACAATATTAATATGTTAAAACTATATCACATTTTTTAAAAATTATCATTGTATACTCATTATTAGATACTTGCTGCTTTTTGTCATACTTTTCATCTGCTTAGACCAAGAAAAGTTCCAGGCTTTGCATATGCTTGGTTGGAACTTATATCTCATAGGATATTCATTGGTCGTCTTTTAGGATTGACTCCACAACAAAAGGTAAGCTTTAATGATGGTATTAGCTATTTAATGAAAGGCTAAAATAGTTAAGCAATTAGAATTCTACAATGCATTTTTAATTTTACATTTTTCTGAGGGGTATGGAGCCTTTCATTATTCGCTTTTCTATATGCAAATAATTAAATCGATTTAGCGACAGCGTGCTTACGATCAAACTCCGGTTACTGATGTTCAGGGTTGGAATTTTTATGCTCAATTACTCATTGACCTGTTCAAATACCTGGCTCCATTCTTAAGAAATGCTGAACTTGCCAAGCCTGTCCATTTGTTATACAAGGGAACACTGAGAGTGCTCCTCATTTTACTACATGATTTTCCTGAATTCTTGTGTGAGTTTCACTATGGATTTTGTGATGTGATACCTCCAAATTGCATTCAGGTTTGTAGTATTTATTATTTATTAAATAATAAACATTATATAATAATAATATTTTATTAAATATAATTTGATTTTAGATGAGGAATTTAATACTATCTGCATTCCCGCGTAACATGCGTTTACCAGATCCATTTACACCAAATTTGAAAGTTGATGTGCTTCAAGAAATATCTTTGGCTCCAAAAATTAGTCCTGATTTCCAGTGCTATATCCAACCAGCCAGCTTTAAAAAAGTAATTTAATAATACATGTTTAATGGCAGAGTAATATATTTTATATTTTTTTGTTTAGGATTTAGATTTGTATTTGAAAACTCGAGCTCCAGTTACATTCTTGTCGGAGATCCGTACTACAATGCAACAGAGTTGTTGTGAACCAGGAATGCGTTATAATCTTTCACTTTTAAACGCTATTGTTTTGTATGTTGGTACCCAAGCTATTCAGCATATCCGCAGTAAGGGTTTAGTACCAAATACCTCTACAATTGCTCATTCTGCGCACATGGATATTTTTCAAAATTTATCCGTGGACCTTGACACAGAAGGTATTATATTTTATAGTTTAAGTTTTTTTTAATATGTATATATTTTATTATATAATTTTTAACAAATATATCAATATTACTTTAGGTCGCTATTTGTTTTTAAATGCTATTGCCAACCAATTACGTTTTCCCAATAGCCATACACATTACTTTAGCTGTACTCTTTTGTATCTATTTGCTGAGGCTAATAGTGAAGCTATTCAAGAACAAATAACAAGGTTAGCACTTATTGTAATTATAATTTAAGAATTTTGTTTGGTTAAATATATAAATGGGTTAATGGAATTATTATTTTATGTTTAATTTTATTACAGAGTTCTTTTGGAGAGATTGATTGTTAACAGACCTCATCCTTGGGGATTATTGATTACATTTATTGAGTTGATAAAAAATCCAGCTTACAAGTTTTGGAACCATGAGTTTGTACATTGTGCTCCAGAAATTGAGAAGTAAGCAGCAATACTTTATTATATTTATGTAATAATTTGTGTTTGTTTGTATTTTTATAGTATCTAATAATGTTATGGTTTTTAATTATTTTCCTATATTATTGGCTACTACTATTCTATTATGTTGGTTAAAGGTCAATTATACAAAAATTATTATTAAACTAAATCTAATAATTTGTTTAAAAATGAATCTATAGGCTATTTGAATCTGTTGCCCGTTCGTGCATGGTTCACAAACAACCTAACACTTCTACAGATAGCGGAGATTTACCAGATTTATAAGCATTCAACTTTTATTGAATAGATTTAGTTGAGTAATGAAGTCTATATATTTTTTATGTTTTATAATTTTGTAAGGGAAAACATGATACAAGTTTTTAAATAATTAAGAATATATTGTATAAAAGTAAGATCAAAGTAGCAAAAAAACAAAACAAATATATATACGTATATTAATGTATAATTATTTCCTTTTTTATTGTTTATGCATGTAACATATTATAAAGTATACATATTTATTAAATGTAAAAATTAGTCACCAAATATATTAAAGAGTAGTGAATTTTTAATTATGTACAATATTAGTATTAATTACCTATTATAATAATTATAAATAGTATTGAAGTAATATTATGCCTTTGTTTTAGTATAATCCTGTGTTTTTCATATCTTTGCTCATATATTCAGTCTTTAATCTGGTATGAGTGGTATCATTTGACCTTATGTAATATTCACATAAGCTACTTCTGAATAACTTATTGAGTAGTTTAATAATAATAATTTTTACACTTGCTCATCAAATTAAAATTAGTTCATTTATACTTTGAATCCACTTTTTATGGTACGAGTGTTTTTATTCTTGAATGCATCAAATTCGTTAGCCCAAAACAACCCGATAGCGTCGTTGTTTCCTTTTTATTTTACATATTTTACACATTCACGCTTCTCTTATAGAATAAAAATAATATTATTTATAAATTATACTCTTAATATTATGGTCTTATACCTTATATCCATTGCTGTAAAAATGAACATAAAAAACGCACGTCGATTTTATCAGTACATGCAACAATATTAAACTTGTCTGGTTATCTGTATACAATTTATTTTGTATACATATATTTTATATGCTGATAAAATATTGTTGACGTAAGTCGTGGGTTTTGCTATAATATAATTTTTTCATCAAATTGCTTACACTACAGAATAGTGAAGCGTAAAACCTGTAACGGAACAATTGAAAACAAAAATAAGTAATCGAATACTGCATTTTCAATTGAATATTTTTTGTTTTATTATACTCATTACTCATCATTGATAAATGAAATTGATTTATATTTACCTAAAAAAAAGGCATCCGGCCCTTGTTAGCGTAACTGCATGGTCGAGAGTACCATCATAAGACTCATATAAATATAATAACAATCGAAAAGGTATTATCTGCAGTAGTTATATTATTAGTATTATTGAGCTGTCTTTCAATTTTAAGAAGTATATTTCTAGTTATTCCATCCGTGATGGTTTAGTATACTATTTGATTATAAAAGCTTGTATGAGGGTGGATTACTCCACGTTTGATGATGCATTATCATGGATTATGCTGCAGAGATGGCGAACCTATGTCACGCGTGTCACGGACTGACACTCGCATGATTTTTAAGTTTTAACCTTACGCAAGGTTTGTTTTTTATCATTCAAGTCATGGATGTAGGCATTTTTAGGTTTAAAAAAGCGGGCAAGTGGGTACCGTTCTGCTGTACATTAGGGGGTGGGGTTGACCTCGGACTAAGGTAGGTTAAATTTGAATGCAATGATAGGTATCATTGTATACGAAAAACGATTCTGAACGAAGATGATTTGTCAGCCTAGGATATAATTTCCAGTGGTTGGTGAAAAAGGTGGTTTATGTTTATGGCCTGAATACACCAAAATTTAAGTTCTTTTATAATTATTGTAAGCTAAACTTATGAAAAATCTTTTATTAAACTGTCTACTCTTAGCTACCTATACAAACATTTTTATGAATTATACCTACAAAATAATTTGCAAATATTCATAATTTTGACGAATTTTCGTCAAAATTTGAACTTCAAATGCTAATAAAAAAAAATTGTGACTATGTATTCTTATAATTTTTTAATCACTATAAGAATAACATATGAGGAACTTTGTATACAATTTTCAAGTATTTTGATAGGGCTAAAAAAATTTTATCGACCCTTCAAAAAAATTTTTTTCAGGAAAATTGAAAATTTCAGTTGTCTATAAATAGCTCAAAAAAACTCAAAATATTTTGAAAATTAAATCAAGTAAATAAAATACCAATCTAAATAACTGGTAAAACTTTCAAGTATCTACGACTTATACTTTTTGAATTATAACAAATATCAAAAATCGTTTGAGGCTAAACCGTTATTTAACGCGGTTTTGTAAAAATTTAAATTTCAAACAGTCATAAAAATTTTTTGTCTGAATCCGGTAGAGTTTTTTTTACAGATATTTGAAGAAAAATGTATGGAGAACCTTGTACCAAATTTTCAAAACTTAGTTATAAAAGAAAAAATTTTTATGATTTTTCAACTTCAAAATTACTTTCAAATTTTCGCGTTTTCAACAGATTTCGTAAAAATTTGAATTATAAACTCTTATAAAAAAAATTTGTGACTAACGATTTTTAATTTTTTTTAGCTACATTAAAAACAACTCATAAGGAACCTTGTATTAAATTTTCAAAACTTTTTGGTCATCCAAAAATTTTTTACCGACACTTTAAAAAAAATTTCTCAAAAAAATCGAAAATTTCAGTGGTCTATAAATAACTCAAAAAAAGTCAAAATTTTTTGAAAATTTAACTATATACGGATACTACTGACATTAACATTTGGTGAAAATTTAAAGTATTTTCAGTGATTAGTTTTTGAATTACAACTATAAAAATCGATTTGGTCGAAAACTGGTTTTGCGTAAAAATTGCCGTTTTCCGTCATTTTTTTTTGTTTTTATCGATTTTTTTGAAAACTGTTGGAAAATGTTAACTTTTTACCTGTATAATGCACCAAGGATATTCACTTTTACATCGGAAACCACCCCCATAGTTTGAAATTGGAGCATTATTTCGACTAGTTATGCTGTTCACAGACACACAAAAAAAAAACACATCATTGTAAAATCAATACATTCATCACTTCGTTTAGAATTTAAAAAGGATCATAAAATTAGTTGACACGCTAGGAAAATAAAATAGAACCAACATTTTTATTTGACACGCAGGTAGGTAGGTACAGAAAGGTTCGCCATCACTGGATTATGGTATGTACGTTGAACACCTTAAGATGAAACGAAACTCTTCTGATGGGTGGGCAGCAAATGTAGTAGGTATCTTGATTGCTAAGAATTTTCTTCACCATAGCTTAGAACAACGTTTTGAAAGTTACATAAAGTTAATCTGTAGTTATGTAGCGGATAATGATTTTTACTGGTAACAGGCATAGCTTAAAAATCGGGTTAGTACCAAATTGATCTGCCGTATATTGATGGCTGTACACGTTGTTAGTCGCATAATGTGACCACATAACGGCACCATATATTCAAGAACCCTGTGAACCAAAGTATTAAAAAGCATGAAAAGATAACCAGGTGAATCGGAGCTTGTTGAATTTCCCCTGATAAACCTCAAAACACCTTGAGCTTTACTACGAAAGTGATCGATATGAGGGCGAAAACTAAGGGAAGGGACAAACAAAATTTCTAAGTCTTAGACTTGGTTATGTAAGCAAGAACTTCTAAGACTGTAGGCTGTAATCCAAGTTAAACAACTCAAATTTCACACTATAAAAAGGAAAACATTGGCTATGTAACATCGTTTTTAATTTTTTGATATTACTAATACGAAAAAGTAACGATGTTGCAGATAATGCTACCTACTGACAGTACTAAGTCTGTACAAAAATGGAAAGAAAAATAAAGTTTAGAATGTATTATTTTATATTTAAAAAATGTTAAGTTATTAAAATTTGGATCACAATTCGTATGTACCCCTAAAAAAACGTGGCACACAATTTGAAAGAAATTTTTACCACGCGACGCAATTAGTTGCCAGGCATATTTTGAAATGTCCTTGAGTTCGAACTAATGACTGCGCATGTGGCCAAGTGTGTGATCATTGTACACCACACTGCCTCACAATAGAATAACATAAGTTATTATTTTTCAATATTCAAAGAAAGTTGAACATCGTCATGCCAAATTGAAAATTTGTTCAAGATATTTTGAAGTAGGTATTTTACAGTCTTCATGGGATGGCACTGTATGAAATATATTTATGTTATTGGCAAATAGCAGATTTTGATATTGAGAAGCTATTGAACAAACAGAATTTATAAATATATAAAACAGAACAGTAAAGGTCCTAAACGATTAGCTTGAAGAATACTTGAAAACACTTTAAATTGCTTAAATTCCATATTATCAAATAGATTGGCTAACTGTACGCTTTCTGGAAGGTAGGATTAAAGACTATTTTACGTATAAAATTAATGTTTTCTACACGCAGTAATGTACCTATATTGTCTACACAATGCGCCGTCTAATAAATTGTGCGAAAAAGAAAATATAATATTATACCGTAAAATATTTTGTCGATTTGGTAACATTAGAACTTAAAAGTGTCAAAAACGTTAACTATGAACAGTGAAAAACTAAAGAAAAGTTATGAAACAAATTAAAATGTTAGTCAATCTAACGGGAATCTTATTTAATTATACTGTGTTAAGTTAACAACTGTTAACCTATTAAATATATACTACAGCGTGTCCAGTGCACACTCTACATCGTACGGCCATAACAACCCCATTCATCGCATGCTCCGATCTTTCCAATTTTAATTCCACTTTAATATTTTTTGTTTTCACTATGTACTATTATATATTTATGTTCCAATATTTAACCATACATATTGTCATGTTATAATGCCTCACGGCGTATATTCTGTAAATAAATAAATAAAAATTATAACGTGATGCCGAATCTTATGACTGTTAAGCTTCGCTACACATACACACATACGCACACTCATAAACTACGATGATACACAATATTAGATACGTATTTTATTATATATATTTATACATTAAATATAATATTATACACTTATATTATAATTTATAATATGGTGTAATGTGTACATGATGATGCACCATTAATGTGTAATATTTTACCTATTATTATTCGTATTTTATTTGAAACAATAAGTCTCGTATAGAGATATTATTTTTACTATTATAATCATCATCAGTATCATAAAAATCATCAGCATCCTAAAAATCACATACAAAATCGTAAAAAAATGATCATTCATCGGCCGCGAAATAACATTACGCATGCTGGCGGTAGTTTCTTAAATAGTTCAGATCGATTTCCGGAAGAATTGCTACGATTAAAATTGTTATTTTTAAACAATGAGTTTTTTTTTTTTATCATATATTGATTTATTGACGATTTGGCTCATAAAGTCATAAATGATAGTTTAGTCTTATCGATTGTATGGAATCGCTGTTAAAACATTGCTCATCTATCATGTAACCAACTGAATTTTCATCCCCAAAAAGTTTTTTTACAATAGTTAATAATATATTTTTAATTTTAGAAAAAAAAACACATGTTCAAAACATCAATATCTATAAAAACACAACATTAAAAAAATTAATAATAATAATAATAGCTTTCAATAATTGTAAAACCAATACCTAACTTAATGCAACTTCGAATACAATATAATATAATGTTTTAATCAATTTTAGAATAAAGTCCATCGAACTTGAAACAATATTATATTCATATAACTCTAATCACTAAGGTTAATGATCTGATACTGTGTATGATAAATACAATATTAAAATAAATTTTAAAAATGTTGATTAGAATTATTTTAGTCAAATTTATTTTATATATTTTTCATTAATGTATATAACAGTTTTTCAACTGTTATAATAATTTACATGCAATAAAATATTAAAAAATGATATCGTGCGTGATATCAAGTATGCAATAAACTTGTTACTTAACTATTTATAATCATATTAATTCGATAAGAAGTGAATAGGTATAATGATATGATTATGGCACCACCGGACCTTATGATAAAAATAACACATTATTAAGAACATTGAAACAGGTAAAGGTTATAAAAAAAATAAGACAAGACAGTTATATACTTCGGAAATGACTGATTTATTTTTGGTGTCAATACTAATATGAATTACATATTATTGTACTGTTTGGGATATGGTATTTAAGTTTGCAGTGGATTGAATACATTGGAGTATATTAACAGTTCTGAAAAAAAAATAACCTAATTAAAGTTATTATTTTAATAATAATAAAAATAATAATTTATCATTATCTATATTGCATAATTTAATAGAGTATAAAATACTATGAAAATATAATATTTTATATTGCTAGCTATGAAAAGAATTTGAATTCAAATGCTTCAAACAACTATTACTATGTTTTAAAGTACAATAGAAACAATAATTTGTTGTATATATTAGAAAATTACTAGTGACTAAAAGTTGTGTGATTATTTAGGTTAGAAATACTCATGTAAAATTATATATTAATTTATTAAAAATCTTTACTATCGACATTTTACGTAAAATGTTTGTTAATAATCATTAATCATGACGTTTCGTGGCACATCTATAAAAGCATCGAGGCACACCGGTTAGGAAACGTTAAAGTGTAGTCAATAATCATTTTCTAAATAAAATTTTAATTTGACACGCGTGTGTTATTAATGTGTCAGAATTCACAAATCAAAATGTGTATAATTTTTAAAATAAAAAAAGTATTAAATTTGAATATTTTCTTTTTTAATTGTACTTATAATTTTTTTCTAAACACTGTGATATAATCAAAATTATTGTTATTGAAGTAATAAATTATAAATTCAATAAATTGTTCGAAAGTCCCTCCGTTGTGTGCGCAATTCTTGAGTTAGAAAAATTTTGACTTATAGGAATTTATGATCTATAAGTGTAGTTTAATGTCCCGCAAACAGAATTGAAAAATATTAAAAAGGTAATGAGTGATTAAGTGTACTGTTTATTGGGACATAGGTACGGACGTACGGTATATATATTATATATTTTTAAAACATTTTGCTTAAGTTAAAATATTATTAATCTAGTTATTATTATTATTTTGTGCTGTTGTATTTGTTTTTTTCGAATCTAGTACATGCATCAATTATTGGTTCACACTGGTAAAGTAATAATCAATTATTTTATTATATTTAGTTTTTAAATTAATTTTCACTATTTATGTTGATACCTTCCATGATGTATAAAAAAAGTTGAAAGCAAGATAATGAGAATATCTATAAAAATAATGGTGAGGTTTTTTTTTTTTTTTTTTTTAATTATGTATTTTATATGATTTGAGTTCAATTGTTATGATTATATACAACCAGATTAGGCCAGTAATGAAGTAGTTGTGTGTCAATATTGTTTAATTTATTTTTAAGTCAATGCCTTAAACATTTCAGTTCTTTTTATCAAAATACTTTAAAGGTATATTAGATACATTTTAATAATAACTAAGCATAAATCACCAATCTTTGTCTAATATCTAATAAAAACAAAACATTATTGTTTATGTATGACATTATTTGCTTTTTTTATTATGATAAAAAAGTGATAATAATTTTTAATCATTACAGTTAAATCAGGTTATTTTATTGATAAAATATTGAAACTTATAATTGTTAAATTATGTGTTGAAATTATTAAGTAGTTAAAAATTTGTAAAAACTGAAAATGCTTTTAAAATATCCAAAATATTAATGATATTAATATAAATAATGTTTTGAATTAATATTTTATGTAATATAAATTTTATCGGTCCTATGGCGTTGGGTACACACTACACACATTTAATATTTATGCATTCGAACCGTCTACAATTTGTTGTTGGTGTATGTGTGACGAGTGTGTATGTAATTTACCGATTAAAATTAAGACTATTACTATAATAGGTGCCTACTCTTATTAGGTATTAGTAGGTTATTATTTATCATTGATTATAGTTTTGGTTTTTTTGTATAATTTTAATAATAAAGCACTTAATTCTCTAGCCATCTACATTATTTACTAGTCATTTCTAACTCTTTTTGGAGTCCTCAAGTAATCTTGAATGTGTGATGAGGCATAATATGCTTATAATTATGTACCTATTTTGAGTTCAGTTCAAAAGATATAATTATAACCAGCGAAGAAACTGAAATAGTTATATAGATTAAAAATAAACAAATTAAAAAAAAAATACGGATAATATTTATTTATTTTGCAATGTCAATACATATTACAATGTACTGTTTGGGCTATGGTATGATTAAACTTGAAATTGATAGACACAATGAATTAACAGTTCTGAAACAATACAAAAAATAAGTGAATACATTTAATTTAATTTTAATGTAGCGAACAATAATAATATAATGTTTAATACCTAGTTGTTTTAATTCTATTAGATTAATATGTATCGATCATACATTATAATAGTTTTTACTTTTACTCATAATAACTTATTATTTTAAATATTTAAACAGTTAAAAGGTATTTATTTAATTTGAACATACATTTTTAATTTATAATCGATGAAATTAAATTTAAAATTTATCAAAGTCCTATTGTAAATAATAACGAAACCAATAGTTATACTTATACCTACTTATTTACTTTAAATTATTGTGTCTACTTGTAAATATAAATATGTTTATGTATGTGAACTATGTATAGTTTTAATTAATAAGTTTATAAAAATATATAAAAAAAATCGTTTGCATTTTATAACAATAATTGTTTAAATTCAAAAATCTATGTGAGATTGATTAATGTTAATTGATAATGTATCACTTGTTGTTTTTTGCAAAATATATATTATTACATCTGTTCACACATACACAAATCGAAAGTATATAGCAAATAAATATTGTTAAAAAATAAGGTATTAATACGAATTTGAAAAAAAAGAAATATTTAAAGATTCATTAAAATTGTATTCAAAATATTTTACATAATTTATATACTCACCATCAATTGGTTGGTGGCTGGGCTGGCTTTGGCGACCGATTTGATGGCCTTAGCTGATTGGACTTGTCCAACAACGACGATGTTCATGGTTACTTTTTCAGCGCCCATTTTTGGTTTTTAGTTGGTTTTCGTTGAAATAAAGTGAAGACTGTAAAAAATAAATACTTAAATTTAGTTAGTTATAAGTCAAACGCATAATTATTATTCTGTACTTACCAATGAATAAAATTGTACAAATAATGTGTTATGCCAGATTAAAGTATTAGGATGCCTTTTTATACACTTTTGATTGACGGCGGAAGTGGGGTGATATAGTGGCGTGATCGTTTCAAAGTGTGCGTTTTCAGTGATTGACTGATAAGTCGGTTAAGATAAACTTGCGTAAACGTCTTTTGTACGAAATTATAATATAAATTTTACTATTTTACTATGTTTTTAACCAAAAAAATTATTTTAATATAGAGTATATTCTTAAAATAATGCAGTTTTAGAAGTAATATTATACCTAAAATACACACATCTTTATGTTAGCTCTAATTTTTCTACGATGAAGACAACAATTTAAAAATAAAAAAAGAGGGTGGTCAAGTGGGTAACATTCGGTTGTACAGTAGGCATAGCGTTGGTCACTATAGGATGTGTTTAATTTCAATGCAATGATAATTATCACCAGGGTTGGGATTTTATAGCACTTAAAGTTATATAAGTATGCGCTATAATACGACCTTAAATATTGCTAAATGTGCACTAAAAACATGCAAAAAAAAAAAAGGAAATCTTACAGTAGAAATCGTCAAAAAAGTCCCAACAACATAAGTAAATAATAAGAACTAGAACCAAATACCTTATTCGAAATCATCGTAATAGTATATTATTATACCTATAATCTATATAATATTATCGATGTAATTGTACGTTGTTGTACGTTGTTGTATTAGTGTAATCGGTCTATTTACTTAATCTATACTTTTACAATAAATTTACTTAATGATTCGATTGACAAAAATCTAAAACCACGTTTTGGTAAAATATAATTTCATAAAATAAGCTCAATTTTTATACAAAAACTAGGAAAAAAGCCAAAAAGTATCAAAAAGTCCAAAAAGCACTAAAAATTTAAAAGCTATAAAACATGCAAGAAAAAGCAAAATAAAATTCTTAATTTGAGTTCTCTGTATCATGAAACAATTTTTTAGCCTACTCTGATATTTTTTAAGTATCTCATAAGAAATATGCAAATGTTATAAAATCCAAACCTGGTCATCATTGTATACAAAAACCGATTCTGAACGGAAATGATTTGTTAGCTTAGGATATATTTAGAAAAAAGTAGTTAATATTTTAATGACCTTAATACTTCAAAATTAAATTATGTACAAACAATGGCAATTTAAACTACTGGTGTATGTTTCAAGTTTATACAAGTTATTTTAAACTGTAATGAAAATCTAAAAATATTTGATTGTAAACAATCGTTATTTTACATGTGAATATTTGATTTCGTAAAAATTTAAACTTAAGATAAAATTTTTAAAGTGGCCAACGCTTAACTTCTTTTTTATATTTATTGTAAGCCAAACTTGTGGAAAATCTTGAAATAAATTTTCAAATCTTAGCTATTCATACAAAAATGTTTGTATATTTTTAACAAGGTACAAAATAATTTGCAAATATTCATAATTTCATAACTTCAAAACTTCAAACGCTAGGTAATAAAAAAAATCGTATCTATGTATTCTTATAATTTTTCAATCACTATGAGACTACTGATTAACTCATGAGGAACTTTGTTGAATTCCAAGTATTTTTTAATTGAACTCGTTGAAGGATTAGATGAATGTAATATTAATTTTGTATGATTCTCTGGTTCATTTTCAATTTCTATTGTTTTCTTTTTAAATAATTTTATATTACATTTAAAATATGTACCATCTGTAATATTACACAGTATAATAATTTCTTATATAAAAAAACAATTGTGTAAAACCTTGTATTAATATAAATGTTTTAAATCGTTTATGAAATCTCTAAAGGCATATTAAAATGAGTAATATGACATTGATTTTTATAAAAAATAATAGGTATTATAATTATATAATAGCTGTAGGTAGTGGCATGTTAAATGTCTCGCAATACTTAGTAGCTTGTTATCTGGTTTGGATTTATTACGATCAATCTATTTTAAATTTATATTATATTTCTAGTACTTCTAATTTTAAAAGAAATATGGATTGGGTTGATATAAGTTTTAATATTAATTATTATAAAATAGATATTTCTAGCATGTACAATGTCTATATAGGTACCTATTACCATTGCTAAATCTAAACTATTTTGTATAAAAAACACTAAATAATTGTCTTTGTAATTACAAAAAAATAGTTTTAAAATTTTATATCATTAAAATAAATTCTGTAATTAAAATATTTATTATTATTTATTCTGGAGTTATAATGGATATCAATGGATTTGATGTTATAAATATAATTTAGTGTATTAAATAGGTATCTAACTAGCATAATACATTCATAACGTGTGAAAAGAATATTCATTTGGCTAAGATTGAATTATCATATAATATTCTGAATTCTATTGACTACTATAAACCTTCTATCAATCTACTAATCTCATCCGAAAATAGCTAAATGAGCTACTTATAATTATTCTATGATTATACTATCATTATGACAATAATATTATGTAATATGTTATCAATAATTCAAAAATAATATTCATTGAATGATTATGTTTAATAAAAGAATAGGTATTCTAAGGATATCCAAATTGAAAGGTCTTAAATAATATAATAATAGTATGCATAGACTATTCATTTCTTCCTCATAAAATATTACAGATAGAAATTATATAATATAATATATATTATACTATGTTTTATTTTTATAAAAATAGAAATATAATATTACTATAAAATTATTTTATTAATTAATAAAATATAGATAACAATAAATAGATAATTATTTATTTGTTTGTAACCTGTATTAAAATTATGTGGTTATAAATTCTTTTTTAAAGTAGATTGATAACTATGTTTATTATAAATTTATTAAACTTTAATATTTTATATAATAGATGATCACTCATAAAAAAAATACATTTATTAAACCTCGCAATCAGTTAGTGTTATTTTTAATTTTTCGCTTGCTTTTGTGAGTCATATACTAGCAACAATTTCGATAACTTTAATTGTTGTGTTGTAGAAAGAAGAAGAATATACTGCTTCTAAAATTAATTACTTAAATAAAATAAATTATTTTAATACTGGCTAATAACTTACTAAGAAGTAGATAACATACAATTGTTTTATTGTATGCTTTTTTTTTATATACTGACTACTGAGTCATATTTATTAGTAAATATGATGTATCATTAACACGGTTTAAGATTAAGATTTACCGTGTACCTATCTTAAACCATGGTCATTAACAATCCTAGCTGGTAATTTGTGTTAGTTTTTTTATAACTTCTAGACAAATTAAATGTATGTAATCAAGTGGTACTTTTGTCACAAGACCTATATTCCGAATCTTTTCTAAAATTGAACGACCATTATGATGATCTGCATCAATTTGGTTTAAAAAATCTTTATCAGTACGTTTGATAAATTCAATTTCAGGAAAATAAACAGAATTTACATGTTTTCCATCTTGTCTATATTTAGAACAAGATGAATATCCACTATGAATTTTTATAAATAAAACACTTGCCTTAACAACAGAATCAAATAAGAACATACTCATTTTTAAATTGTAGTGATTACCAACAATCCTACTTATACCGTACAATTTTAATGTAATGGCTTCATCTAAAAACCCGTCAAAAATACATTGAAGTCCAATGACTTTTCATGACCGTCATAAATACCTATCCACACAAAAACATCGAAAGTTATACATTAATATTATTTATAAGATATAATATTGGGCAAACTTTTGAAATTAAAATAAATTATTAATTATGATACCTAAAACTATTAGGTTCTGAACAAAGTGGTGAATGCATATTTTGAACTCAAGTTTAAGTTTTTACAAAATCCAAAATTCATGCTTAAAATAACGTTTTACGATCAAAAAGTTTTAGATTTTTGTTATAGTTAAAAATTACAACTTGAAGAAACTTGAAGCATAACCTATAGTTATTTAAATTTGAATTTTTGTACATGATTTAATTTTGGGGTTTTCAGGTCATTAAAACATAAACCACCTTTTTCCCCACCCATTGGAAAATATATTATATCCTAGCCCTTTGGCTGACAGGTTTTCTCTGTTCAGAATCGTTTTTCGTATACAATGATACCTATCATTGGATTCAAATTTAACAAATCCATTATAGTGGTCTACCTACTTTATGTCCGAGGTGCACTAGAGTACTATAGACAACTGTACAAGTGTTGCCCACTTGACCATCCTTTTTGTTATTGTGTATTGTTAAATAATTAAATAATTAAATTTAAATTATGTTGCATAGTAAGTAAAAATGTAATAAGCAATAACATTAATAATATATGAAGTATCTAATATCCTATACTTAAGTTTATGGATTTAAATAATTTTCTACTAAAAAATATGTTTATTGTTTATACTACCTATTTATAGAATACTTTTGAAATAACCTTCTAAAAGGTGTTTTAATTTATAAATAGTGTTTATTATAATTTTGTATTATTTATAAATAATTTATACATAATAATTAATAAGTAAATAAATAACTAAAACTAAGACATCCATTAAATGCAATGAGACATGTGTATTTCTCTTATCCAATCATACCTATTTTTCTAATAAATCAATTTAAAACCATATAAATATAATATATTCTATATTTTATTGTAAAGAAAAAAAATTAAAACTTAAAATGGTTATAATTTAAAAGATACGGTTTCAAGTAGGAATGATATAAATAATATTGAAATAAAGGGGTATACATACGACCTAGCTCAGAAATATATTTTTATATAATATTTATTTAACACCATTAGTCTGACCTTTAAAATTTAATTTATTAATTATATTTTTCAACAAATTTTCTCAAACTTAAAATTTAAAGTGAAAATAGTGACTGTTGATTGATTAAAACTATACTGGTTATATATATAAATATTTATATATTGATAATTTATTCAATTTGAAAAGAATTTGAATAAATAAGTAAGCACATAATTTGTTTGATAAAATAAGTAGTTGTCTTAAATTAATCTGGCATATTCCATACAGCTCGAAATGATAGTGCTCGTGTAATCCTCGTAGTATAAAAAACATAATTCATCATAAAAATAATTATTTCAAATTAATGAATAATCGAATACAGACCACATGCAATAACTGACATAAATTTACCTAACAACCTAACTACAAATATTATATATAAATCATATATCATTTACATAAAATATTAAAGTAATTTAAATAAATGATATCGTAAGAAAAATATATTTAAAAAAAAAAAAAAAACATAATAACTAAAATCAATATTTATCGTTTAAATACATATCAAATTCAAAATTGCGTCATAATTAAAATTTCAAATGACTAAAAAAATATTAAAATCATATTTTTTTTTTTATGTTTTGTAGGTTTATTAAAGACTATATAATATTAGGAACCAATTATAAAGTTTTCATGATTTATCCATACAAAATAAATACTTTGTAAATTTTAAGCTACAAAATAAATTTAAAATGTTTGTTTTTAGTATTAATAAATAGTCAAAATTTAAACCTTATATGTTTACAGAATTATTGAGCCTACCAATGAATACCTATTAAATAATATCTGAAGCTTTTACATCGATATTTGATGCATCTAATATATATATACATAAATATGTCAAAAAAAAAATCAACATGTATACATATTTAAAGAAAAAATTAAAAATTGTAAATGTCTTTAATAAAAACTCATCTATAGACAATCATTTTAAATCCAACAAAATAACTAAAATCACATTTTTCGAAAGTTGGTTATTTCTTGTGCCTAAAAATTTCGCGTATTGTTATTTTTTTACTGTTATTATTAAAATAAGTACCTACTGGGTTAAGAGTAAGCAACTAGATTTAAATATTCAATTAATGAAATAAATATGTAAAATATAAAAAGTAAAATTTTAAATTACAACATAATTTAATTACCTAGTGTATGATAGGTATGTACACAAATTACTTTTTAAGTCTTATCAGCTATGAATCAACAACGAACACTTGTTACAATCACGCCACCTGGTGCTACTCTATATTTTAATATTAAATGACGGAGTATAAAAGGAGGAACTGGTATTCCATTAAAGCATAACGCAATTTTTGTGCAAATTTAATCTTCAGTGAGTTATAATATTATAATAATATACTAAATATAATATTTATATTAATTAATTTAAACCATTCATATTTTATACATTTTTCTTTTAGTTTTCACTTTATTCCACGAAAACAAATCAAAAACCAAAAATGGGCGCTGAAAAAGTAACCATGAACATCGTTGTCGTCGGACAAGTCCAATCTGCCAAGGCCATCAAATCGGTCGCCAAAGCTACCCCAGCCACCAGCCAGTTGATGGTGAGTCTATAAATTATGTAAAATATTTTGAATACAGTTTAGGTTAATCTTTTTTTGGAATTCGTATTAACACGTCATTTCTTAACATTATTTATTTGCTATATATATTCGTATTGTGTATTTGTTGTCAGATACAGCAATAATAATATTCTAATAATATATTTTGCAAAAACAATAGGTAGTAAATTATGATATACACACCTAACATAAATTAATTGTCGCATTCCGTATATGAAAATTTATTATTGTTTTTATTATACTCTTTTAAGGATCTATTTTAATTGAATAACAAGTATTTTAATTTTTTTAATGGTTCATCATATATTTTGCAAAGACTAAAGTTTACAAAATAAATATATTTTTTATCGTATTGTATTAATACAAACTATTAATAGTAATTTGTAACTTAATGGATGTTTAATTTTTTTTTTCACTTAATAGTTGACAATAATTAGCCATAATATGATTTCATTAAAGTTCATACTATTATAGTTAATAATTTTGTTCTACCAAGATGATTTACATTTTATTATAATATAGTATATATTATTGTACGATAGTGTATTAACTGACTATTTTTTGTTTTGTTCTAGAACTGTTAATTCATGAAGTCCACATGAATCTCAAACTCAAAACCTCCATAACCCAAACAGTACATATTTTTTTAATTTGTTGATAATTATAATAATATGTGTTGCCATTGCAAAATAAATCAGTCCCTTCCGTCAATTAAATTTTGTTTATTATTTATTTTTGCTATTTGTGCTATTTGACGTTCCTAACATAATTTATAAGTCTTTGTTGCTATTTTAATTAAACACTATTATAGTAAGTAGTACCTAAACCTGGTGAAAGTGTAGATGTTCTTAGCAGATTGCTTTTTTCTGACGATAATGTTACTCATGAATCCCTTTTCAGAGTTCATTTTTTTAATTTTTGGATAGTTCATTAAAGGTAATGTGAGAACAGAATGTAAAAAAAAATTAAGTCAATATTGGATTTGTAAGTCACTAAAACATAGACCAGCACAATGCAAAATCAGTCTGTTATGTTATGCCAGAATTGATTTTTCTTTGAATTACAAGATCCGGGTAATATTATTTTAACTTTGTTACACGAATATATATATTATAATATTATAATATTATTATGTAAGTGTTTCAAAACGATATAGGCGTATAATATACAACAAAAAAACTGAAATTAAATATAATTATTATACTATGGTGGTATGATATGATTCTTTTACAAGTGAAACATTATTTTTTATTGATATTTTATTTTATACTTGATTGGAAAACCGAATTTGGAATGTGTAATTAATTAGACATCATATTATAAGTATTTATTAGATTTTAGACGAAAGAAGAAGACTAGTGCTAACGTTTCGCTTAGCAATATTAAGCCTCATCAAGTCGTTTTCCTATGTCTTGAATAGTTATAATCTTATTACTGCATTGTATAACAACTAAAATGAAAATGTAATATGTAATAAGATAAATATTGAGTAGGTCACAATATTTCTCGGATAGGTGCCTATACAGCGAAATGATCCTGATCTTAAGGAGGACTAAAATAATTTGAATAATTATCCTTTTTGGTGAACTTAGTTTTTTATAATAAAACTCACTAATTTTATGTGTATTTGAATTTAATAGAAGTAAAACGACGTCTGACAATACGAAAATTATGCGACTCAACGATTACAACGATTAACGAGTATATAACAGTGATAATAATTATTATATCACAAGCACAAGCCGATATTGGTGTAAAATACAAATCAGTGAAATGCCAATGTAGCGAAGATAGTAATAGTATATACAGGGATATCGCACATGTCATTTTAACGACTCGGGAAAAATAATAGCTTTATTTTATTTATAGGTACAAACTATAATATATTGAAAATACTTCACTGTAGCTTTGGTATTTGGACTTTTAGTCAGAATACCATTCGGGAAGATGTTCGTTTGGGAATTTCGGTTAGGAGGAAACGTTGGGTAATAAGCTTGATAATTACTGCAGAGCACGATAATTATATTGATGAACATTTAAATAGTAAAATAACGAAAAATTATAATTATGAACTTTTAGAAATATAACTGATAATTGACTATAAATTTAGTATTCATATTTCTCCTTATTTTTTTATTTAATCTGAACAGATTTGAATCACTAAGTATGCAAAGGCATTGTTTGATAAAATTAGTAGTTGTTTTGGATTAATGTGACATATTCCATATAGCCCAAAATGATAGTGTTCGTGTGATCTTCGTAGTATAATAAACTTGATCTTAGTAAAAAAAATAAAATTTTTCATATTAATAGTTTATTTAAGGTGTATAACTCGTTGTAGATACATTAATTATATCTGTAGTTTTATTCGAGGTATTTTTTCTATGACGGACCGTTGATAGAAGACAAGACTCATTCGATTTATCTAAAACCAAAAAATCACTTTGAAATAAAAGTAGCACACTAACTGTATTTACTTATTTGTATAAATATTCTATGTATTAAAGCAAATATAAGAATATATTATTCTAGTATTATGCAATATTTTATAATTTTAGTACCTCTTTTTCTGTAGCATAACTAATCCCATATAACACCATAATAATCATTAGTATTGTTAATATTGATATGGTAACATCTACAAGCTCAACTTCGGTGTTAATGTTTCTTGAAAATATTTTTTGATTGTAATTTGTTAATATAATTTGACTTATATTTGACGCGACAAACCCCACTATTGCTGATATTCCGTATATTGATCCATCTTTTAAACATTCAATAACGTCTAAATGTATGTCCCTTAATATACTTTTGTATAATATTCTTTCCAAAATGTGTTCATTAATCACGTATACCATCTCACTGGATGTATAATATTAGTAGTACATATTATCATTCATAAAATGCAAAACATTGACAAAAATTTTAAGCTATCATATGACCTAAACATATGCAATTTTTAATTAATAGAAGTTGTTTTCTTAGTATGCATGTTTTATTATAAAGTATTAACTGTAAATAATAAATATTCAACAGATAAATGAGATAAAATAGGTACGCAAAAGGAACAACGAACAATATAATTTATGATTTATTTCGTCTATAATACCTATATCAGTATTTAATATAGTATAATATTACTGTATTAAAATGTTAGGTTAGTTTAGTTAATAATATTTACCGGTGTTATAAAAGATAATTGTATGAATTAAAAAAAAATTATATTTAATAGATATGACCAAATGTATATTGAATCCTGTAAAATTAAAAAATTCCAACAGTGCATAACCAATTCATCTTTATTTTCATTGGTCTGACCACATTTAGTTCTATCAATGCTCCGTGGATCGTTTTAAGTTTAGATAAAACTACAAAAAGCTGATTAACAATAAATAAGTACCACACGTGTTATACCATACGACCTGTTCAATGTATATTAATTCAATACAAATGATCAGAACTACCGATGTAATGTCGAACACCTCCAAATCGAAACGCATCGCCTATAAAATAAAATTTTATATTAAAATTGTGGATATAACTGCATAAAATATGTCGATAATGTACATGAAATACTAATATGGACGATTATATTATAGACACAATGATTCAAATTATTAATACTACTGATATAATTTAATACATTTTCATGTAATTTTTATTATGATTATAAAAATGTCACGTCATTGTGAAATCTATAGCACTTATGCGGATATTGTTCTGTCCAGTTTTGAGGAAGACATATTATTTCGTCATTTGGATAATATGAAAAAGTGATTTATTATGCTATTGATAGGTACAATCATAGAAGGATATTCAATATTCATAAAAATAAGTTGCCTATATAAACACGTCTGTTGTAGTTATTATATAAATATCAATCTATTTTCACACAATTAAATATAGTTCTTACTGTTTTAGTTCCATCGTAGATTATTCTAAATCACAAAAAATAAATGTACATCTCAATATATACAATAATAATGTCGTTTTAATATTGCTCATGCGATAGTTTGTACTATCCATACAGCAAATCAAAAAAATCCGATCAAAAAAATTTTATATAAGACGCACACGCATAATCGATTGTGTCATTTTTATTTTACAATACAAAGTCTTGACGAATAATACAAAACAGTGTTATAGAACAATTTATTGTATAATATGGCTATTTATTATTTTCATCGAATTAATACTATTTTAATTTTTAGTCGATAAATTTTCCAAATTAGACTTGGAACTAATAATATGTAACACTGAGAAAAAAATAAGTGTTGAGTGAATAAACAGTTCATACTATTGTTGAGTAAATATAAGTTTGACTATCATACATAGCATAATAAATTAATATATTATTATAACACTTATCGTTGTTCCTGTTTATAGTATTATTATTGTCCATAATAGATTTTACCATGGAAACGAAGAGTATGAACATATCAGTAAATTTAATATTTTAATGTTAAATTAATTTTTATGGCAATATACTAGGAAGACTGTGGTTGTTGATGGTATCGTCTAGGTCGTATATACGTCTGTATGTGTATCTGTCTATTCATGATGAGAACTATGTGCGATGTCTTAATACATACTTCATTATAATTTTAACGGTATTTAACTCCCTTAGCTCTAAGACTATACTATGTTGTAGGTATTATACTACCATTCCATACATCCAACTAGGAAGATATCGAGCTATTTTTATAACAATGTGAATTAACTATAACTATAAGAAAATTTTAAAATTCCTTTGCCAAAAGTTTTTTCCACTCTTATGACTAACTATGAAGATAAAACTGCAATACATTCACCTGAAGATAAACCACCGTAAATTATAAACACATTTCAATTTATAGATTAAGATTAACTAAAATAATTAATATAAATTCTATTCACGCTAAAAATATACAATTCCTTCTTTATATTTCCAATGATTATCAATTTAATATCCTCAAAAGGTTAATATATCAATGTCATACTTGACAAAAGATTTACTTGAAGTTTTCACATTAAATCTAAAATTAAAATTCTTAATAGTCAACTTAATTTACTTCGCACAACTCTGAAATCAAAACTCTGTTTTCACACCCAAAATACAATTTACAGATCCATGCTAAGAGCTTTCGCAATCCAAAACCAGGGTTTTAACTAAATAGTTTCCATCTTCTAAAGTATACAATAGTTGTGTATGATTATTACTTTTAATTTGTTTATTATGAATAGTAGTATAAATTTTAAATACTACTATATATACAAAACAACTTTGTAGCGATCCAACAACCCGTTACCCAAGCCCAGTTCAAGTACTGAAAATAGCTAACCAACTACACTTTAACTGGGCTGGATTAGCGATAAATATTGATACCCATTTGGTTAAAAATAAAAAAGAACAAAACAGGTGTGTTTCACTATACACATATATTTGTTTATATATATCCATAATTGTACAGTTCTAGACTCTAGTTGATATTGTATTTGCGTATTTGCATAAATAGTGAGAAATGAGTAAATTTTAAATAAAAGTGAAATGTTATTCAACATTAAAACATAATTGTCTGATTGTCATACTGACTGGACAAATATTGTCATGATTTAATACAGATTGTAAATAATTTGGCTGTTGACTGATTAAAAGTATACTGATAAATAATTATTAATTTATTTATTTATATTGATAATTTATTTAATTTGAAAAGTATTTGAATAATTAAGTAAACACATACTTTATTTGATAAAATAAGTAGTTGTCTTAAATTAATCTGCCATATTCCATACATCTCAAAACGATAATGTTCGTGCAACCTTCGTAGTATAAAAAACTTGATCTTAATAAAAATAAATTATTCCAAATTAATCATAAATCTAATACATGAGTCATATGGGTGGTAAACTACATAATAATACCTATAATCACCTAACTACATTAATTAGTTTACCTGACGTTTTATTCTAGGGTTTCTTTCAATTACGGACCGTTTATGTAATACAAGACTCATCCGATTAATCTAAAAATCAAAAAAGATTATCATAACAATAATAATTTAAAATAAGTTGAACACACAAATAAAATACAATATTAACTCTATAGACTCAACTTTAATGTAAATGTTTTTATAAGACGTATATAATCAGTAGTAAAGAAATTAAATATATAATGGTGATAACACTTGTGATAATGTTTAATATCATCAAAAATATCAAAGAAAAATATTAAAATTATAGTGCAATTTAATTAAATTTTAGCTAATAATTATAGTACCCGTCGAAACTTCTACTATTAATTTATGATTATTCATATTTTGTGTATTGAATATTTGTATAGAATTACTCAAACAAAACTTTTTAAGAGGACGCCATAACCGCATGCATTTTCTCCGTCTTACAACAACGTACCATAGCAAATTGGCACTCAGAAGATCACGTTTATCTCTGTTAGGTTAGGACCTTATATGATATTCGATGGTAAGAAAATTATCTGTGTTGGTTTATTAATTTTTTAGATTTTTCTGTTTATTTTTTTCAAGTTATGCGTAATAATCATAAAAAACCAAAATATGAACACAGTTAAAGTTCTAACAATCCAATATCATAATAGGTCGATTCATTCTAGTTTATAAACTAACGAAGCTACAATTAGTGATCTGCTGAGCGTAAATTAGCTATGTTACGTACTTGTAAGACGGAGACAACACATTCGGGTATGGTATATTATTATGGTGTCCTTTTAACTTATAATATTCTAATAACAACAAAATATTTAAAAATCTATTTTTTCGTTACGTGGCATATTCGATTATATTTTAATATTGTATGATTTATTAACAACTCTATGATTCCGAGTAAAAAAAAAAAAACTTTAATAAAGTCTTTAGTTTTTACTGTCTTTAAATTTATTGTAAACCGTTTTAATGAATTCCCGATATTCTCTGCAACGATGATCAGCTAATCTACATAGGAATTTAATTTAAACTCAATTGTTATGGGGTACAATATCAGTATTTAATTAACTAAATATATATTTTAGTTATAATACTATGGTATCTATAAAACTATTTATTTTTTATTTAATCCTATGTTTAAATATTATTAAAAAATATATAAGTATATAAATATTTAGTATTGGTAAAAAGGAATTTAAAAAACAGTATTTCAATTTATGTAATTCTAGTTATATAATATAAATACCTCTTTTTCCGTGATATGTCCAATTTTGTATAATAGTATGATATTGATTATTTTTATTGATAATTCTATTAAAGAAGTTATAATATCAACATCATCTAAATTTTCTGTTGGAAAAAATAGGCTACGATAAAGTGTCTTAAGGATTTGAACGACATTTGTCCCGATAAGACCCACTGTGCCTGATAAACCGTATATTGATCTATTGGCATTGTTTAAACACTCTACAACATCCAAATACATATCTCTGAGTGTACTTATTTTTGAATATCCTTCCAAGATATGTCCATTTATCTTGTTCACCAACCACTTTATGTACAATATTAGTAGTATGTATTCAAAAAGTGCAACAAATGGACATATATTTGAGATCAACCATTCAATCTAAAAATATATTGTTTATTTTTATTGCGTAATGGTTGAATCTTTGTTTTAATAATATCTCACGAACATACCATAAATCATTTTAATTTAAAATAATGGATTAGAATTAATTTACTTTAATGGAATAGCACGTCGACGACCATTCATCAAACAAAGAGATTTTCTGTGTTTTTACATTTTATGTGTTTAGAATTTATCAATATATATATACATATAGCAAATTGAAAAGATACTTAACAATTTTTTTAACAAATATTGTAAAAAAACAAAAAGATCAATAACCATATAAACATAGGATTTATTGTGAATAATTAACTCACTAAACTATTAACGCTAAAAACACAAAATAGATTCTAATATGTCGTTCATAATCAAGATACAACACTTATGGATTTCATGATCACAAAATAATAGATAAAAATTATTATAGACCTACACATAGTTTTAATATAAAATATAAACTATTCACTGTAAGCATTTAATCTTTTGAATAGCTTAAAATTGTGTTCAATTTAAAATCTATAAAATAAGAAATAAAGTATAATTGGATGATTATAATTACCATAAGTCTTATATTGAATAATGTATTTGTGTGATGAGATTTGTATTTATACCAAAATAACATAGACATATTATATGTTAAGAAATATAAATTAATTCCAAGTATTCCAACTACGGTGAACCAATCAATTTTTATATTTATCGGTCTGACCACATTAAGTTGTATTAATTTTTCGTGAATTGTTTCAAGTTTAGTTAATACAGTTGAAAGTTGATTATCGAAAAATAAGCGACATATGGTCGATATGAATTTTCCAACCAACATCAATTCGAAACAACTGAGCATTATTAATGACGTTATTTCCGATATTTCAGAATCATCATTCTTTATCTATAACATAAAATTTAGTAACATTAACAATATTATACAATTTTGTTTTATGTTTGGCATTCGATTATATTTATGATTATAGATATTATCGTGCTATATTATATTTTCATTATTCGTTGTAGAGTACGAATCTTCTATGACCTAATATTGAGTAAGAGACTGATCTATGATAAAAGGAGGTCTGAATAAATGTGATAAAAAAAAATTCTCACAGGGAGCTACTTATCCGTTTAAAAAAAAAAACAGAATATTTATATTTGTATAGACGAATTTCAGGAACGATGACACTGATGAAGATGATGATAAATTTTATTTTGAATTATTAACACAAAGGTCAAATGTTTTTGACATGAAATTCATATAAAATTATATTATGGTATTACGTACCTATGTTATATATTTTTATTTTAGAGCGAGCTGATATTGAAACAATAGTGTGCTATTAATTGGGGTCGAATGCACGTATACGTGTAATTATGAATATATAATTTTTGATTAATTATTACAATTCAAAAATCATTTAAATTAATTAAAAAATTGATTACCACTGAATTTGCGTCGTATATTGCTAGAAAACTAACACAAATTATTAAATATCGTAAAATATGAAACATCACCGTCATCTTAAAATTTCCCTGATTGTAGTTTATACTACCAATACCGCAAATCATAAAAAACCTGTTAAAATTATGTTATATTGATTTCACACTCATAATAATAATTGATATTATTTTTATTTTATCAAATTAAGTACAAAAATGTTTAGTGTAAGAGGAGTTTCATGTGAGGGTTACTGAATTCAACTAAATTACAAGCACTATTTAAAAGTATTCGCAAATAAATGGTTTTACATTGTTTTAATTGAATGTCTCTTATGAAACGTTTATGAAGCAAAAAACAAATACTTTTGGTTAATGGAATACAGCATGCTTTATACTCATTATACATAGTGTACTTGATTAATCATAAAATACGTAATATGTTATATAAGTTATATGTTTTAAACGTTTATAATTCATCTTCATAAATTGGCTAGAAGTAGTTTGAGTCATGTATTGGTTGTACTTGATTCTTTTTATTTAGTTATTAATTAATAACAGTTAATATTTTATAGATTGTAGTAAATATATTAATTAATATATTATTATATATATTAATATATAAATATATTAATTAAGCAAATTGATTCCATTTCGCTGAAAATTATAGGCATCTTATGGGTTTCTGTAATGGTTGTATTAAATTTGAATTTAATGATATACACTACAAACCAAAACGATTATGAGTGTATCTCACGATTTATTTTTTGATAAAACTATTTATTTATGCTTATCACACATAAAAAGGTGTAATATTTGTTCTTACGTAGTTTTTTATATTTTTATGTAAATTTAAGAATAACTTGAGTGGGATCTAGTATATTTTTTTAAGCTTATTGACCAAGTGAAAAGTTTTTACTTGATATTTTAATGGGAAAAAAACTAAAATAGTAAAATATTTTGATTATCTATAATTAATAAATCAGCAATAGTCAAAATATATTGAAAACCATTTCATGCAGGTAAAAATATTTGTCTTTTCTTTAAATCTTATTGTTTTCATTTCGATTATTAAGAATAGTAATGGAATTTGTCATCTTTGACGGCTCGCTCTTTAACTATTTTATCAAATGTAACCTAACCTTTTCATGGTTATGTATACAAATAACTTATCTATAAATTACATAAAAATATATTGTCAATTATAATAATAAGTTAAATAGTTAATAAGTAGATTCACACACACACTATAAATTATACTGTCATGATAGGTATCTTCTTAATTATGTTAGAAGTAATTATTTTTCGTAAAATTTTATTATTTTTATAGTACAATTTTTATTCATTTAAAAACGATATTATAGAACAAGAAAATGTAAAATTTTTAATCTGTTAATTAATATTTTGTATATATGTAAAAATTGTTCGTCCTCTATGACAATAGAATAATTCTATAAGGTACTAATAACTTTTTTACTTCAATGAAATATGTATTATTTTTGTACAGTTTCAAACTCTAAAAGTACAAAAAATAAAAATAAATGTACAAGCATTAAAATATTTGAAACAGATTTGATTTCGTTAAATTTATGTTTATATTTTTTTTAGCAAATCAAGGAAATAATAAATTTACTATTACTTTAATTTGTATTAAATAGTTACAATAAATAGTTATTCTCAATTATAAATAACACATATAAGCAACATGTCTATATTTACTTCATAAATCACTATTCCCCTTAAAATCCACTTTGGGGCTTAGGGTAGATAATAAATAAATGAATAATAATTATCATAGAGGAGTAGAGTAAAGGATCTTTATTTGATTAATACACATAAGTCTATATATTAATTTTAGATTCTGAACGAAGTGATGAATGTATTGATTATACAATGATGTATGTTTTTTTTTTTTTGTGGTGGTGTACAACATAACTAGTCGAAACAATGCTTCAATTTCAAACTTCGGGGGTGGTATCCGATGGAAAAGTGAATATCCTTGGTGCATTATAGAGGTAAAAAGTAAACATTTTCCAACAATTTTCAAAAAAATCGAGAAAAACAAAAAAAAAATGACGGAAAAACGGGAATTTTTAAGCAAAACGAGTTTTTGACCGAATCGATTTTTTTATATGGCTGTAATTAAAAAACTAATCACTGTAAATACTTTAAATTTTCACCAAATGTTTATGTTAGTGTTATCTATATACAGTTGAATTTTCTAAAAATTTTGACTTTTTTTGAGTTATTTATAGACCACTGAAATTTTCGATTTTTATGCGAATTTTTTTTTGAAGTGTCGGTAAAAAAATTTTGAATAACCAAAAAAACTTGAAAATTATAAAATAATTATAAAAGAACTTTTATTTTGGTGTATTCAGGCCATTAAAACATAAACCACCTTTTTCACAAACCACTGGAGATTATATCCTAGGCTGACAAATCATCTTCGTTCAGAATCGTTTTTCGTCTACAATGATACCTATCATTGTATTCAAATTTAACCTACCCTAATCCGAGGTCAACCCCACTCCCTAATGTACAGAAGAACGGTACCCACTCGCCCGCTTTTTAGATTCTGAACGAAGTGATGAATGTATTGATTTTACAATGGTGTGTGTTTTTTTAGATTCTGAACGAAGTGATGAATGTATTGATTATACAATGATGTATGTTTTTTTTTTTTTTTGTGTCTGTGTACAGCATAACTAGTCGAAATAATGCTCCAATTTCAAACAATGGGGATGGTTTCCGATGTAAAAGTGAATATCCTTGGTGCATTATACAGGTAAAAAGTTAACATTTTCCAACAGTTTTCAAAAAAATCGAGAAAAACAAAAAAAAAATGACGGAAAAACGGCAATTTTTACGCAAAACCAGTTTTCGACCAAATCGGTTTTTTTTTATGGTTGTAATTCAAAAACTAATCACTGAAAATACTTTAAATTTTCACCAAATGTTAATGTCAGTAGTATCCGTATATAGTTAAATTTTCAAAAAATTTTGACTTTTTTTGAGTTATTTATAGACCACTGAAATTTTCGATTTTTTTGAGAAATTTTTTTTAAAGTGTCGATAAAAAATTTTTGGATGACCAAAAAGTTTTGAAAATTTAATACAAGGTTCCTTATAAGTTGTTTTTAATGTAGCTAAAAAAAATTAAAAATCGTTAGTCACAATTTTTTTTTATAAGCGTTTTTAGTTCAAATTGTTACGAAATCTGTCGAAAACGCGAAAATTTGCAAGTAATTTTGAAGTTGAAAAATCATAAAATTTTTTTCTTTTATAACTAAGTTTTGAAAATTTGGTACAAGGTTCTCCATACATTTTTCTTCAAATATCTGTAAAAAAAACTCTACCGGATTCAGACAAAAAATTTTTATGAGTGTTTGAAATTTAAATTTTTACAAAAACCGCGTTAAATAACAGTTTAGCCTCAAACGATTTTTGATATTTGTTATAATTCAAAAAGTATAAGTCGTAGATACTTGAAAGTTTTATCAGTTATTTAGATTGGTATTTTATTTACTTGATTTAATTTTCAAAATATTTTGACTTTTTTTGAGCTATTTATAGACAACTGAAATTTTCAATTTTCCTGAAAAAAATTTTTTTGAAGGGTCGATAAAATTTTTTTAGCCCTATCAAAATACTTGAAAATTGTATACAAAGTTCCTCATATGTTATTCTTATAGTGATTAAAAAATTATAAGAATATATAGGCACAATTTTTTTTTATTAGCATTTGAAGTTCAAATTTTGACGAAAATTCGTCAAAATTATGAATATTTGCGAAATATTTGAAGTTGAAAAATCATAAAATTTTTTGTGTTTATAACTAAGGATTAAAAATACAACACTAAGTTTTCTATAAGTTTACCTTCAAGTATCTATAGAGAAAACTCGAAGCATCATTATAGGAAAAATTTTAAGTGCGTTTGAATTTTAAATTTTAACGAAATAGCGTAACGATAACGATTTATCCTCAAACGATTTTAAATATTTGTTATTATTCAAAAAGTATAAGTCGTAGATACTTGAAAATTCTACCAGTTATTAAGATTCGCGTTTTCTTAACGTGATTTAATTTTCAAAATATTTTTTAATATAAGCTGGTTTTTTTAAACCACCTTTTTTACCAACCACTAGAAATTATATCCTAGGCTGACAAATCATCTTCGTTCAGAATCGTTTTTCGTATACAATGATAACTATCATTGGATTCAAATTTAACACTCCTATAATATATAATAATGATCCATACGGCACCTAATGTACAGCAGAGCGGTACTCACTTACCCACTTTTTTAGATTCTGAACGAAGTGATGAATGTATTGATTTTACAATGATGTGTGTTTTTTTTTTTTTTTTTTTTTTTTTTTTTTTTTTTTTTTTTTTTTTTGTGTCTGTGTACAGCATAACTAGTCGAAATAATGCTCCAATTTCAAACAATGGGGGTGGTTTCCGATGTAAAAGTGAATATCCTTGGTGCATTATAGAGGTAAAAAGTTAACATTTTCCAACAGTTTTCAAAAAAATCGAGAAAAACAAAAAAAAAATGACGGAAAAACGGCAATTTTTACGCAAAACCAGTTTTCGACCAAATTGATTTTTTTTTATGGTTGTAATTCAAAAACTAATCACTGAAAACACTTGAAATTTTCACCAAATGTTAATGTCAGTGGTATCCGTATATAGTTAAATTTTCAAAAAATTTTGACTTTTTTTGAGTTATTTATAGACCACTGAAATTTTCGATTTTTTTGAGAAATTTTTTTTAAAGTGTCGATAAAAAATTTTTGGATGACCAAAAAGTTTTGAAAATTTAATACGAGGTTCCTTATGAGTTGTTTTTAATGTAGCAAAAAAAAATTAAAAATCGTTAGTCATAATTTTTTTTTATAAGCGTTTATATTTCAAATTTTTACGAAATCTGTCGAAAACGCGAAAATTTGCAAGTATTTTTGAAGTTGAAAAATCATAAAATTTTTTCCTTTTATAACTAAGATTTGAAAATTTGGTACAAGGTTCTCCATACATTTTTCTTCAAATATCTGTAAAAAAAACTCTACCGGGTTCAGACAAAAAATTTTTATGAGTGTTTGAATTTTAAATTTTTATGAAATTGCGTAACGATAACGATTTATCCTCAAACGATTTTAAATATTTGTTATTATTCAAAAAGTATAAGTCGTAGATACTTGAAAATTTTACCAGTTATTAAGATTCGCGTTTTCTTTACGTGATTTAAATTTCAAAATATTTTGACTTTTTTTGAGCTATTTATAGACAACTGAAATTTTCAATTTTTCTGAAAAAATATTTTTGAAGTGTCGATAAAATTTTTTTGGCCCTATCAAAATACTTGAAAATTTAATACAAAGTTCCTCATATGTTATTCTTATAGTGATTAAAAAATTATAAGAATACATAGGCACAATTTTTTTTTATTAGCATTTGAAGTTCAAATTTTGACGAAAATTCGTCAAAATTATGAATATTTGCGAAATATTTGAAGTTGAAAAATCATAAAATTTTTTTTGTTTATAACTAAGGATTAAAAATACAACACTAAGTTTTCCATAAGTTTACCTTCAAGTATCTATAGAGAAAACTCGAAGCATCATTATAGGAAAAATTTTAAGTGCGTTTGAATTTTAAATTTTAACGAAATAGCGTAACGATAACGATTTATCCTCAAACGATTTTAAATATTTGTTATTATTCAAAAAGTATAAGTCGTAGATACTTGAAAATTTTACCAGTTATTAAGATTCGCGTTTTCTTTACGTGATTTAATTTTCAAAATATTTTTTAGTATAAGCTGGTTTTTTTAAACCACCTTTTTCACCAATCACTAGAAATTATATCCTAGGCTAACAAATCATCTTCGTTCAGAATCGTTTTTCGTATACAATGATAACTATCATTGGATTCAAATTTAACACTCCTATAATATATAATAATGATCCATACGGCACCTAATGTACAGCAGAGCGGTACTCACTTGCCCACTTTTTTATTATTACTTATGATTTATATCTATTGTGATAAAACCTATAGGTTGGTGCTTTACTACTCCGTCGTTTTATGTGGTGTTATTGATTTCCGTGACAATGTGACCTTCTTCATGTGGCTACAGTCAGAAACGTTGTTCCATCACCATTGACGTCGCTAAATAATTGATACATAATATCGTTGGACAATTTTCTTCTTTTGTTATAGATGTTGAGGTTTTGAAGGTTTAAAATGAAGTGCTTCTACGGTTAAAGTTAACTAGTAAATATATATCCCTATGGTCGTATAATCTCGTTACTGATATTATTTAAATATTGTTAATAGGTATCATACTAATATTTATTTTTAAACAATTGATATAGCTCAATATCTGTTAAAAGTTAATGCAGAAGATATTTACGAAAGAGTAGATACATATAATTCAATAGACCACTTATAATATTCAATATAAATTAAAGTATATCGTAAATAGTAAATATATAATATAAATATAAATTAATGATTGATTACGATCAATTTGGAGTAAATCTACCCAAGATGATGTTTAGTTTTTATTTTTTATGTTATTTCAATATTGTCAAAATTAAATTTCTTTATCTAAGAATATAACTAAATTTTTGATTTTTGATTCACGTTGCATGTAATAATTAAAAGTAATAGTTATAATCAATTTAAGATTTTATATATTATTAACTTTTATAGTTTTTGTTTATAAATAAAATTTATAGTGTGCGTGAATCGTGCATCTGACTAATCATTATAATTGACAGTACCTATATTTTTATGTAATATTTAAATGTGTTTTTTTTAAATACATAACAATGAAGAAATTTGAATAAAATACATTTATTTCACAATGTAAATTCAATAACTAATAATTCTATTATTATTTTTAATAATTACAAAAAAAAATACAATTTAAAGAAAAATGGAAACTTTCGACAATTATTTTTATTTATATGTTAAACAGTTTTCAATATATTTTGACTATTTTTGACTTATTCATATAAAGTCAAAAAAAAAATAACTATTTAAGTTTATATTCTTAAAACATCAATTAACAACTATTCACTTGGTCAAAAAGAAGAAAAAAAAACAACTCAACTATTCTTAAAAATACATAAAAATATAAAAAAATCAATAGAACAATTAATCACATCTATAACTGTATGATCGGTATAAATGACCTTAATAGTTTTGTTAATAAATATTACAATCTATTACTAATCCATGAACTATTAACAGTACTTAATTTATACTAAATAAAAAGAATCGACTATAATCAAAATTGACTTAAATTATTTCTAGTCAATTTATGGAAATGCATTTTAAACTTTTTAAACATACTGCTTATATAACATATTATGTATTATATGATAGAACCAACTGTATTTGTTTTTCACTTCAATAATGTTTTGTAAGAAATATATTCAATTAAAATAATGAAAAACCATTTCATTGAGAATAATATAAAATAATAGTTATAATTCAGTTGAATTCAGTAATCCTCGCATATAACTCATATTACACTAATCATTACCATTTAATATTTAACTTAGTTCGATAAAATTAAACAAACATAAATAATTATGAGTTTGAGTACACAATTAAAAAATTTTAACAGGTTTTTTATGATTTGCGGTATTGGTAGTATAAACTACAATCAGGGAAATTTTAAGATGACGGTGATGTTTCATATTTTACGATATTTAATAATTTGTGTTAGTTTTCTAGCAATATACGACGCAAATTCAGTGGTAATCAATTTTTTAATTAATTTAAATGATTTTTGAATTGTAATAATTAATCAAAAATTATATATTCATAATTACACGTATACGTGCATTCGACCCCAATTAATAGCACACTATTGTTTCAATATCAGCTCGCTCTAAAATAAAAATATATAACATAGGTACGTAATACCATAATATAATTTTATATGAATTTCATGTCAAAAACATTTGACCTTTGTGTTAATAATTCAAAATAAAATTTATCATCATCTTCATCAGTGTCATCGTTCCTGAAATTCGTCTATACAAATATAAATATTCTGTTTTTTTTTTTAAACGGATAAGTAGCTCCCTGTGAGAATTTTTTTTTATCACATTTATTCAGACCTCCTTTTATCATAGATCAGTCTCTTACTCAATATTAGGTCATAGAAGATTCGTACTCTACAACGAATAATGAAAATATAATATAGCACGATAATATCTATAATCATAAATATAATCGAATGCCAAACATAAAACAAAATTGTATAATATTGTTAATGTTACTAAATTTTATGTTATAGATAAAGAATGATGATTCTGAAATATCGGAAATAACGTCATTAATAATGCTCAGTTGTTTCGAATTGATGTTGGTTGGAAAATTCATATCGACCATATGTCGCTTATTTTTCGATAATCAACTTTCAACTGTATTAACTAAACTTGAAACAATTCACGAAAAATTAATACAACTTAATGTGGTCAGACCGATAAATATAAAAATTGATTGGTTCACCGTAGTTGGAATACTTGGAATTAATTTATATTTCTTAACATATAATATGTCTATGTTATTTTGGTATAAATACAAATCTCATCACACAAATACATTATTCAATATAAGACTTATGGTAATTATAATCATCCAATTATACTTTATTTCTTATTTTATAGATTTTAAATTGAACACAATTTTAAGCTATTCAAAAGATTAAATGCTTACAGTGAATAGTTTATATTTTATATTAAAACTATGTGTAGGTCTATAATAATTTTTATCTATTATTTTGTGATCATGAAATCCATAAGTGTTGTATCTTGATTATGAACGACATATTAGAATCTATTTTGTGTTTTTAGCGTTAATAGTTTAGTGAGTTAATTATTCACAATAAATCCTATGTTTATATGGTTATTGATCTTTTTGTTTTTTTACAATATTTGTTAAAAAAATTGTTAAGTATCTTTTCAATTTGCTATATGTATATATATATTGATAAATTCTAAACACATAAAATGTAAAAACACAGAAAATCTCTTTGTTTGATGAATGGTCGTCGACGTGCTATTCCATTAAAGTAAATTAATTCTAATCCATTATTTTAAATTAAAATGATTTATGGTATGTTCGTGAGATATTATTAAAACAAAGATTCAACCATTACGCAATAAAAATAAACAATATATTTTTAGATTGAATGGTTGATCTCAAATATATGTCCATTTGTTGCACTTTTTGAATACATACTACTAATATTGTACATAAAGTGGTTGGTGAACAAGATAAATGGACATATCTTGGAAGGATATTCAAAAATAAGTACACTCAGAGATATGTATTTGGATGTTGTAGAGTGTTTAAACAATGCCAATAGATCAATATACGGTTTATCAGGCACAGTGGGTCTTATCGGGACAAATGTCGTTCAAATCCTTAAGACACTTTATCGTAGCCTATTTTTTCCAACAGAAAATTTAGATGATGTTGATATTATAACTTCTTTAATAGAATTATCAATAAAAATAATCAATATCATACTATTATACAAAATTGGACATATCACGGAAAAAGAGGTATTTATATTATATAACTAGAATTACATAAATTGAAATACTGTTTTTTAAATTCCTTTTTACCAATACTAAATATTTATATACTTATATATTTTTTAATAATATTTAAACATAGGATTAAATAAAAAATAAATAGTTTTATAGATACCATAGTATTATAACTAAAATATATATTTAGTTAATTAAATACTGATATTGTACCCCATAACAATTGAGTTTAAATTAAATTCCTATGTAGATTAGCTGATCATCGTTGCAGAGAATATCGGGAATTCATTAAAACGGTTTACAATAAATTTAAAGACAGTAAAAACTAAAGACTTTATTAAAGTTTTTTTTTTTTTACTCGGAATCATAGAGTTGTTAATAAATCATACAATATTAAAATATAATCGAATATGCCACGTAACGAAAAAATAGATTTTTAAATATTTTGTTGTTATTAGAATATTATAAGTTAAAAGGACACCATAATAATATACCATACCCGAATGTGTTGTCTCCGTCTTACAAGTACGTAACATAGCTAATTTACGCTCAGCAGATCACTAATTGTAGCTTCGTTAGTTTATAAACTAGAATGAATCGACCTATTATGATATTGGATTGTTAGAACTTTAACTGTGTTCATATTTTGGTTTTTTATGATTATTACGCATAACTTGAAAAAAATAAACAGAAAAATCTAAAAAATTAATAAACCAACACAGATAATTTTCTTACCATCGAATATCATATAAGGTCCTAACCTAACAGAGATAAACGTGATCTTCTGAGTGCCAATTTGCTATGGTACGTTGTTGTAAGACGGAGAAAATGCATGCGGTTATGGCGTCCTCTTAAAAAGTTTTGTTTGAGTAATTCTATACAAATATTCAATACACAAAATATGAATAATCATAAATTAATAGTAGAAGTTTCGACGGGTACTATAATTATTAGCTAAAATTTAATTAAATTGCACTATAATTTTAATATTTTTCTTTGATATTTTTGATGATATTAAACATTATCACAAGTGTTATCACCATTATATATTTAATTTCTTTACTACTGATTATATACGTCTTATAAAAACATTTACATTAAAGTTGAGTCTATAGAGTTAATATTGTATTTTATTTGTGTGTTCAACTTATTTTAAATTATTATTGTTATGATAATCTTTTTTGATTTTTAGATTAATCGGATGAGTCTTGTATTACATAAACGGTCCGTAATTGAAAGAAACCCTAGAATAAAACGTCAGGTAAACTAATTAATGTAGTTAGGTGATTATAGGTATTATTATGTAGTTTACCACCCATATGACTCATGTATTAGATTTATGATTAATTTGGAATAATTTATTTTTATTAAGATCAAGTTTTTTATACTACGAAGGTTGCACGAACATTATCGTTTTGAGATGTATGGAATATGGCAGATTAATTTAAGACAACTACTTATTTTATCAAATAAAGTATGTGTTTACTTAATTATTCAAATACTTTTCAAATTAAATAAATTATCAATATAAATAAATAAATTAATAATTATTTATCAGTATACTTTTAATCAGTCAACAGCCAAATTATTTACAATCTGTATTAAATCATGACAATATTTGTCCAGTCAGTATGACAATCAGACAATTATGTTTTAATGTTGAATAACATTTCACTTTTATTTAAAATTTACTCATTTCTCACTATTTATGCAAATACGCAAATACAATATCAACTAGAGTCTAGAACTGTACAATTATGGATATATATAAACAAATATATGTGTATAGTGAAACACACCTGTTTTGTTCTTTTTTATTTTTAACCAAATGGGTATCAATATTTATCGCTAATCCAGCCCAGTTAAAGTGTAGTTGGTTAGCTATTTTCAGTACTTGAACTGGGCTTGGGTAACGGGTTGTTGGATCGCTACAAAGTTGTTTTGTATATATAGTAGTATTTAAAATTTATACTACTATTCATAATAAACAAATTAAAAGTAATAATCATACACAACTATTGTATACTTTAGAAGATGGAAACTATTTAGTTAAAACCCTGGTTTTGGATTGCGAAAGCTCTTAGCATGGATCTGTAAATTGTATTTTGGGTGTGAAAACAGAGTTTTGATTTCAGAGTTGTGCGAAGTAAATTAAGTTGACTATTAAGAATTTTAATTTTAGATTTAATGTGAAAACTTCAAGTAAATCTTTTGTCAAGTATGACATTGATATATTAACCTTTTGAGGATATTAAATTGATAATCATTGGAAATATAAAGAAGGAATTGTATATTTTTAGCGTGAATAGAATTTATATTAATTATTTTAGTTAATCTTAATCTATAAATTGAAATGTGTTTATAATTTACGGTGGTTTATCTTCAGGTGAATGTATTGCAGTTTTATCTTCATAGTTAGTCATAAGAGTGGAAAAAACTTTTGGCAAAGGAATTTTAAAATTTTCTTATAGTTATAGTTAATTCACATTGTTATAAAAATAGCTCGATATCTTCCTAGTTGGATGTATGGAATGGTAGTATAATACCTACAACATAGTATAGTCTTAGAGCTAAGGGAGTTAAATACCGTTAAAATTATAATGAAGTATGTATTAAGACATCGCACATAGTTCTCATCATGAATAGACAGATACACATACAGACGTATATACGACCTAGACGATACCATCAACAACCACAGTCTTCCTAGTATATTGCCATAAAAATTAATTTAACATTAAAATATTAAATTTACTGATATGTTCATACTCTTCGTTTCCATGGTAAAATCTATTATGGACAATAATAATACTATAAACAGGAACAACGATAAGTGTTATAATAATATATTAATTTATTATGCTATGTATGATAGTCAAACTTATATTTACTCAACAATAGTATGAACTGTTTATTCACTCAACACTTATTTTTTTCTCAGTGTTACATATTATTAGTTCCAAGTCTAATTTGGAAAATTTATCGACTAAAAATTAAAATAGTATTAATTCGATGAAAATAATAAATAGCCATATTATACAATAAATTGTTCTATAACACTGTTTTGTATTATTCGTCAAGACTTTGTATTGTAAAATAAAAATGACACAATCGATTATGCGTGTGCGTCTTATATAAAATTTTTTTGATCGGATTTTTTTGATTTGCTGTATGGATAGTACAAACTATCGCATGAGCAATATTAAAACGACATTATTATTGTATATATTGAGATGTACATTTATTTTTTGTGATTTAGAATAATCTACGATGGAACTAAAACAGTAAGAACTATATTTAATTGTGTGAAAATAGATTGATATTTATATAATAACTACAACAGACGTGTTTATATAGGCAACTTATTTTTATGAATATTGAATATCCTTCTATGATTGTACCTATCAATAGCATAATAAATCACTTTTTCATATTATCCAAATGACGAAATAATATGTCTTCCTCAAAACTGGACAGAACAATATCCGCATAAGTGCTATAGATTTCACAATGACGTGACATTTTTATAATCATAATAAAAATTACATGAAAATGTATTAAATTATATCAGTAGTATTAATAATTTGAATCATTGTGTCTATAATATAATCGTCCATATTAGTATTTCATGTACATTATCGACATATTTTATGCAGTTATATCCACAATTTTAATATAAAATTTTATTTTATAGGCGATGCGTTTCGATTTGGAGGTGTTCGACATTACATCGGTAGTTCTGATCATTTGTATTGAATTAATATACATTGAACAGGTCGTATGGTATAACACGTGTGGTACTTATTTATTGTTAATCAGCTTTTTGTAGTTTTATCTAAACTTAAAACGATCCACGGAGCATTGATAGAACTAAATGTGGTCAGACCAATGAAAATAAAGATGAATTGGTTATGCACTGTTGGAATTTTTTAAATTTTACAGGATTCAATATACATTTGGTCATATCTATTAAATATAATTTTTTTTTTAATTCATACAATTATCTTTTATAACACCGGTAAATATTATTAACTAAACTAACCTAACATTTTAATACAGTAATATTATACTATATTAAATACTGATATAGGTATTATAGACGAAATAAATCATAAATTATATTGTTCGTTGTTCCTTTTGCGTACCTATTTTATCTCATTTATCTGTTGAATATTTATTATTTACAGTTAATACTTTATAATAAAACATGCATACTAAGAAAACAACTTCTATTAATTAAAAATTGCATATGTTTAGGTCATATGATAGCTTAAAATTTTTGTCAATGTTTTGCATTTTATGAATGATAATATGTACTACTAATATTATACATCCAGTGAGATGGTATACGTGATTAATGAACACATTTTGGAAAGAATATTATACAAAAGTATATTAAGGGACATACATTTAGACGTTATTGAATGTTTAAAAGATGGATCAATATACGGAATATCAGCAATAGTGGGGTTTGTCGCGTCAAATATAAGTCAAATTATATTAACAAATTACAATCAAAAAATATTTTCAAGAAACATTAACACCGAAGTTGAGCTTGTAGATGTTACCATATCAATATTAACAATACTAATGATTATTATGGTGTTATATGGGATTAGTTATGCTACAGAAAAAGAGGTACTAAAATTATAAAATATTGCATAATACTAGAATAATATATTCTTATATTTGCTTTAATACATAGAATATTTATACAAATAAGTAAATACAGTTAGTGTGCTACTTTTATTTCAAAGTGATTTTTTGGTTTTAGATAAATCGAATGAGTCTTGTCTTCTATCAACGGTCCGTCATAGAAAAAATACCTCGAATAAAACTACAGATATAATTAATGTATCTACAACGAGTTATACACCTTAAATAAACTATTAATATGAAAAATTTTATTTTTTTTACTAAGATCAAGTTTATTATACTACGAAGATCACACGAACACTATCATTTTGGGCTATATGGAATATGTCACATTAATCCAAAACAACTACTAATTTTATCAAACAATGCCTTTGCATACTTAGTGATTCAAATCTGTTCAGATTAAATAAAAAAATAAGGAGAAATATGAATACTAAATTTATAGTCAATTATCAGTTATATTTCTAAAAGTTCATAATTATAATTTTTCGTTATTTTACTATTTAAATGTTCATCAATATAATTATCGTGCTCTGCAGTAATTATCAAGCTTATTACCCAACGTTTCCTCCTAACCGAAATTCCCAAACGAACATCTTCCCGAATGGTATTCTGACTAAAAGTCCAAATACCAAAGCTACAGTGAAGTATTTTCAATATATTATAGTTTGTACCTATAAATAAAATAAAGCTATTATTTTTCCCGAGTCGTTAAAATGACATGTGCGATATCCCTGTATATACTATTACTATCTTCGCTACATTGGCATTTCACTGATTTGTATTTTACACCAATATCGGCTTGTGCTTGTGATATAATAATTATTATCACTGTTATATACTCGTTAATCGTTGTAATCGTTGAGTCGCATAATTTTCGTATTGTCAGACGTCGTTTTACTTCTATTAAATTCAAATACACATAAAATTAGTGAGTTTTATTATAAAAAACTAAGTTCACCAAAAAGGATAATTATTCAAATTATTTTAGTCCTCCTTAAGATCAGGATCATTTCGCTGTATAGGCACCTATCCGAGAATATTGTGACCTACTCAATATTTATCTTATTACATATTACATTTTCATTTTAGTTGTTATACAATGCAGTAATAAGATTATAACTATTCAAGACATAGGAAAACGACTTGATGAGGCTTAATATTGCTAAGCGAAACGTTAGCACTAGTCTTCTTCTTTCGTCTAAAATCTAATAAATACTTATAATATGATGTCTAATTAATTACACATTCCAAATTCGGTTTTCCAATCAAGTATAAAATAAAATATCAATAAAAAATAATGTTTCACTTGTAAAAGAATCATATCATACCACCATAGTATAATAATTATATTTAATTTCAGTTTTTTTGTTGTATATTATACGCCTATATCGTTTTGAAACACTTACATAATAATATTATAATATTATAATATATATATTCGTGTAACAAAGTTAAAATAATATTACCCGGATCTTGTAATTCAAAGAAAAATCAATTCTGGCATAACATAACAGACTGATTTTGCATTGTGCTGGTCTATGTTTTAGTGACTTACAAATCCAATATTGACTTAATTTTTTTTTACATTCTGTTCTCACATTACCTTTAATGAACTATCCAAAAATTAAAAAAATGAACTCTGAAAAGGGATTCATGAGTAACATTATCGTCAGAAAAAAGCAATCTGCTAAGAACATCTACACTTTCACCAGGTTTAGGTACTACTTACTATAATAGTGTTTAATTAAAATAGCAACAAAGACTTATAAATTATGTTAGGAACGTCAAATAGCACAAATAGCAAAAATAAATAATAAACAAAATTTAATTGACGGAAGGGACTGATTTATTTTGCAATGGCAACACATATTATTATAATTATCAACAAATTAAAAAATATGTACTGTTTGGGTTATGGAGGTTTTGAGTTTGAGATTCATGTGGACTTCATGAATTAACAGTTCTAGAACAAAACAAAAAATAGTCAGTTAATACACTATCGTACAATAATATATACTATATTATAATAAAATGTAAATCATCTTGGTAGAACAAAATTATTAACTATAATAGTATGAACTTTAATGAAATCATATTATGGCTAATTATTGTCAACTATTAAGTGAAAAAAAAAATTAAACATCCATTAAGTTACAAATTACTATTAATAGTTTGTATTAATACAATACGATAAAAAATATATTTATTTTGTAAACTTTAGTCTTTGCAAAATATATGATGAACCATTAAAAAAAATTAAAATACTTGTTATTCAATTAAAATAGATCCTTAAAAGAGTATAATAAAAACAATAATAAATTTTCATATACGGAATGCGACAATTAATTTATGTTAGGTGTGTATATCATAATTTACTACCTATTGTTTTTGCAAAATATATTATTAGAATATTATTATTGCTGTATCTGACAACAAATACACAATACGAATATATATAGCAAATAAATAATGTTAGAAATGACGTGTTAATACGAATTCCAAAAAAGATTAACCTAAACTGTATTCAAAATATTTTACATAATTTATAGACTCACCATCAACTGGCTGGTGGCTGGGGTAGCTTTGGCGACCGATTTGATGGCCTTGGCAGATTGGACTTGTCCGACGACAACGATGTTCATGGTTACTTTTTCAGCGCCCATTTTTGGTTTTTGATTTGTTTTCGTGGAATAAAGTGAAAACTAAAAGAAAAATATATAAAATATGAATGGTTTAAATTAATTAATATAAATATTATATTTAGTATATTATTATAATATTATAACTCACTGAAGATTAAATTTGCACAAAAATTGCGTTATGCTTTAATGGAATACCAGTTCCTCCTTTTATACTCCGTCATTTAATATTAAAATATAGAGTAGCACCAGGTGGCGTGATTGTAACAAGTGTTCGTTGTTGATTCATAGCTGATAAGACTTAAAAAGTAATTTGTGTACATACCTATCATACACTAGGTAATTAAATTATGTTGTAATTTAAAATTTTACTTTTTATATTTTACATATTTATTTCATTAATTAAATATTTAAATCTAGTTGCTTACTCTTAACCCAGTAGGTACTTATTTTAATAATAACAGTAAAAAAATAACAATACGCGAAATTTTTAGGCACAAGAAATAACCAACTTTCGAAAAATGTGATTTTAGTTATTTTGTTGGATTTAAAATGATTGTCTATAGATGAGTTTTTATTAAAGACATTTACAATTTTTAATTTTTTCTTTAAATATGTATACATGTTGATTTTTTTTTTGACATATTTATGTATATATATATTAGATGCATCAAATATCGATGTAAAAGCTTCAGATATTATTTAATAGGTATTCATTGGTAGGCTCAATAATTCTGTAAACATATAAGGTTTAAATTTTGACTATTTATTAATACTAAAAACAAACATTTTAAATTTATTTTGTAGCTTAAAATTTACAAAGTATTTATTTTGTATGGATAAATCATGAAAACTTTATAATTGGTTCCTAATATTATATAGTCTTTAATAAACCTACAAAACATAAAAAAAAATATGATTTTAATATTTTTTTAGTCATTTGAAATTTTAATTATGACTCAATTTTGAATTTGATTTGTATTTAAACGATAAAAATTGATTTTAGTTATTTTGTTTTTTTTTTTTTAAATATATTTTTCTTACGATATCATTACATCGCATGTATTACGTTGTTCAAAATATAATAAAAATGTTCAATAATATAAAACAACGCCGTTTTTATTCTATTTTATGGGGAGCGAAGAGTAGATTAATTGGATAATGCATGTTTTTTTTTTTTTATATACACAACCATTGTGTAAAAATATGATTTGATTCTAGTTTACCGTGGTATAGTATAGAAAATTAGATTTGTTTTGTAATTTAATTAAACAGTGACATTTTTCAATACGACTTGAAATACGTTTGACATAACTCTAATAGGAACAACCGTAGATACTTAAATGGCACAACAAATTATATTTTCATTTTCTATGGATAAACATATATTAAATATATATATATTGTTGTAACTCACCAACGAATCATTTTAAATACTTGAAATTTACACCAATATTTATATTAGTGTTACCTATATAAAAGTTCAAAATTACGCTTATTTTAAAGCCATTTATAGGATTTTTAAATATTCGTATTGTTTTTATATATAAATGTGAAAAACATATAGCTAAAGGATTGAAAGTTTACTACAGTGTTTCTCTGAAGATTTTCTAACTCCTATTAAAAAACTATCGAAATTATACATATTATATTAAAACATTATAATATTAAAATGTATAGGTATACTAATAACTCAGGCAAATCATTAATTTTAACAGTATGAATGTGTCTCCAACCTTTTTAAAATTAAATTTTTTAACGTAGCCTAAGTTCCAAAATGCATTATTTTTACTAAATATAATTACTAAGGGATCAAATGTAGTAAATATAATTGGTAAATAACCGTTCATACATATAAAAAATAATTTAATGATTCATGATTCATGAATTATATATAAGCAAATGAGAGGTTATAACCCATATAATGTAGTAATTAATATGTTAAAAATTAAGGTTAATAGTTACCCCTCTGTTGAATATTAAGTGTGGAATGCGTCACTGTCATAGGTGTGTTAAATTATAATTAGATTATAATAAATTAGTGCATACTAAAAATGATTTACAACAGAAACGGTCTGTCACTAATTATACTTCATAATATGATTATTAGTATTTTTATTAAAATAATGTATTTCACAATTAGTATTATGTGCTACGTGCTCTGATATTTCATTTACTAAATATAATACATGTTGGTACTACGCCGTAGGATATATACATTAAATAAGAATAAACACATATATCATGTTACCGGTTGAGTTTGAATGCGAGGGTGAATCGTCAACCGGATGCATAGAAACATCGCACGTACGCCTATACTCTAAAAAGAAGTAATCGGCATATGTCGATGCATAGCATGGGAATGCCCATGCAACCGACCAGAAGGAACCTGTTGACGATACAGGGGCAGGATCTGGGGACTCAGATAGGCATTTGTCAGACATGATAATTTTCATCAGTAAACAGTTAGCATAATTTTAATTGTCAGACACTTTTTGAAATATTTTCATATAAAACACATTTTGAAATATTTTTATCAATGTATTCCAAACAACTACCTCATTTCAACATCACTTAAACTAAATTTCTTTTAAATCAGTTTATTTCGTGGTTTTTCTGATAATTTTTATGTTACTTCTCAAAAGCAATAAAAATATAAATATAGATTTAACGAAATAAAATCTGTTCAAATAATTTTATGCTTGTACATTTATTTTTATTTTTTGAATTTTCAGAGTTTGAAATTATACAAAAATACTATATATTTTATTGAAGTAAAAAAATTATTAGTACCCTATAGGTAGTATTAATTTATTACCATAGAGGACGCACAATTTTTATAAAAATACCCTTATATTTATTAGGCAAACAACTAGCAATTTTTGATTTTCAAATGATTATCTATATTTAAATTTTAAAAATTGAATAAAGCTTTTTTTTATTGATTATCGCGTTCAAATTTTCATTTTTTATTAAACCGTTGATGAGATATTGCTCCTCAAAGTTGGGTAGTTTTGGGGGGTGGCTATAAGATAACTGCTTTATTTATTCACTAGCTACAACACATTTACACAAAATAACTACCACCATACTATACTGTTTAGGTATATATATTTATTATTTATTTATTCATCATATTTTATTCAATTTGAAAAGAATTTGAATAACTAAGTAAGAGCATAATTTGTTTGATAAAGTCAGTAATTGTCTTAAATTAATCTGACACATCCCATACATCTCGAAACGATAGTGCTCGTGCAATCTTCGTAGTATTAAATACTTGATATAATGTAATATAATAATGTAATGAATATAATGTAATTTATAGTGTTTCTGTACATCTACTCATTAACGATTTATCTTATTATTATAATTGATAATATATTTTTATGTAATTTTTAAATAAGAATTTTGTATATATAACCATGAAAAATCTGATTAAAACATACTTGTTTCATTATATTATTCGATGCAGATTTAAATACTTTAATTTATATTTTTAAATATTATAGTTGAAAGGCGTTTTAAAATGTATTAAATGTATATCTTAGCATATCCACATAATATATTATTTATAGTATACCTACTGTATAGGTATACATTTGATAAAATAAATAAAGGGAGCAGTAAAAGATATCAAATTCCATTACTATTCTTGATAATCGAAATGAAAACAATACGATTTAAAGAAAAGACAAATATTTATACCAATGTGAACTGGTTATCAATAAATGTTGACTATTGTTCATTTATTTATAGATAATTATAATATTTTACTATTTTCAATTTTTTTCTGATTAAAATATCAAGTAAAATCTTTTCACTTGGTCAATAAGCTTAAAAAAATATTCTAGATCCCACTCAAGTTATTCTTAAATTTACATAAAAATATAAAAAACTATGTAAGAACAAATATTACACCTTTTTATATGTGATAGGCATTAATAAATAGTTTTATCAAAAAATAAATCGTGAGATACACTCATAATCGTTTTGGTTTGTAGTGTATATCATTAAATTCAAATTTAATACAACCATTACAGAAACCCATAAGATGCCTATAATTTTCAGCGAAATGGAATCAATTTGCTTAATTAATATATATTTACTACAATCTATAAAATATTATCTGTTATTAATTAATAACTAAATAAAAAGAATCAAGTACAACCAATACATGGCTCAAACTACTTCTAGCCAATTTATGAAGATGAATTATAAACGTTTAAAACACATAACTTATATAACATATTACGTATTTTATGATTAATCAAATACACTAAGTATAATGAGTATAAAGCATGTTGTATTCCATTAACCAAAAGTATTTGTTTTTCGTTTCATAAATGTTTTAAAAGAGACATTCAATTAAAACAATGTAAAACCATTTATTTGCGAATACTTTTAAATAGTGCTTGTAATTTAGTTGAATTCAGTAACCCTCACATGTAACTCCTCTTACACTAAACATTTTTGTACTTAATTTGATAAAATAAAACTAATATCAATTATTATTATGAGAGTGAAATCAATATTAAATAATTTTAACAGGTTTTTTATGATTTGCGGTATTGGCAGTATAAACTACAATCAGGGAAATTTTAAGACGACTATGATGTTTCATATTTTACGATATTTAATAATTGGTGTTAGCATTCTAGCAATATACGACGCAAATTTAAGAGTAATCAATTTTTTAATTAATTTAAATGATCTTTGAATTATAATAATTAATCAAAAATTATATATTCATAATTACACGTATACATGCATTCGACCACGATAGCACACTACTGTTTCAATATCAGCTCGCTCTAAAATAAAAATATATAAGATATAGGTACGTAATACCTACGTGAATTCATATCAAAAACATTTGACACTTGTGTTAAAAATTCAAAATAAAATTTATCATCATCTTCATCAGCGTCATCGTCCCTGAAATTCGTCTATACATATATAAATATTCTGTTTTTTTTAAACTGATAAGTAACTCCCTGTGAGAATTTTTTTTTATCACATTTATTCAGACCTTTTATCATAGATCAGTCTCTTACTCAATATTAGGTCATAGAAGATTCGTATTCTACCAAGAAAAATGAAAACATAAAACAAAATTGTATAATATTGTTAATGTTACTAAATTTTATGTTATAGATAAAGGTTGATGATTCTGAAATATCGGAAATAACGTCATTAATAATGCTCAGTTGTTTCGAATTAATGATGGTTGGAAAATCCATATCAACCATATGTCGCTTATTTTTCGATAATCAACTTTCTACTGTATTAACTAAACTTGAAACAATTCACGAAAAATTAATACAACTTAATGTGGTCAGACCGATAAATATAAAAATTGATTGGTTCACCGTATTTGGAATACTTGGAATTAATTTATATTTCTTAACATATAATATGTCTATGTTAATATGGTATAAATACAAATCTCATCACACAACTACAGTATTCAATATAAGACTTATGGTAATTATAATCAATCAATTATACTTTATTTCTAATTTTGTAGATTTTAAATTTAACACAATTTTAAGCTATTCAAAAGATTAAATGCTTACAGTGAATAGTTTATATTTTATATTAAAACTATGAGTAGGTCTATAATACTTTTTATCTATTATTTTATGATCATGAAATCCATAAGTGTTGTATCTTGATTATGAACGATATATTAGAATCTATTTTGTGCCTTTAATATTAAGTTAATTATTCACAACAAATCCTATATTTATAATATGGTTAATGATCATTTTGTTTTTACAATATACCTATTTATTAAAAAAAATATTAAATATCTTATCTATTTCCCATATGTATATATATATATATATATATATATATATATTATATAGTGATAAATTAAAACATATAGGTACAGTGTAAAAGCACAGAATATCTCTTTGTTCGATGAATGGTCGTCGACGAGGTATTCTATTAAATTAAATTAAATTAATTATTATCTATTATTTTAAATAACAATGATTTATGGTATGTTCGTGAGATATTATTAAGAAAAAGATTTAATCATCACGCAATAAAAATAAACTTTATATTTTTAGATTGAATGGTTTATCTCAAATGTATGTCCTTTTGTTGCACTTTTTGAATACATACTAGTAATATTGTACATTAAGTGGTTGGTAAACAAGATTAATGGACATATCATGGAAGGATATTCAACAATAAGTACACTCAGAGATATGTATTTAGATGTTGTAGAATGCTTAAACAATGTAAATAGATCAATATACGGTTTATCAGGCATAGTGGGTCTTATCGGGACAAATGTCGTTCAAATCCTTCATATACTTTATCGTGGACTATTTTTTCCAACAGAAATTTAGATTATGTTGACATTATAACTTCTGTAATAGAAGTATCAATAAAAATTATCAACATCATACTATTATACAAAATTGGACATATCACGGAAAAAGAGGTATTTATATTATATAACTAGAATTACATAAATTGAAATACTGTTTTTTAAATTCCTTTTTGCGAATACTAAATACTTATAATGTTTTAAATAATATTTAAACATAGGATCAAATAAAAAAAATATTTTTATAGATACCATAGTATTATAACTAAAAATATATTAAGTTAAATAAATACTGATATTATATACCTCATAACAATGAGTTTAAATTAAATTCCTATATAGATTATCTGGTCATCGTTGCAGAGAATATCGGGAATTCATTAAAACGGTTTACAATAAATATAAAGACAGTAAAAACTAAAGACTTTATTAAAGTTTTTTTTTTTTACTCAGAATCATAGAGTTATTAATAAATCATACAATATTAAAATATAATCGAATATGTCACGTAACGAAAAAATAGATTTTTAAATATTTTGTTGTTATTAGAATATTATAAGTTAAAAGGACACCATAATAATATACCATACCCGAATGTGTTGTCTCCGTCTTACAAGTACGTAACATAGCTAATTTACGCTCAGCAGATCACTAATTGTAGCTTCGTTAGTTTATAAACTAGAATGAATCGACCTATTATGATATTGGATTGTTAGAACTTTAACTGTGTTCATATTTTGGTTTTTTACGATTATTACGCATAACTTGAAAAAAAAAACAGAAAAACTTAAAACATTAATAAACCAACACAGATAATTTTCTTACCATCGAATATCATAATATGAGGTCCTAACATAACAGAGATAAACGTGATCTTCTGAGTGCCAATTTGCTATGGTACGTTGTTGTAAGACAGAGAAAATGCATGCGGTTATGGCGTCCTCTTAAAAAGTTTTGTTTGAGTAATTCTATACAAATATTCAATACACAAAATATGAATAATCATAAATTAATAGTAGAAGTTTCGACGGGTACTATAATTATTAGCTAAAATTTAATTCAATTGCACTATAATTTTAATATTTTTGATGATATTAAACATTATCACAAGTTTTATCACCATTATATTTTTAATTTCTTTACTACTGATTATATACATCTTATAAAAACATTTATGATAACCATTAAGATACAATAGTGTACAATTGATTTTACATTATAGTTGAGTATATAGATTTTATATTGTATTTTATTTGTGTGTTCAACTTATTTTAAATTATTATTATTATGATTATCTTTTTTGATTTTCAGGTTAATCGGATGAGTCTTGTATTAAATAAACGGTCCGTAATTGAAAGAAACCCTAGAATAAAACGTCAGGTAAACCTATTAATGAAGTTAGGTGATTAATGGTAATATTATGTAGTTTACTACATGTGATTTGTATTAAACTTATAATCAATACTAATTGTTTTTATTAAGATCAAGTACTTTATACTACGAAGATTGCACGAGCACTATCGTTTCGAGATGTATGGGATGTGTCAGATTAATTTAAGACAATTACTGACTTTATCAAACAAATTATGCTCTTACTTAGTTATTCAAATTCTTTTCAAATTGAATAAAATATGATGAATAAATAAATAATAAATATATATACCTAAACAGTATAGTATGGTGGTAGTTATTTTGTGTAAATGTGTTGTAGCTAGTGTATAAATAACGCAGTTATCTTATAGCCACCCCTCAAAACTACCCAACTTTGAGGAGCAATATCTCATCAACGGTTTAATAAAAAATGAAAATTTGAACGCGATAATCAATAAAAAAAAGCTTTATTCAATTTTTAAAATTTAAATATAGATAATCATTTGAAAATCAAAAATTGCTAGTTGTTTGCCTAATAAATATAAGGGTATTTTTATAAAAATTGTGCGTCCTCTATGGTAATAAATTAATACTACCTATAGGGTACTAATAATTTTTTTTACTTCAATAAAATATATAGTATTTTTGTATAATTTCAAACTCTGAAAATTCAAAAAATAAAAATAAATGTACAAGCATAAAATTATTTGAACAGATTTTATTTCGTTAAATCTATATTTATATTTTTATTGCTTTTGAGAAGTAACATAAAAATTATCAGAAAAACCACGAAATAAACTGATTTAAAAGAAATTTAGTTTAAGTGATGTTGAAATGAGGTAGTTGTTTGGAATACATTGATAAAAATATTTCAAAATGTGTTTTATATGAAAATATTTCAAAAAGTGTCTGACAATTAAAATTATGCTAACTGTTTACTGATGAAAATTATCATGTCTGACAAATGCCTATCTGAGTCCCCAGATCCTGCCCCTGTATCGTCAACAGGTTCCTTCTGGTCGGTTGCATGGGCATTCCCATGCTATGCATCGACATATGCCGATTACTTCTTTTTAGAGTATAGGCGTACGTGCGATGTTTCTATGCATCCGGTTGACGATTCACCCTCGCATTCAAACTCAACCGGTAACATGATATATGTGTTTTTATTCTTATTTAATGTAATATATCCTACGGCGTAGTACCAACATGTATTATATTTAGTAAATGAAATATCAGAGCACGTAGCACATAATACTAATTGTGAAATACATTATTTTAATAAAAATACTAATAATCATATTATGAAGTATAATTAGTGACAGACCGTTTCTGTTGTAAATCATTTTTAGTATGCACTAATTTATTATAATCTAATTATAATTTAACACACCTATGACAGTGACGCATTCCACACTTAATATTCAACAGAGGGGTAACTATTAACCTTAATTTTTAACATATTAATTACTACATTATATGGGTTATAACCTCTCATTTGCTTATATATAATTCATGAATCATGAATCATTAAATTATTTTTTATATGTATGAACGGTTATTTACCAATTATATTTACTACATTTGATCCCTTAGTAATTATATTTAGTAAAAATAATGCATTTTGGAACTTAGGCTACGTTAAAAAATTTAATTTTAAAAAGGTTGGAGACACATTCATACTGTTAAAATTAATGATTTGCCTGAGTTATTAGTATACCTATACATTTTAATATTATAATGTTTTAATATAATATGTATAATTTCGATAGTTTTTTAATAGGAGTTAGAAAATCTTCAGAGAAACACTGTAGTAAACTTTCAATCCTTTAGCTATATGTTTTTCACATTTATATATAAAAACAATACGAATATTTAAAAATCCTATAAATGGCTTTAAAATAAGCGTAATGTTTTGAACTTTTATATAGGTAACACTAATATAAATATTTGGTGTAAATTTCAAGTATTTAAAATGATTCGTTGGTGAGTTACAACAATATATATATATTTAATATATGTTTATCCATAGAAAATGAAAATATAATTTGTTGCAACATTTAAGTATCTACGGTTGTTCCTATTAGAGTTATGTCAAACGTATTTCAAGTCGTATTGAAAAATGTCACTGTTTAATTAAATTACAAAACAAATCTAATTTTCTATACTATACCACGGTTAAACTAGAATCAAATCATATTTTTAACACAATGGTTGTGTATATAAAAAAAAAAAACATGCATTATCCAATTAATCTACTCTTCGCTCCCCATAAAATAGAATAAAAACGGCGTTGTTTTATATTATTGAACATTTTTATTATATTTTGAACAACGTAATACATGCGATGTAATGATATCGTAAGAAAAATATATTTAAAAAAAAAAAAACAAAATAACTAAAATCAATTTTTATCGTTTAAATACAAATCAAATTCAAAATTGAGTCATAATTAAAATTTCAAATGACTAAAAAAATATTAAAATCATATTTTTTTTTTATGTTTTGTAGGTTTATTAAAGACTATATAATATTAGGAACCAATTATAAAGTTTTCATGATTTATCCATACAAAATAAATACTTTGTAAATTTTAAGCTACAAAATAAATTTAAAATGTTTGTTTTTAGTATTAATAAATAGTCAAAATTTAAACCTTATATGTTTACAGAATTATTGAGCCTACCAATGAATACCTATTAAATAATATCTGAAGCTTTTACATCGATATTTGATGCATCTAATATATATATACATAAATATGTCAAAAAAAAAATCAACATGTATACATATTTAAAGAAAAAATTAAAAATTGTAAATGTCTTTAATAAAAACTCATCTATAGACAATCATTTTAAATCCAACAAAATAACTAAAATCACATTTTTCGAAAGTTGGTTATTTCTTGTGCCTAAAAATTTCGCGTATTGTTATTTTTTTACTGTTATTATTAAAATAAGTACCTACTGGGTTAAGAGTAAGCAACTAGATTTAAATATTTAATTAATGAAATAAATATGTAAAATATAAAAAGTAAAATTTTAAATTACAACATAATTTAATTACCTAGTGTATGATAGGTATGTACACAAATTACTTTTTAAGTCTTATCAGCTATGAATCAACAACGAACACTTGTTACAATCACGCCACCTGGTGCTACTCTATATTTTAATATTAAATGACGGAGTATAAAAGGAGGAACTGGTATTCCATTAAAGCATAACGCAATTTTTGTGCAAATTTAATCTTCAGTGAGTTATAATATTATAATAATATACTAAATATAATATTTATATTAATTAATTTAAACCATTCATATTTTATATATTTTTCTTTTAGTTTTCACTTTATTCCACGAAAACAAATCAAAAACCAAAAATGGGCGCTGAAAAAGTAACCATGAACATCGTTGTCGTCGGACAAGTCCAATCTGCCAAGGCCATCAAATCGGTCGCCAAAGCTACCCCAGCCACCAGCCAGTTGATGGTGAGTCTATAAATTATGTAAAATATTTTGAATACAGTTTAGGTTAATCTTTTTTTGGAATTCGTATTAACACGTCATTTCTTAACATTATTTATTTGCTATATATATTCGTATTGTGTATTTGTTGTCAGATACAGCAATAATAATATTCTAATAATATATTTTGCAAAAACAATAGGTAGTAAATTATGATATACACACCTAACATAAATTAATTGTCGCATTCCGTATATGAAAATTTATTATTGTTTTTATTATACTCTTTTAAGGATCTATTTTAATTGAATAACAAGTATTTTAATTTTTTTTAATGGTTCATCATATATTTTGCAAAGACTAAAGTTTACAAAATAAATATATTTTTTATCGTATTGTATTAATACAAACTATTAATAGTAATTTGTAACTTAATGGATGTTTAATTTTTTTTTTCACTTAATAGTTGACAATAATTAGCCATAATATGATTTCATTAAAGTTCATACTATTATAGTTAATAATTTTGTTCTACCAAGATGATTTACATTTTATTATAATATAGTATATATTATTGTACGATAGTGTATTAACTGACTATTTTTTTTTTTGTTCTAGAACTGTTAATTCATGAAGTCCACATGAATCTCAAACTCAAAACCTCCATAACCCAAACAGTACATATTTTTTTAATTTGTTGATAATTATAATAATGTGTTGCCATTGCAAAATAAATCAGTCCCTTCCGTCAATTAAATTTTGTTTATTATTTATTTTTGCTATTTGTGCTATTTGACGTTCCTAACATAATTTATAAGTCTTTGTTGCTATTTTAATTAAACACTATTATAGTAAGTAGTACCTAAACCTGGTGAAAGTGTAGATGTTCTTAGCAGATTGCTTTTTTCTGACGATAATGTTACTCATGAATCCCTTTTCAGAGTTCATTTTTTTAATTTTTGGATAGTTCATTAAAGGTAATGTGAGAACAGAATGTAAAAAAAAAAAAAGTCAATATTGGATTTGTAAGTCACTAAAACATAGACCAGCACAATGCAAAATCAGTCTGTTATGTTATGCCAGAATTGATTTTTCTTTGAATTACAAGATCCGGGTAATATTATTTTAACTTTGTTACACGAATATATATATTATAATATTATAATATTATTATGTAAGTGTTTCAAAACGATATAGGCGTATAATATACAACAAAAAAACTGAAATTAAATATAATTATTATACTATGGTGGTATGATATGATTCTTTTACAAGTGAAACATTATTTTTTATTGATATTTTATTTTATACTTGATTGGAAAACCGAATTTGGAATGTGTAATTAATTAGACATCATATTATAAGTATTTATTAGATTTTAGACGAAAGAAGAAGACTAGTGCTAACGTTTCGCTTAGCAATATTAAGCCTCATCAAGTCGTTTTCCTATGTCTTGAATAGTTATAATCTTATTACTGCATTGTATAACAACTAAAATGAAAATGTAATATGTAATAAGATAAATATTGAGTAGGTCACAATATTTCTCGGATAGGTGCCTATACAGCGAAATGATCCTGATCTTAAGGAGGACTAAAATAATTTGAATAATTATCCTTTTTGGTGAACTTAGTTTTTTATAATAAAACTCACTAATTTTATGTGTATTTGAATTTAATAGAAGTAAAACGACGTCTGACAATACGAAAATTATGCGACTCAACGATTACAACGATTAACGAGTATATAACAGTGATAATAATTATTATATCACAAGCACAAGCCGATATTGGTGTAAAATACAAATCAGTGAAATGCCAATGTAGCGAAGATAGTAATAGTATATACAGGGATATCGCACATGTCATTTTAACGACTCGGGAAAAATAATAGCTTTATTTTATTTATAGGTACAAACTATAATATATTGAAAATACTTCACTGTAGCTTTGGTATTTGGACTTTTAGTCAGAATACCATTCGGGAAGATGTTCGTTTGGGAATTTCGGTTAGGAGGAAACGTTGGGTAATAAGCTTGATAATTACTGCAGAGCACGATAATTATATTGATGAACATTTAAATAGTAAAATAACGAAAAATTATAATTATGAACTTTTAGAAATATAACTGATAATTGACTATAAATTTAGTATTCATATTTCTCCTTATTTTTTATTTAACATGAATAGATTTGAATCACTAAGTATACAAAGGCTTATTGATGCTTATTATCATATAATATCTTTATGCCTAATAAATGATCAATGTGTCGACTGACAATTATAGCCACACTATTAATGTTGTGAAAGCTATTACTGATGAAAATATGACAGCACGACATTATTCCTTATCATAAACATAATCGAATGGCAAACATAAAACAAAGTTGATATAATAAATAAACATGTTAAGAGAATTTTATTTTATAGATAGTGTAAATTGATAAGGAAATGATGGAATTAACGTCATTAATAGGGTTAGGATGTTTATGCCCTAAAAAATGTATGAATATGTATGAAAAAATTGAAAGATATGGATTAAAAAATAAAGAAATGTGAAAAAAAAAATTCAATAAATTTATAGTGATAAATTAAATTATTAATAAATAGAATATCAATAAATTGTGTTTTTACTATATTTATTTGCTCGTTTTCAAGGCCGTAACTGAGGGGTGGGTCCAGGAGTCACAATTTTTAAAAGTAGAAATATTTTTTTATTTTGAATAAATTACTATTATGTGAATTGAGTAGTAGTATTAGTATTAGTATAGAATTAGTAGACGATTTATGTTTTAAAAAACGATAATAATCAAATATCATATTTTTAACGGAAAAATTATGTTCAGTGTCTATTTATTTAAGAAAATGTTGGAACCCTCCCGACATTTTTTTCTAGTTGCGGCCTTTCCCTTTATACCATAAATTTATGTTATTTTTTATCATTTTTCATCAAAAACCGTCAAATATGCGTTTATAAATAGAAAAAACATAAATTATAAATAAAAAATGGTAAAATATGCAATTATATGCAAAATAAAAATTTGATATTTTGAATTTAGATAGCATGAGATACTTTTCAGTATACGAATGGAAGCTGTTGGACAATCTATACAAATATGCAAAATCATAAACATCCTAACCCTAATTATAATTATCAATAAATTATAAAATTATGTGTTGTTTGGACTATGGTATTTTTGAGTTTGAGATTGAAGTATTGACGTCATGAATTATATTGCTGGAATGAAACTTGTAATAGACGATTCATGCTAAATAATTTATTTATGTAAATAAGGAAATTTTGTTATAAGTGGTCAAATGAACACTTGTTTTCTACTATGCATACACCGAAACATTTCTAGAAGCGTCTTCAACATGTGTAAGATTAAATTTAGGGTGGGTTGTTGGGTGGTCATTTTTGATAATATTGTAATTAATTGAAATAGCTATGATAATTAACTTATAACTAATACTGGAAAATAATATATATTAATAAATTATAATATTGAAATGTATATACTTATAACTCAGGCAAATCATTAATACTAACAGTATGAATATTTCTCCTAACTTTTTTTTTTTTTTTTTTTTTATTAGAAATATATACAATCTGTATTTAACTATACAATAAGTAATATTGATGATTTATATACAAAACTGGACGGCTTGATAGAAGGGAGTGTCCAAACAACACTACTTCAATTTTAGACTTTTAATTGATGATTTTTTTTTTTTTTTTTTTTTTTATTATATGTTTATTGGTTGAGGAGGTCCCTGGGCCAATTTCGCTTTAGACGACGTGGAGGGTTGTCGGGGAGAGTGACGGATGAGAGATTGGAAATGAGTGGATTTGGATGGTTGACTGTGTTATTGTGAAATAATTTATAGGAGAGGGAGGTTAGGGTGCTTATGTATGGGATTTTAAGGTCAGAGTGGAGTGTGAGGTTGGTAACGTACCAGGGTGCGTTTGTGAGGAGACGAAGACAAATTGATTGGAAAGCTTGGAATTTTTGAATGTTCGATTTTTTGGAGGTACCCCATAACTGTATACCGTATGTTTTAGAAGGGCGGAGAATTTGTTTATATATTAAGAGTTTTGTGTTGAGAGGGAGATTTGATTTGAGAAGGTGTTTCATTTTGTGGAGTTTAAAGTTAAGTGATTTCCTTTTTGTTTTTATGTGAACTGCCCAAGTGAGTTTACTGTCGAGATGGACTCCGAGGTAACGGGTGGCATGTGCTTTGGGAATAGTGACGTTATTGAGGGTCATGGGGGGACTATGGTCTGGACGTAGAGTAAAGGTTATGTGGGTAGATTTATTTGGATTTATTTTGATTCTCCACAAATTGAACCAATTTTGTAGTTCATTGAGATGGGATTGTAGATTTTCGGATGCTATGGTTAGGTCAACATTAGTCGATATTATGCCTGTGTCATCTGCGAAGGTAGCGAGAGTGGTGTTCACAAAGTGAGGAATGTCGGAGGTAAATATATTGTAAAGAGTGGGTGCTAGAATGCTTCCCTGGGGGACGCCAGCTTTTATGTAGTGGATTTGTGAGAATTCGTCCTCGCAGCGAACGACGAAGGATCGGTTATGAAGGAAAGATTTTATGGTTAAAACAGGGGGGCTGGTAGAAATCGTATTTTATATAGTAGGCCTTCGTGCCAAACGCGGTCGAACGCCTGAGCTACGTCGAGAAAGACGCCAGTGGAGTACTGTTTGTTTTCGAGAGTTTGTGCAATTATGTCGATTATTCTGTGGACTTGATGGAGTGACGAATGTTTATTTTTGAAACCGAATTGAGTGTGGGGGATTATATTGTGGCTTGCTAATAAAGGATTTATTCGCTTTAGTATAATCTTTTCTAGAATTTTTGAGAATGAGGGTAAAAGGCTGATAGGACGATATGAAGAAGGCAGGTCAGGAGGTTTATCTGGTTTTGGAATTAGAATAATTATGGAGTGCTTCCATGAATAAGGAATGTGGGAGAGACGAAGAATTGAGTTGAAGATAAAGGTTAAGAGAAGAATGGCTTTCTTAGGCAAATGTTTAATGATTCGATTTGTTATAAGGTCATGACCTGGAGATTTTTTGTTTGATAATTTACTGATAATAAATTGGATTTCACTGGGGGAGGTATGTTTTGTGGGTAGCGACATAGGAAGGCAATTGGTTAGAGATTTTTCAATAAAGGAAGTGTGATCGATGTTGTTAACGTCGGGATGAGGAGAGAAATTATTTTCTAGAAGAGTGGCAAACAGGTTTGATTTTTCTAGGTTGGTCTTTGCGAAGGATCTGTCAGGATATCTAATTGGTGGAATTACTTTATTCTTATTTAGGATTTTTTTAGTAGCTTTCCAAATAGAATTGTTTGAGTTCGAGAGAGAGTTTAAATATCGTTGGTATGTTTCTGTGTTGTGAATACGTAGAAGGTTTTTAAGGGAGCACGCAATATTGTTGTAGCGACTTTTGTCACTGGGGAGGTGGGTGTGGTGCCATCGGTTTCTGGCTCGGCGTTTTTCAACAAGCAGTTTTGAGAGGTGTTCAGGGAGAAAATTTTTATTGTGATTGGAGGGTAAGGAGGTTGATGAGTCAAGGGTGGCGTTTTTTATCAACGTGGTGAAGGTTGAGACAGCAGAGTCTATCTCTTCAGTAGATTTTAAAGAAATGTTTAGAGATATATTGTTTTCAACGATGCGGGAGAATTTTTTCCAATCGGTTATACCTGGGGTGAGAGTGGGGAATTTTTTCAGTGAGATCAATTGATTATTTAAAGTTAATAGGATAGGGGTATGATCAGACGAGAGGTCTGCGAGATTGGCAATATTATAGTTGAAGTTATTTGGGAGAGTATGAATGAAAAAATCAAGAATGTCGGGAACTCTGTTGGAGTGTGATGGCCAATATGTGGGGTCAGGAGGAGATAAGTATTTTAGATTGTTAGAAAGTAGTGATCTGTGTAGTGAAAGGCCTCTAGTATTGGATACTCTAGATCCCCATAAATTATGTTTGGAATTGAAGTCACCTCCGGATAAAAATGTGTTACCGAGGGATTTGAAATACTGAGTGAAATCATTGTCGGTTATTTTGTTAGCTTGACCCGGTGGACAGTAAACAGACGAGATTGTAGTGGGTACATGGTTTATTGAAATTTCTATATTAGTAGCTTGAATGGATGTAGTTTGGAATTGTGGAAGTATTGAGTGACTAATGTTAGTTTTTATTATTAATGCAGAACCAGCATGCGCAGTACCATCAGGGTGATCGCAGTGGTATGTTGAGTAGCAGGGAATATGAAAATTTGAGTGTGTGGTGAGGTGGGATTCACTAATTAGAAGTATATCTATGTTGTTTACAGTAAGAAATGCTTTTAATTCATTTTTTTGTTGCAATAGGCCGTTTGCATTCCAAAGAAGGATGGATAACGGGTGGAGAATAGTTTCGTGATTATTTATCATCTTTTGAAACTATAAGTTTATTGATAACAGTGGTTAGTAAAGAGATTAGAGGACAGATTAGGTTTTTTAGTTCTTCGAGAAAAGATGAAAGTTTGAGGGATATGTCTGGATGAGTTGTAGGATTGGTTGGATTGTTTACGTTATCGGTGGTAGCTTGGGCGTAAGTTTTGGGGAAGTTTGAGGCTGAAATTGAAGTAGCGTTTACAGATGTTGGGAGAACATGATTTGATTGAGGGTTAAAGTTTTTTTTGATTGTAGAGTAGATTGAAATTCCTTATGGACTGGGCATCCTCGGTAGTTCGCAGGGTGGTCACCACAGCAGAGAGCACATTTTGCTGGAAGATTCTGAGATTTTTGGCATGATGTGGACAGGTGGTTGGCTCCGCAACGGACGCATTTTGGGGGATGGTTGCAATAGGATTTGGTGTGTCCAAACGCTTGACAACGGAGACATTGTATTGTTAATTTGTTTGCACGAGGTTCTTCGATTTTTATTTTGGTGTGGTACAAAAAACTGATCGAAAATATGTCTTTATTGTTGATGGCTGGTTCCAGGTCAATAAAAAAGAGCGGGAGAGGAAGTTTTGTATTTCGTTGAAGAACATTGGTGATATTTCTGGTTTGATGACCGTGAGAAAGTAATTCATTTTTAATTTCATCTATTGGTGTGGTGTGGTGGAGGTTTCTCAGTACTACACGATACGCTCTATCTTGCTTCAGTTGATAAGTATGAAAGGCTGCTTTAGAGTCTTGCAGAAATTAATAACTGAGCGGTATGAGTCTGCCGAAGTAGTGGAGAGTTTTATGCCATTGGTTGAACTTTTGCATGAGAAATGTTCTCCTTTGGTTAACGTTTTGATGGAGTTACAGAAAGCATTGAAATCGTTAACTAGGCGAATGAATATAGGCGGAGGTGGCTTGATGACTGGAGTGGCTGTACCGGGTTCTGGATCAATCTCGATTAGGTTGTCGTTTTGTATTTCCGAGGGCTCGGAGTGATTTGAAAACAAGGAGAAACGATTTGATGAAACAAATGTTTTACTTTGTTGAGTGGGAGAGTTTGGAGAGTGGGGCAGTGAATGTTTACCGTTTTTATTATTTTTATTTTTTATCGTAGTGAACCCGTCGGTTTGGTCGGGAGTTTGTTGAGAAGTACCATAATTATTTGATACACTCTGTAGACGAGATTTTTGTATAATCAAAGGTGAAACGGTTTTAGACTGTTGTTTATTATCTGGCATGGTGAACGACGACGGTACGTTCTAATGCTAGATTACGGAGAAGCCCGATAAGGCTGACCGTGCGATAGTGCGGCCGCCCGACGGCCGGCCGTATTTTTGGTAGAACCGTGACGATAATTAGGTTGTAGTATAAATAAATTTGTTACCGAATATGAGCTGGAGGCGCTCCTTTTGATGACTTGGTGTTGGGGTTGGAAGAACAGGATTGACGCTGTTGAATACGTGGAATGTTTAAAAAAAAGAAAAAAAAAACGGACTAAAACATGGTAGTTTAACACGAATAGAAGGATAAACAGCGAGACGCGATGTTTCGTTATCAACGGTCGTGACCGAACTGGTCTCCTAACTTTTAAAAGTTAAATTTTTCAACGTAGCCTAAGTTCCAAAATTCATTATTTTTACTAATTATAATTACTAAGGGATCAAATATATAGTAAAAATAATTGGTAAATAACCGTTCATACGTATAAAAAATAATTTAATGATTCATGATTCATGAATTATATATAAACAAATGAGAGGTTATAACCCATATCATGTAGTAATAAATATGTTAAAAATTAAGGTTAATAGTTACATCTCCGATGAACATTAAGTGTTGGATTTGTCACTGTCATAGAAATGTTAAATTTCAATTAAATTATAATATATTAGTGCATACTAAAAATGATTTACAACAGAAAGTGTCTGTCACTATAATGTCATTAAGTATACTTCATAATATGACTATTAGTTATAGTTAAATTTTGAAATATTTTTATCAATGTATTCCAAACAACTACCTTTCAACATCAATTAAATTAAATTTCTTTGAAATCAGCTTATTTCGTGGTTTTTCTGATAATTTTTATATTACTTATCAAAAGCAATAAAAATATAAATATAGATTTAACGAAATAAAATTCGTTCAAATAATTTTATACTTGTGCATTTATTTTTATTTTTTGCATTTTTAGAGTTTGAAATTGTACTAAAATAATATATATTTTATTGAAGTAAAAAAAATTATTAGTACCCTATAGTATTAATTTATTGCCATAGAGGACGCACAATTTTTACAAAAATACAACATATAAATTAACAGTAATTAATAATTTTACATTTTCTTGTTCTATAATATCGTTTAAAATGAATTGAAATTAAACTATAAAAATAATAATATTGTACGAGAAATGCTTACTTCTAACGTAATTAGGAAGATACTTAACATGATAATATAATGTAATTTAAAGTGCGTGTGTGAATCTACTTATTAACTATTTAACTTATTATTATAATTGACAATATATTTTTATGTAATTTTTAAATAAGATCTTAGTATACATAACTATGAAGAATCTGATTCAAACGTATTTGTTTCATTATATTATTACCTGCAAATTTGAATACTTTTATTTATATTTTTAAATATTTTAGTCAAAAGTCATTTTAAAATGTTTTAATTGTTTATCTTAGCATAATAACATCTTCAACCAAATAGTATATTATTTATATCATACCTACTGTATAGGTATACTCGTACATATGATAAAATAGTTAAAGGGAGCAGTAAAAAATATAAAATTCAAGTACTAATCTTGATAATCAAAATGAAAACAATAAGATTTAGAGAAAAGACAAATATTTATACCTATGTGAAATGGTTTTCAATATATTTTGACTATTGTTGATTTATTTATAAATAATCAAAATATTTTACTATTTTAGTTTTTTTCTCATTTAAATATCAAGTAAAAACTTTTCACTTGGTCAAAAAGCTGAAAAATAAAATACCCATAGATCCCATATAAGTTATTTTTAAATTTACATAAAAGTATAAATAACTACGTAAGAACAATCTATTACATCTATCAACATATGACTCAAACTACTTCTTGTCAATTTACGAAAATGCATTTGAAACTTTTAAAACATATAACCTATATAAAATATAATGTATTTTATGATTGAACTAACAGTATTTGTTTTTCACTTCAATAATTTTTTGTAAGAAATATATTCAATTAAAATAATGAAAAACCATTTATTTGCAAATACTTTGAAATAATAGTTGTAATTCAGTTGAATTCAGTGATCCTCATATATAACTCCTATTATTCAAATCATAACCATTCAATCTTGAACTTAGTTCGATAAAATTAAATTAACATACGTAATTATGAGTTTGAGTTCAGTATTAAATAATTTTAACAGGTTTTTTATGATTTGCGGTATTGGTAGTATAAACTACAATCAGGGAAATTTTAAAACGACGGTGATGTTTCATATCTTACGATATTTAATAATTGGTGTTAGTTTTCTAGCAATATACGACGCAAATTTAAGGGTAATCAATTTTTTTAATTAATTTAAATGATTTTTGAATTATTATAATTAATCAAAAATAATCAATTTATAATTATTGTATACATGCATTCGATCCCTACAGCATTATTGTTCCAATATCAGTTCGCTCTAAAAAATATATATACGATATAGATACGAAATACCATAATTTTATGTAAATTTCATATCAAAAACATTTGGACCTTGTGTTAATTAATCAAAATAAAACTTAACATCATCTTCATTAGTGTCATTGTCTCTGAACTTTGTCTATAAAAATATAAATATTCTCTTTTTTTAAGCTGATAAGTAGCTCCCTGTGAGGATATTTTTTTATCACATTTATTCAGACCTCCTTTAATCATAGATCAGTCCATAGACGTGTCCAGACCTTATTCGCAGCTCGTTCACAACAGTGGCATATTCAGAGAGAGTAGGATCCTGCACCCCCATCACCCTTTAAAAAAATATTAGGTTTTGATTTAAGGATATGACCCCCTAATTTCTTAATAAGCTTTATCATTATTATATAATAATGATTCAATCAGTTTTACTTTTTTTATTAGGAATGAAAAACAATATTCACTTAATTAGATAAATAAATAACTAGACAATATGAAATTTTATTAAGTATTTTAAAATATAATTTGTAATATTTTTTACAAATATTTCTATAATTACAAATGGTCTTATTATATATTAATGCTATAGATATTAAAGTCCACATTGTGAAAATCAAAAAAATTAATATAAATTCTGAAATCAGAATCCAAGAAAAAAAGTTTATATTATGTACCAAAATTTATAATGTAAGTTAGATCAAATTTCACAGGTCATGCCTGTGTATGACAGGCAAAACCCGTAGACACGCCTATGGATCAGTCTCTTTCTCAATATTAGGTCATAGAAGATTCGTACTCTACAACGAATAATAAAAATATAATATAGCACGGAATTATCTATAATCATAAATACAATCGAATGACAAACATAAAACAAAATTGTATAATATTGTTAATGTTACTAAATTTTATGTTATAGATAAAGGTTGATGATTCTGAAATATTGGAAATAACGTCATTAATAATGCTCGGTTGTTTCGAATTAATGATGGTTGGAAAATCCATATCAACCATATGTCGCTTATTTTTCGATAATCAACTTTCTACTGTATTAACTAAACTTGAAATAATTCACGAAAAATTAATACAACTTAATGTAGTGAGACCGATGAATATAAAAATTGATTGGTTCACCGTAGTTGGAATACTTGGAATTAATTTATATTTCTTAACATATAATATGTCTATGGTATTTTGGTATAAATACAAATCTCATCACACAACTACAGTATTCAATATAAGACTTATGGTAATTATAATCAATCAATTATACTTTATTTCTAATTTTGTAGATTTTAAATTTAACACAATTTTAAGCTATTCAAAAGATTAAATGCTTACAGTGAATAGTTTATATTTTATATTAAAACTATGTGTAGGTCTATAATAATTTTTATCTATTATTTTGTGATCATGAAATCCATAAGTGTTGTATCTTGATTATGCACGATATATTAGAATCTATTTTGTGCCTTTAGTATTAAGTTAATTATTCACAACAAATCCTATGTTTATAATATGGTTAATGATCTTTTTGTTTTTATAATATACCTATTTATTAAAAAAATTATTAAATATCTTATCTATTTCCCATATGTATATATATATATATATATATATTATATATTGATAAATTAAAACATATAGGTACAGTGTAAAAACACAGAAAATCTCTTTGTTCGATGAATGGTCGTCGACGAGCTATTCTATTAAATTAAATTAAATTAATTATAATCTATTATTTTAAATAACAATGATTTATGGTATGTTCGTAAGATATTATTAAGAAAAAGATTTAATCATCACGCAATAAAAATAAACTATATATTTTTAGATTGAATGGTTTATCTCAAATGTATGTCCTTTTGTTGCACTTTTTGAATACATACTAGTAATATTGTACATTAAGTGGTTGGTAAACAAGATTAATGGACATATCATGGAAGGATATTCAACAATAAGTACACTCAGAGATATGTATTTAGATGTTGTAGAATGCTTAAACAATGTAAATAGATCAATATACGGTTTATCAGGCATAGTGGGTCTTATCGGGACAAATGTCGTTCAAATCCTTCATATACTTTATCGTGGACTATTTTTTCCAACAGAAAATTTAGATTATGTTGACATTATAACTTCTGTAATAGAAGTATCAATAAAAATTATCAACATCATACTATTATACAAAATTGGACATATCACGGAAAAAGAGGTATTTATATTATATAACTAGAATTACATAAATTGAAATACTGTTTTTTAAATTCCTTTTTGCGAATACTAAATACTTATAATGTTTTAAATAATATTTAAACATAGGATCAAATAAAAAAAAATATTTTTATAGATACCATAGTATTATAACTAAAAATATATTAAGTTAAATAAATACTGATATTATATACCTCATAACAATGAGTTTAAATTAAATTCCTATATAGATTATCTGGTCATCGTTGCAGAGAATATCGGGAATTCATTAAAACGGTTTACAATAAATTTAAAGACAGTAAAAACTAAAGACTTGATTAAAGTTTTTTTTTTACTCGGAATCATAGAGTTATTAATAAATCATACAATATTAAAATATAATCGAATATGTCACGTAACAAAAGAATAGGTTTTTAAATATTTTGTTGTTATTAGAATATTATAAGTTAAAAGGACACCATAATATACCATATCCGAATATGTTGTCTTCATCTTACAAGTACGTAACATAGCTAATTTACGCTCAGCAGATCACTAATTGTAGCTTCGTTAGTTTATAAACTAGAATGAATCGACCTATTATGATATTGGATTGTTAGAACTTTAACTGTGTTCATATTTTGGTTTTTTACGATTATTACGCATAACTTGAAAAAAAAAACAGAAAAACTTAAAACATTAATAAACCAACACAGATAATTTTCTTACCATCGAATATCATAATATAAGGTCCTAACATAACAGAGATAAACGTGATCTTCTGAGTGCCAATTTGCTATGGTACGTTCTTGTAAGACAGAGAAAATGCATGCGGTTATGGCGTCCTCTTAAAAAGTTTTGTTTGAGTAATTCTATACAAATATTCAATACACAAAATATGAATAATCATAAATTAATAGTAGAAGTTTCGACGGGTACTATAATTATTAGCTAAAATTTAATTAAATTGCACTATAATTTTAATATTTTTGATGATATTAAACATTATCACAAGTTTTATCACCATTATATTTTTAATTTCTTTACTACTGATTATATACATCTTATAAAAACATTTATGATAACCATTAAGATACAATAGTGTACAATTGATTTTACATTAAAGTTGAGTATATAGATTTAATATTGTATTTTATTTGTGTGTTCAACTTATTTTAAATTATTATTATTATGATTATCTTTTTTGATTTTCAGGTTAATCGGATGAGTCTTGTATTAAATAAACGGTCCGTAATTGAAAGAAACCCTAGAATAAAACGTCAGGTAAACCTATTAATGAAGTTAGGTGATTAATGGTAATATTATGTAGTTTACTAGGTACATGTGATTTGTATTAAACTTATAATCAATACTAATTGTTTTTATTAAGATCAAGTACTTTATACTACGAAGATTGCACGAGCACTATCGTTTCGAGATGTATGGGATGTGTCAGATTAATTTAAGACAATTACTGACTTTATCAAACAAATTATGTTCTTACTTAGTTATTCAAATTCTTTTCAAATTGAATAAATGATCAATAAATAAATAATAAATATATATACCTAAACAGTATAGTATAGTGGTGGTTATTTTGTGTAAATGTGTTGTACCTCGTCAATAGATACCGCATATATCTTATAGCCACCTCCAAAAACCATTTAATTTTGAGGAGCAATATCTCATCAACAAATCAATGAAAAATGAAAATTTGAACGCGATAATTTATATAAAAAAAAAAATAGCTTTAATCATTTTATAAATTTTAATTATGGATAATCATTTAAAAATCAAAAGTTGCTAGTTGTTTGCCTTATAAATATAAGGGTGAAAAGTATAAAAAAAAATGTACAATTCTAGAACAGCGTAAATCTATTATTTTGAAAAAAGTCAATACTTTTTTAAACAATGAATACATACCTAAAAAGTATAGTACTAATCAGTCGAAAGTCAGTATACCTATTCACTTTAAATTATAAGTTTGTTGAACAATATAATTAATAAATTAAATGTTGAAGGTCAGATACATGAATGTGGTAAAACAAATTATATTATATAAAAATTAAATTCCGAGCTGGGGTGTTGATATATACTTTATTTCAAGATTATTTATTACATTCGTACATTAATCTAACTATTGCAGAGACAGTATTTGTCCATTTCAAAATATATTATTTACACATAATAATGTTAATAATGTTAAAATCTTTTTTGTGTCCTGGTTTCTTGCAATATAGACATGTGATTGTTTTTATGGTTGGTTGTTTTGCCGGTTGAGCCGAATTACCACTTTTTGTTTTTGATTTTGAGTATAATCCCTTTCCCAACGTCCCATTTTCCCACAATGTAAACAAGGTATAGTAAGTTTTTTAAATAAGGACTTTCTATTGTTCTGTTCAGTGATCCATTCTTCATTCATTTTGGTTCATATAAAAAAAAACACATTATTGTATCTATAAAATAAACAAAATGATCGATCTAGGAGATTTCTGAGTAGGGTCATTTCAAAAAGTTGGCAGAATGTTTATTTTATATTTCACAATATTTACCTAGTACAGCATTTCCGGAATGGTTTTCTTCGGAAAATTGGGATTCCGTGAAAAAACTTCGAGGGTTCTACGTTTCGTCCAAAAATTAAACAAAATATTCGTAGAAAAGAATCACAATCAACAGCGCCACGGTTAGATTAGATTCGCCCACTGACCTAAAGGTTAAAATGCCTAAATGTACACAAATTTCATTCTTCCCATGAAATCGATAAAAACAGGTTTTTAGTTACATTGTATTTCTTTGTACAGTAAATTTATTTCAATGCATAAAATAATTGTTTTTCATTTATATTTTTTCTTTTTTTTTTAATCAAATATAAAAATATAAACACTACAACGCAATAATTCTCGGTTATTATACTTGGGTTTAAAGTATAATCAATAAGGATTCCGTAATAAAAAAAAAAAATGGGAAACGCTGACCTAATATGTATGTTATATCGTTGTATCACTATAAATATATAAATAATAATAATAATAATAATAATAGTTTATAAAATGTCAAAAAGTTTATTTTTATATAATAAGCTGTGTATAATAATGGAAAAACAAAAATTTAATTAAAGTTAGAAATGATTAAAATTATAAATAAAAATATTCAGGTCATCATACTTAAATTATGTGTTATTCCTTTTAAAAAACTTAAATATTACGATTATCATAATATTGCTGACTAATTATTTTAAAATACGTTTATCGACGTCGTGAGTCGTGACATGCCATTTGACTTAAAATAATGTTTAGTTTCAATGTGGCTAGCATTTACAAAGTTAGGTAAAGTTTCTCATACGTTATTTCTATGGTGATAAAAAATTATAAAAATACATAGGCACTACTTTTTTTTAATTAGCATTTGAAGTTCAAATATTGACAAAAATTCATCAAAATCATGAATATTTGCAACTTATTTTGTAGGTATAATTCATTAAAGTTTTTGTATAAGTAGCTAAGAGTTGAAAATTTAATACAAGATTTTCCATAAGTTTAGCTTACAATAATTATAAAGAACTTAAATTTTGGTGTATTTAGGATATTTAAACATAAACCTTTTAAACCACCTTTTTCACCAACCACCATTGTAATATGAATCGGGACTTTTTATATTTGCATGCTTTAATTTGTAATTAGTCTACAAGTTAAAAATTATTTTTGTGTAATAGTGATACTAAATATAAATATTGCCTAATTAAAAATCTAGATGAAGTGCACTTAAAAAAAAAAACAGACACAATTTAATATTGCATGTTTTAGAATTTTAAATCAGAGATCTATTATTATTATTCATTTTTTGTACCTATTCATGATTAATTGTTAATAATTAATATTTATCTTTAGCATTAATAAATTATTAAATAGGTACCTAATAGTTTTGCTTTTTTTAAAGAAAAATTACATTATTAATTTGAACTAATTTTCAGTCATTTTGTAACACAGGTATGCATTCGAAAACATGCAATTAATATGAATATCTCCATAACTATGTAAAAGTATGCAAGTATATAATTCAGTATTAGAATATTCACATTACCTACTGGATATTTAAAATAGTCATAGTAAATCTAATATATAAAAAATGAATGCTCGTATACACATAAATAAGCATTAACTAATGTGGTTATAAGCATAATACGATGAGCTCTTAATAATAACTGTAGTATTTAATTAAAATAACAAAAAAGACTTATAAACTATGATAGGAACGTCAAATAGCAAAAATAAATAATAAACAAAATTTAATTAACGGAAGGGACTGATTTATTTTGCAATGGCAACACATATTATTATAATTATCAACAAATTAAACAATTATGTATTGTTTGGGCTATGGAAGTTTTGAGTTTGATATTCATGCGGACTTCATGAATTAACAGTTCTAGAACAAAACAAAAAATAGTCAATTAATACAATATCTTTCAATATACAATATTATAATGAAATACAAATTATTTGGGTGGAACCAAATTATTAACTATGCTAATTGTCAACTTAGTATTAATACAATACAATAAAAAATATATTACTTTTGTAAACTTTATACTTTACAAAATATGATATAAATACTTGTTATTCAACTAAAATAGATCCTTAAAAAAATATTAAATAGTATTTTTTGCACTATATATATGTACGAAATGTATGATTCAAAAATTAATAATTTATAGATTATATAAAGAATTGAATAAATCTTCATAAAAGGAATGCGACAATAAATTTATGTTAGGAATTTACTTAGAACATATGATTATATGAGTATATGATATAAGGGTATTTATATTATAATGTATCACCTATTATTTTGCAAAATATATATTATTAGAATTATTATTGCTATATCTAATAACACATACACAATAAGAAAATATATTAATATATAGCGAATAAATATTGTTATGAAGCAATGTATTAATACAAATTCGAAAAAAAAGAACTACTTTATCTAAATTATAATCAAAATTGTATTCAAAGTATTTTACATAAATATTTATAAACTCACCATCAATTGGCTGGTGGCTGGGGTGGCTTTGGCGACCGATTTGATTGCCTTGGCAGATTGGACTTGTCCGACAACAACGATGTTCATGGTTACTTTTTCAGCGCCCATTTTTGGTTTTTGATTTGTTTTCGTGGAATGAAGTGAAAACTAAAAGAAAAATATATAAAATATGAATGGTTTAAATTAATTAAAATAAATATTATTATTTAGTAGACTATAATATTATATACTCACTGAAGAATAAATTTGCACAAAAGCTGCGTTATGCCTTAATGGAACACCAGTAATTCCTTTTATACTCGGTCGTTTTATGTTAAAATACAGAGTAGCGCTAGGTGGCGTGATTGTAATAAGTGTTCGTTGTTGGTTCATAACTGATAAGACTTTAAAAAGCAATTTGTTTACTTATCTATCATATGTCGAATAAATCTGTGATTTAAAATTTTATCTTCTGTGTAGGTATATAATTTTTTATTCATTATTATATTTTTTTTATACATTTTTAGCTACAAAAAAATTATTACACAATTATTTTGTCAATATTTCAATTACAAATCCTAATAAAAAAAATATTACCTATGTTTCCTTATAATTTTTATATCACAATAATACTAACTCGTGAGAAACGTTGTTCACTCCTTTTTTGTGTATTCTGATTTAACCAAAAAATCTTAATAACTGGTGACATTTTTAAGTATTTACGATTTTTACTTTTTGTATAATTACAAATATTTAAAACCGTTTGAGGATAAATCGTTATCGTTACGCAATATTGTAAAAATTTAAAATTTAGACGTTCATAACATTTTTTGCATAAGGACGCTCGAGTTTTTTGTAGTTTTCAAGTATATTCAAATTGTCACCGAAAACCATCTCTGAAGTTTTAAATTGAAGCATTATTTTGACGAGTTATGGATTATGGTGTACTCAGGAATAAAAACAAAAAAAAAAAAAACACACAACATTGTAAAATCAATATATGCATCAGCCAATAGTTTAGAATCTAATATATATGATTTTATTTTTAGTCATTTGAGATTTAAATTCGGAAACAATTTAATAGGTACCTAAAATATTAATTTTAAAATATTGATTTTGCAAATAATATTTTTAATTTAATTAAAATAATTTTCATAACGATTTCACTTAAATTGCTTGTTTTATTACATTTTATATAATACTATAATACTTGCTAACCCCGTGCACTTCGTTGCCCGTTAAAAAACCCAATTCAATAATATGATTGTAAATCCCACCCATAATGAAATATATAAATATATTTTTAAATCAAAACTGTATATAATAGGTTTATAAAAAACATATTTATTACTTACTGTTTATATACATACTTTTGAATGTGTCTTATTAATCATATTAATCATATTATTATAAGTATTTAAATAAATATATATTTCACATATTAAGTCAATAATTACAACATGACATGACATACATCATATAAAAATATAATAGTAAAAGTAGTAGTAATATTTATAATAATAAAGACGAATCAAAATATAATCATAATCTTCTAGGTTGGATTATTTAAGAATAAATCGATTTTTTCTTTTACAATCTGCTGGTGGTATATAATTATACATTTTTAGATAAATTTCAAAAATGTTTAAATTTTGGTCTGCGCATGCACAACAAAAACTTTTTTTTTAATAGCAATACCTATTTTGAACACTATATTCGGATAGGCCTATATTTTTTAAAAGTAATTTTGATTTATTAAATTATGGTTCTAAATTCAAAATTAACTGAATAAGAGCGCCATGTTAAGTTTAATAAATAATACATTTTTAATGTATAAAATCATTAATTATAGTTAGGTAATTATTATTGGTTACTTTTTGAATATTTGTGCGTAATTTTTAGAAGTGTTACAATTTTATACCCATAATTATGTTAATCTTATTTACAACACTTCTATTAAATTTCTATTTAAATATATTTAATATTCTATTAAAAAAAAAGTTTTTATTGCGTATGAGTAGACCAAAATTTAAATTAATTTTAAAATATATCTAAAAATGTGTATTTATATACCACCAGCAGATCGTAAAAAAAAAAATCGATTTATTCCAAAATAATCTGGCTGAGAAATTCAGTGTTCCCTAAATTGGTGAACATGTTTTATACGATTATATTCTATTTACGAACATCTTTAAATATGTATAAAATATCAAAAATTTTATACCAGGTCTAACATCAGTTATTTTATAAATATGTTGAACATTTAAAACACATAGGTACAAATATACAATATATTTTTATAAGAATTTTCATGTAATATTTAACCTAATTAATCATACTCACATTTAACAAAATCCATAATTATATTTACGGTATTAACAGATATTTTCGTGGATATAAATTAATTTCTCATTTTCCTGTAACGTAAATAAAAACGTCTATGACCGTAATCATGCCGTATTTCAGACGCCAACGAAATTTGTCGTCATTTGTTATCATTTACAAGTAGTTAGTCGCAGATACAATATATTTTAGATTTTTTGCAAAAATATCTTCAAACTGTTGGTGGACAACAAAAATCGAATTATACAATACTGCGTTCAAAACGAACTAACACGTTTTAGCAACGTTAAAATACAATTATAACCCACCCGTTTGATACTAGTGACTACATGTATTTTAAATTATAATATTATTGTTTATGATAGGTACCGTTGACTGCAGAGCAGGTAGGTACTGATTCCAAACATTTTAGGTAAATTATCGCTATGAATGGTGTCTCAAATGCTGAATCTCATATGAAAAAATAAAATCTCTACAATATAGCACTCATGTTCAACTACTCACTATTTTATAACAAAAATAATACTAATAATTTTTGTTATAAAATGACGTGTAATAACAGTAAGTTAGTTTTTATATGTTTGCAGACTATGGTACATTCTATATTTATGTTTTGCATAACGTTTATTACATATTTATTTTGATAGGTACCCATTTGAAAACAACGAAATTAATATAATTTGGTACTGTAGATTATCAGTATAATAAATCAGTAATTCAATAATGCTAATACAGAGTACTTATTTTTCGTTATTGGTTTCGTCAGATGTGGGGAATCGATGTCGCACGTAGTCGACCGTCTACATCGCGGCTTAGTTTTGGTGCGGAAACTCACTATACACCCATCATGAATAATAATCATGTTAAAATAATGCGCATTTACGATTCACTACTGGCATACACACTAAAAACAGAATCACTAGACATGTGCCGCGTTGATTATTTTAAAATTGAAATATAATATAATATGTTATTAATAAAGTGTTTTAAATTTTAACTTACACAAACAGGTATAATAAACATCATTATAATATTTACGATATACAGTTTTTACAATAACTGCTTAAATAATTCTAACAAATGCACTGCCCAAGGTATATATAAAAATATAATTTCTATATATTTTTTTCTTTTTACCATTTTTAACCCTTGTAAGGGTTGAATTTTGAAAAGTCTTTTCATAGGGATTTTATGCATCATAAAATGAAACTACTGACTAAATTTCATAATTATAGCTTCAGTGGTTCCGGATAGGGGATTTTTCATTTTTAACCCTTATATCACCTTTATGGGTTGAATTTTAAAAAATCCTTTCTTAGTGGGTATCTACATTACAAAACAAAATTGTTGTCATAACTTAAGCGGTTAGGCTAGGCGAAGATTAATCACTCAGAATAAGTCATGTTATACCTAAATAGAGATATAACCATTAAAAATTGTACTTATTTTATCACAATTTTCGTTATATAAAACCCAAGCCCTGTTCTTATATTACAACACTCTTCAGAAGAATATTTTTAAAGAACTGTATAAATATTAAACATGTTTTTAGTTGATAATTATTTAGATCGATAAATTGTAAAAATAGATTACAAATTTTAACTTTATAAGTTATTATTACATTTTTATTTACGATACAACTTGATTCTATAATACACGATAATAAATAGTTTTTGATATAGTATAAATTAATATTATTTTTTTTTAATTACGGCTTATTGATCGTTTTCGACAAAAAAAAAAACCTGTATAGGTCCCAACGTTTGATTTTTTTTTCTTATTTCTCGATTATTAGTTGCTCCTACTTAATGTTGTACGAAACATAACATACATAATTTAATTTAAAACCTAAAAATGTTACTAATTTTATTTTATTATACCTATTTTCATATGTGTAGAATAGTTTTCAAAAATATTTAACTATATTTAAGGTTTTAATAAACGTTCGTACTTTTTTACTATTATTTATATACTTTTTATTTTAAATGTTAATTTAAAAATATTCACTTTGTTAAAAAGCTTAAAAATCAAATTCATGAGCTTATCTTATGGACTAAAGGTATCTATATCATATAGATATATAATATATAGATTATAATATATAGACTGTATACAAATATTAATAATACGTACACATATTTGTCATTGCAAGGTGGTATTAACTCAAAATGTAATAACAATAATATATAGTATATAATGTATAATTAAATATAAATAATTTAATAAATGCATTTTTTTCGAAATAAATAAATGTAACTAAATCAAATATTTTAATATTTGTGCTTTTTTGCATTTATAAAGATTGAAATTATACAACAATAATCTATGATACTTACTACTGCCCTAAAAAATGTATGAATATGTATGCAGTATGCTGTAAAAACAGTTAATTAATATGCATGAAAAATTAAAGAATTATGAACAAAAAAAATTCAATAAATATATAGAGATAAATTAAATTATTTATTAATAGAATATCAATAAATTGTGTTGGTTCTATTTTGATGTGCTAATTTTCAAGGTCATACCTGAGGGGTGGGTCCAAGAGTCCTAATTTTTAAAAGTAGAAATATTTTTTCATTATAAAATGAATAACTATTAAGTGAATTGAGTATTACAATGACAAATTGTGTTTTGAAAAACGATAATAATCAAATATCATATTTTTAACGGAAAAATTATGTTCAGTATCTATGTACTTAAAAAAATGTTGGAACCCCCCAAAATTTTTTTCCAGTTGCGGCCTTTTCCGTTATACCATAAAATTACATTATTTTTTATCATTTGTTATCGAAAACCGTCAAATATACGTTTATTAACAGAAAAAACATAAATTATGCACTTATAAATAAAAAATGGTAAAATATGCAATTATATGCAAAATAAAAATTTGATATTTTAAATTTAGATATCACGAGACACATATTTGTATTCTGTATACGAATGGAAGCTGTTGGACAATTTAAAAAAAATATGCAAAATCATAAACATCCTAACCCTAATAATAATTAATACCCTGCAATAATTTTAATATTTTAGCTATTTTAATAGTATAATAGTTTCCACAAATAATGTTCACAAAAATACAAAATATAATGAATTAATAATAATAATAATAATAGTTACTGATTTCTTTTTTTCTTTTTCCATCAATATTTTGTACTTAAAATATATTAATTTATATTGATATTACATAATTAAAAATAATTATAATAATAACAAAATATTCTTTGTTTGTAATTTGTACGAATGGTTCATATCGTTTATACCTAGTTTGTATACTAAATAAATAGTTATTATTGTCTTTAGGTTGTCAAATGATGATTTTAACATAAACTATATAATATAATTTTAATAAACTGGTTTTAAATTTTTAAAGTTTTATTAGATTTTATCAGTCACTTAATGTGATGTAGAGGGTTATTGTTAACAGTTGATTTTTGTTGCTAATAATCAGCATTGAGAAGTAAAAATCATTTTATGGTAACATTGTGCACAGACAGAAGCTGAACAAGAGAGTTTTCAGCGTAACAATGCGTATAATGAATGATAATTATAACAAATAGTGTGACAACATAACAATATACACGTTATTAAGTAGTAACATTATTGCTTTAAAAAGTAAATTTATCGATATTAAGTTTAGTATAAATTTTTACTATAATATGTATAAAACAGTAAGTAATTTAATATGAATATATTGTAAGTATATTTTAATACGTTTATGGTGTAATTGATTTGTGAGTAAACCACATAACATATTTTTTATTTTGTTTATTTAAAATAACCTAATACTTATATAATATTAAATGGTGACTTTTGTAAGTTATGAATATATTATCTATTTAAGGTATACGTATTTTGAATATAAGTGCATTAACATTTAGCAAAATATCATACATTTAAGATAAATAACATAATCTTTTATAATATATAACATGTATTTGTACAATCAACAATTTAATTCTTGTTTTTTATCGCTTAAATTAGTTAGGTAGGTTTGTGTGGTATAAGAAATAATTATATTTATGTGTTTATAATTATATAACTTATTCTCATACTTAAGCATAAGTTTTTGCCTTAGACTTCGCTTTTTTACATTCTATGTACTCATTTCAGTTATAATAATTCAAAATTGTGTTTTATAAAACAATGTACTTTTTCAATAAATTGTATGCATCATTTATTTATAAATGATATATTATATATATATATATATATATATTTATTGAATTTATATATACAGGATGATGATATACAAGTATATAATTTAAATGCCCTGTAGTTATATAGTTAATATGAATCAAAATCTTATCATTATAAATAATAGGATAAAGACTATAAGAAAAAAGAACTTTTGATTTAGTTTACGTGCTTATTTTCAAATTGCTTACAAAATTTTCAAAAATTGTTTACATTCTTTGAATAAAACTTTTATTTAGTTATTTATTTCTCCTATTTAATAACAAAATACTGGTGTTGGAGTAAGTATCTTGACTTAAATATTTAAAAAACAATCAAACAAATCAACAAATCACAGAAGTATCCAACAAATGAAGAATATGTAAACAAATTGCTTTTTAAAGTCTTATCAGTTATGAACCAACAACGAACACTTGTTACAATCACGCCACCTAGCGCTACTCTATATTTTAACATAAAACGACCGAGTATAAAAGGAAGTACTGGTGTTCCATTAAGGCATAACGCAAATTTTGTGCAAATTTATTCTTCAGTGAGTATATAGTATATTATAATCTAGTATCTACTAAATAATAATATTTATTTTAATTAATTTAAACCATTCATATTTTATATATTTTTCTTTTAGTTTTCACTTCATTCCACGAAAACAAATCAAAAACCAAAAATGGGCGCTGAAAAAGTAACCATGAACATCGTTGTTGTCGGACAAGTCCAATCTGCCAAGGCAATCAAATCGGTCGCCAAAGCCACCCCAGCCACCAGCCAATTGATGGTGAGTTTATAAATATTTATGTAAAATACTTTGAATACAATTTTGATTATAATTTAGATAAAGTAGTTCTTTTTTTTCGAATTTATATTAACATTTTGCTTCATAACAATGTTTATTCGCTACATATTTTCGTATTGATAATGTGCGTATACAATTATAATATAATATATATTAATATATTCATTCAGTTATTGATAAGATAGAAACTTTGATTTATTATTGTAATTAATTGTTGAATAATTTTTTTCGTACAAAGATAGTAGTATATAACTATATTCTATGTATTTTTTGTTATATATTTTTAATGACTTATTTAGCTGAACAACTAATTAATATAATAATATATTGCTATCAAATAACTTGTATCGTTTTATTATTAGACAATGTATATTATATAACAATATTAATCTTCATATTGAATACTTAATAAGTTCCAAACGTATAAAGTTTACAAATAAAATAACTCTTTTAATATACAGTTAGAAAATATGATAATTATTTTATTGTCTTTATACTTATATTAGTAACTTGTTACAAAAGAAAATTCTTATTTTTATTCCAGTTATTGCTAATAATATCAGTTTTCATTCAAGTTATATTTTAGTTAATAATTTTATGTTAACAAGATTCTTATATATTTTTATGTTATTTGCTATATTGAATTAATCAAAGTTTTCGTTTTGTTTCAGAACTGTTAATTCATGACATCCATGTCAATCTCAAACTCAAATACGCCATAGCCCGAACAGTACATTATTTTTATAATTTGTTGATAATTATAATATATTGTATTGACATTACAAAATAAATCAGTCTTTTCCGTCAATTAATTTGTTTATTTTTTTATTCTGTTATTTTACATTTCTAAAATAAATTATAAATCTGTGTTCTGCCATTTTAACGATATCACCAAAGAGAAATTATTTTATTAAAATTACTTATTATTTTTTTTAAACTTATTCATGTATTGTTATATTTTTATTTGTTTAAAAATAATAACTATATAAGATTTACTAAAATTATATTAGCAGTTGAACAATGCGTAGATTTCAATAATAAATGTTATATTAAATTTTCATTTTATCACACAAGTATGGTGATATATGTAAAAAAAATATAAATTTATTTATTATATTGTGTATACGTAGGTTAACATTATTATTTCTAGTGATAGTTTTTTAAACTAGTTTTAATATTGAATTTATTATGTGTAAAGAGTAAGTTATTATCTACATTCTGTTTTTTAAACTAGAAAATTTCTAAATTTAAACTCTCTAGAGTACTTACAATGATTATAAAATGTCAGAACACTATTTGTTTTCTCTCTCTGGCTCACGTACAACATAGACAAAACACATTTACGCAGAATCATTTTTTCTATGATTTTAAGTAATCTTAGAGTAAAAAAAAAACCATTACAAAAAAGATAGAGAATAATATTTTTGAGAAAGTGGCATATCTATTTGTCAAAGTATTATCTCAAAACAATTAAAACATCGTTAATATTTACAAAATTATTTTGTTTATGTTGAAAGTAAAAAAAAAAATTAAAATTAAAACCGATATGTCATTCCCTCGAAAATATTGTTATCTATCTTTTTTGTAATGAGTGATTTTACTCTAAGATTACTTAAAAACATAGAAAAATGATTCTGCGTAAATGCGTTTTGTGTGTGTTACGTGTGGCGCAGAGAGAGAAAACAAATGATGCGCTGACATTCAATTAAATAAATAATTTTGTATCAGTTTTATAATACAGATAAAATAAAACATTCCATACATATTTAGTTATGATGTGTTCTATCCTATGGTATTGTCTTATACATGATTCTGGGATGAAAATTGTGTGAATTCTGTTTATGATATAAATATTATTCAATAAATAATTTTTTATAAAAAATCTTAATAACTTAAGGATTATTAAATTATTTGATAACAATGATAATACACACTACTAAAAATTATAACTATTTTGGTTTCTTGAAGTTATTATATTGTTATAAAAATATATTCTTAATAATACTGTCTTATGGTTCCAATATTCAAATTGCGTGGATATTGATTACAATAATTAATTATTATTGATGATCTTTTATAAAATTAATATTTAAAATATTAATTAAATTTATCTATTACGCGACTTTTATTATATTGATAGACATTTCAATACTAAAATATTAAAAAATTATAATAATTAAGTTAAGAAACTGTTGATAATCAACTGTTACTTTATTGTACAAATTTATTATTTTTTCTTATTTTTTATTTAATTTGAATATAATTTGAATCACAAAGTATGCAAAGGCTTTGTTTGATAAAGTTAGTAGTTTTCTTGGATTAATGTGGCATATTTCATATAACTCAAAATGATAGTGTTCGTGTAATTTTTGTTGTACAAAACACTTGATTTTAGTAAAAAAAAAAAAAATGATAATATATTAACTCAATATGTTGTAATGCGGATAATCGGTACATTAATATTACCTGATGTTTTATTCGTGGATTTTTTTCTATAACGGACTTTTAATAGAAGAGAAGACTTATTCGATTTATCTGAAATCCAAATATTATTAGTTTGAATAAAAGTGACACACACATTTTATTTACTATTTCATATAAATATTCTATATTAAGTTTAAGCTATTATTATAATAAATAAACTATATAATATTTTATAATTACCTCTTTTTCTGTGACATGACCAATACCATATAATACCATCATATGTATTAGTCACGTATATACTGCAATAATAGCATATACAAACTCGTCCTCAGGTTTGTTTCCAAAAAATATTATATCATAATATGCTGTAGTATGATGTGATTGATGTTTGACGCAACAAAGCACGTCATAGCTGATATTCCGTATATTGGTCAATTTATAATTATTTTATATCTTTTAAACATTCAACAACTTCTAAATGTATATTCCCTAATGTACTTATGCATAACTTTCTTTCCAAAATTTATTCATTTATCACGTACACCATTCACTGTATGTATAATATTAGTTGTATATATTCATAATATGCGAAGCATTGACAAATACCTGATGCGACCATACAAACCTAAAAATTATGCGATTATTAATTTATAGAAGTTGTTTCCTTTTCAGCGTGTTCTTTTTAATTCATTGCCTGTAAATAATAAACATATAACTAGAAGTTAGTGGTTAACAATGATAATTTAACATTTAACGGATTAACTAGATGGAATAGTTAGTTTAGATTAGGTTATGTTGCGCCGCGGAAGTAATGTGAAAACGGTTCCCGCGGCGTCATCGATTCAACCCAGAAAAAAAAAGGTTAGATTAATTCAAACTAGGATAAAATAACAATGAACAATTTAATAAATGATTTATTTTATTTGCAAAAAATATCAGAATCTAATCTTGTATAAATATGTTTTATATTAACCGGTGATATATAAGATTGTACATTTTGACAAAAACGACGTTTTATAATCATCAGTGTATGTATACGTATATTGAATTCTAGACAATTTAAAATAACCACAACAGTGAAAAACCATTTCATTTTTACTTTCTTTTGTCTGACCACATTTAGTTGTATCAATATTTCGTTGACCGTTTCTAGTTTAGACAAAACCATAGATAATTGTTTATCAATAAATAAGTGCCACATGTGGGATATAACTTGTCTCATCACAACAAATTCAAAACAACTGATCAAAATTAATGATGTAGTGTCAAATACTTCTGGATCATAACGCGTCACCTGATAAATATTATAATTCTATATTATTTTTATCAGGTATTATTTTTAAATATATTTTATATAAAATATGCACTATTATATTATCGAATAAATGATTTGAATTATTGATACTACCGAAGCAATTTAAAAAAAATTCACATTCATATTATGTGATTTTTTTATGATTATAAGAATGTCTACTACAATAATAATTGTACAGCAACTTTTCATTAGAGTGTGTTCTGCTCATTTTCAATATATTATTTTAACAAAATATTATTTTTCTGTCTCAACAGTATGGAATAAATGATTTATAATAATACTAATATAATCATAGTAATAAAATTCAGGACAATTGGCTTGTATACATGCGCCCCTTGTAATTTATAACACTATTAATCTATTTAAATACGTTTAAATATATTACCATTTTATTTGAATCGTAGATTGTTTTTAAACCACAAAAAATAAATGCACATCGTAATACATAGTATAATATAGCCGTCTTAAAATTGTTCTGATTGTAGTTTATATCTTCTTTGCAAGCCGTAAATCAAAAATCCCCGATTAAAATAATTTAATATGGGTCTAATACTCATAGTTTACTGTTTTTTATTAATTTGTTTCAATACTAAATATTTTTAAAATTATAAAACAGTGTTGAATTTATTGCCTATGTGTGTTTCTGTTTTTAACAATTTAATACTATTTAACATTTTAACAAATTAATTCACGTTATTCGACTTAAAACTATTAATTTATATTAATGAGAAAAAAAATAAGTGTCAAGTGGCTTAAGACTATATATTACTACAAAGTAAATATATATGATTGACTCTTATCCTTAGCATAATAAATTGATATATTATTAATAACTTTTAATTGATTCTGTTTAGTATTTTTTAAATCGATTTTATGACTATTTCAAGGTAATTACATTTTATGAATGTATTAGTAAATTTAATATTATGTTAAATTGATAAGTTGGTTTAAGCACCTAAACCCAAATGTGTATCTTTATAAAAATGACATGTTAAATTAAATATTTATCAATACATGTAATATGTAAATTATATTTACAATTATAATATAAATTACTTAATTAATGAAATTCGAACAATTTTATGATTAAAAAAAAAAAAGATTTATCATATTATACTATAACATAATCTGAAAACTGTTGTTTTCATGTTTCATTTTGCTATCCCCATTCTATTTATTAGCTACAATCAATTTGTAAATAAATTATTTTATTTAAGGTTAGGTTAGTTTATTAACATATTATTGTCTTTGTTACACATTATACATTATAATGCATAGATAAAAGGAACCAATGTATAAAATATAACATAGGTATACGGCGATTCTATGTGTAGTAAAAACTTAAAATTTAGAAAGCAATATTAACAATTTTATAGTATAATAAATATACAATATTAGGGATGGAAAACTTAATGTTACTGGAAGTCCAATTTTTGGAAAATTAAAATGTAGTGGGCCAGAGCATAAAAGATAAACAAAGGATCCTTCAAAATAAACATTTTAATTAGATAGCATTTGCTTTGTTAATAATAAATAGTCATCCTTCCATGAGGTGTTAAAACTTTTATTTTCATCTTCAATTTTTCACTTTCTTTGCGGACATAAAACAAAGAATTTTTTGTTAGTGAATTTTTTGCACTACAAAAATACGAAAAACATTAATTCAACCATTGAATGCCACTAATATACAAGCAACTATGATTAAAAGCTATAGGTACTATTATACGTGTGTACCTATGCACTTTATTATGAAATTTAGACATTTAACGATGTTCAATAACAGATATCAATTATTATTATATGAATAAGTTAGACTATACATATGTCATATATATTATAGACCAGTGGTTCCCAACCGGGGGGGGGGAATTCTCCCCTAGGGGGGAATTTCTGTACTGCTTAGGGGGGAATTTAGTGATGACGAAATAACAAGAAAAATTTAATTTATAAAATTAAAAACAATAAATTAGTTTTCGAACATTAAGACATTAAGATTTAGTTGATTTATATTTTGTTTTTAGAATTATGAAAAAATATATGTCATTAGTTAATAAAAAAATAATTATTTCGTATCATTAAAAAAAAAAGGTCTTTTTAATTCTAATTTAAGGGGGGCATAGAATTTTTGAAAATTTACAAGGGGTGCATAGAATAAAAAAGGTTGGGAACCACTGTTATAGACTATAGAGTATAGAGTAGTTCAAATATAACCTTAAAATATGTACCTATGATGCAATTTGAAAACATAGGACGAGTCAGATAAAAAAGGCTCGTGGGCCGCCAGTTGCGCGTTTCAACTATATACTCGTAATAACAACTTAAACGTAATTTAGAATATTTATACAAATAAATAAATAAAAAGAAAAGGGTTACTTTTATTCAAACTTATATTTTGATTTCAGATAAATTGAATGAGTTTTATCTTCTATCAAAAGGCTGTTATGGAAAAAAATGCACGAATAATACGCCCGGTTAAGATCAAGTTTTTTGTTCATCAGAAATTCCACGAACACTATAATTTTGAGTTATACGGGATATGCCATATTAATCCAAGAAAACTACTAACTTTATCAAACAAAGCCATTGCATACTTTCTGATTCAAGTTCTTTTCAAATAAAATAAAAAAATAAGGAAATATTATAAATTTGTACAATAAAGTAACAGTCGATTATCAACTATTTCTAATATTTATGACTATAAGTTTTTAAATATTTTAGTATAAAAATGTCTATTATCTATAAATAATTAATTAATTGATATTTTAAATGTTAATTTTATAAAACATCATCAATAGATAGTTAATTATTGTAATAAATATCCACACAATTGGATCTTATAACTCCAAGATCCAGATATATTTTTTAACAATATAGTAATTAATATTTAATATTATCATTAAGTAATTATGATTTTCAACAATTTATTAATATTGAAAATATTTCAGATATTCAGACTTCTCCAATATACTATTGAAATGTGAAAACCATAATTATGTTAAACATTTTTTAATATATTTTTAATTATTTGATGCAGTTTATGTTAATCAAATCATATTAAAATATACCTACTTCTATAAGAATAAATTAAAAATAGTGTTCACTAGTTATTTATTTATTTTTTTTTTTTGATACCAGTAATGGCGACATAGACTAATAATTCATATTAGAAGTGTAAAATAGCACAATAAAATAACAAATAAACTAATTGACGGAGAAGACTGATTTATTTTGTAATGTCAATACAATATATTATAATTATCAACAAATTATAAAAATAATGTACTGTTCGGGCTATGGCGTATTTGAGTTTGAGATTGACATGGATGTCATGAATTAACAGTTCTGAAACAAAACGAAAACTTTGATTAATTCAATACACCAAATAACATAAAAATATATAAGAATCTTGTTAACATAAAATTATTAGTTGTAATGTAACACTTGAATAAAATGTGATATTATCAGCAATAACTGGAATAAAAATAAGAATTTTCATAAGTAGTTAATAATTGATTGACAAATTAAAAACTTTAATAAGTATTTATATAGTATTTAGTTATTTATTATAATATATTTAAAATTCTAAACGAGGTAATGAATATATTGATTCTACAATAATGTAAATATATATATATATTTTTTTTGCGTGTCTTAAACAGCATAACTAGTCGAAATAATAATTCAATTTCAAACTTTGGGGGTAGTTTGTGATGGAAAATTTAATACCCTTAGTGCATCATTATAGAGATTAAAAGTAAGAATTTTCCAATAGTCTTCAAAAAATCGAGAAAAACAAAAATAATAGAAAAACGGAAATTTTTATGCAAAACCAGTTTTCGACCAAATCAATTTTTTATATGGTTGTAACATAAAAACTAATCACTGTAAATACTTGAAATTTTCGCCAAATGTTTATATTAGTGTTATCTATAATAAAAATAAATTTTCGAAATATTTTGTCTATTTTTGAGTTATTAATAGATAATTGAATTTTTCGAATTTTCTGAAGTATCCATAAAAAAATTTTGGATGACCAACAAAACTTGAAAATTTAATACAAGGTTCCTTATGAGTGGTTTTTATTGTAATTAAAAAAAATCGTTAGTCACAATTTTCTTTGATAAGCGTTTATAATTCAAATTTTTACGAAATATGTTAAAATCACGAAAATTTGCTAATTTCAATGATAAAAATACATTTTTTTTCAATCCAGTGTTTATAAATGAATATTATAATAATTTCATTTTATTTATAGTTATTATACAAGTGCAAAAACTTCAATGACGAAAAATGTAATAAAATTATTCCGAATACTGTATTTAGAATACTTGTAAGAAGTATTCAAAATACCGTGTTGAATACTTTCAAAAAAAAAGTATTCAGAATACTCTATTCGGAATACTAGCCAAGTCTGAATTTAATATATCAATCCTATTGACCTACTATGCAGCAGAGCGCTACTCACTTGACCACTCTTTTTTTTTAAATGTTATTCATCTAAATGACTTATTAAAAAAGTATAACAAAAATAACATAATATATTATTAGTGCTCTAAATTTGTGCGAAACATATGAAACAATCAATAATTGATTTATCGATACTATCATTAATTAAATGAATATATATGTATATACACTTACATCATATGAAAATATGTAGCGAATAAATATTGTAATGGAACAAAATATTAATACGAATTTGAAAAAAGAAGTCTATCTAAATATTAATCAAATGTTTATTCGACATTTTTACATAAATATTCTTATACTCACCATCAATTGGCTGGTGGCTGGGGTGGCTTTGGCGACCGATTTGATGGCCTTGGCAGATTGGACTTGTCCTACGACAACGATGTTCATGGTGACTTTTTCAGCGCCCATTTTTGGTTTTTGATTTGTTTTCGTGAAACGAAGTGTAAGCTACAAGCAAAGATAAAATATATAAAATATGAACGGTTTAAATTAACTGAAATAAATATTATTATTTAGTAGACTATAATAGTATATACTCACTGAAGAATAAATTTGTACAAAAATTGCGTTATGCCTTAATGGAACACCAGTACCTCCTTTTATACACAATTATTTCTTGTTAAAATAAAGAGTAGCGCCAGGTGGCGTGACTGTAACCAGTGTTCGTTGTTGGTTCATAGCTGATAACACGTTTAAAAGCGATTTGTTTACCTACTCATCATACATCAGATAATACGATGATTTTAAATTTTACATTTTACTAAATGTATATTTAATTTGTTATCCGAATATTTAAAACAAGATACATACTCCAACACAAGGCTGTAAATGGAGGGGTCTAGTGGTCCATAGGTCACACAATTTTGAATAATAAAAACTAAAATGAGTATGTCGAATAAAAAAAATTGGGGTCTAAGACGAAATATAATACATAAGTATGAGAATAAATATATTATTATGAATAAATAAATATGATTATTTCTTATATTTAATACACTACAAAACCTAGCTAAAATAAACGGTAAAAAGGCAAGAATTCAATTTTTGATTGTATAATCAATTTATATTCTAGAAACTAGATAGTGTAATAGATTGTAAATTTGTGATTTATTTGATTTATCTGAAAATTATATTATTGCACTAATTTTTTTATGTTCTATAATATTTTTGTATCTAAATTTCTCCTCTAAAATGAGTATATAAATAATTTAAATACTACAAATATTCCAGAATTTGTTTAAAACGTTAATTTTATTGAAACACTTTTATCTTTGTTTAAAATGAATGAAATCAACTGTTATACGACAACAAACTCTTAATTGTTCAACTCAATTAATTCAGTGACGATCTTGTATCTAACATAGAATATTTACATAATGTTTTATATTACATATCTAGTTAATATGCATTTTTTGTGTAACTAATTGTGAGTTGTAACATATACTAAGTACATATTATGAAAAATCCTAAGGATAATCAAAAAATACCTACAACGTTTATCAATAGCTTTAAATGCTTTAATATGGTTAACATATTTTGAAAATACGACACGACACATGAAAATATTCCATTTTTATACTGTTTAATTCACATATCCACTATTCTAATATACACAAGCAAATGAAAATGGAATTATGTAATTATATTATGTTCAGACTTTTTATTATATACTATACCATATTATTGGAGTGCACCTCATTATTAAGTAGATCACTGTAATGAAGGTGTTAAATTTATATACAATGATAAATCATAATATTGAAAAATGCTTTTGAGAAGAGCCGAAAATATATAAACTTAGAATGCGTTATAAAATAATTAATAAATAACGTTGTTTTATATTGGCAAGGCCATATATATTCTGGATACAATAGAAATTACATAATATGAAAAACTAAGTAAACCAATATAAAAATGTATCTATTTTTTATCAATTTGCGTTAGGTTAGGTTAGGTTTTTCATTTATTTTATCAGAGTTTATACTTTAAATGTTTAAAAAAATATATGTGGCTATGTGAATAATTTGCATGGCTTTAACAGTTTAACATAATATAATATTTCAAAAGAAAAAATTATATATTTTGAGAAAAAAATCAAAAATATAAATGTCCGTTTCCGTTAAAAAAGTTCATTCGTAGAAAATAATTTTGTCATTTAAAAAAACAAAATGCAAATTTTCCAAATAATGGTCAATAACGTTTGCCTAAAATTCATATGTTTTATTATTTATTTCATCTAATTACTAACAGATTACTGGTATTGGAGTAGACAACTAGATTTAAATATTTTAATACTGAATTAATTATATAAAAGGTAAAAAGTAATACCTTAAATCACAGTATTCGACGTATGATGATCTCTATTTAACGTCTTATCAGGCGTGAACCAACAACAAAGACATAATACAATCACGCCACCTGGCGTTACTCTATACTTCAACAAGACACGATAGAGTATAAAAGAAAGTACTGGTATTCTATTAAGGCATAACGCAATTTTTGTGCAAATTTATTCTTCAGTGAGTATATAATATTATAGTCTACTAAATAATAATATTTATTTTAATTAATTTTAACCGTTCATATTTTATATATATTTTCTATGATTTTAGTTTTCACTTCGTTCCACGAAAACAAATCAAAAACCAAAAATGGGCGCTGAAAAAGTAACCATGAACATCGTTGTCGTAGGACAAGTCCAATCTGCCAAGGCCATCAAATCGGTCGCCAAAGCCACCCCAGCCACCAGCAAATTGATGGTGAGTCTATAAATTATGTAAAATATTTAGAATAAAATGTTGATTAATATTTAGATGTTTCTTTTTTTCGAATTCGTGTTAATATTTTGTTCCATAACAATATTTATTCAGTACATATTTTCATATTGCGTATTTTCGTATGTGTACGTGTACCTTGTACATATATTATATTCATTTAAATAAGATCGATAAATCGATTATTTATTGTTTCATAGGATTGGTACAAATGTAGTGTACCTATTAATAATATATTATTGTTTTTGTTTTACATCTTTAATGATCTATAAAAATAAGAATAAGAATTATTTTAATATTTTTTTTTTTGAAAATCTCATTGTAACATTGATTGTCTAATTATGCGTATTGGTAACAGATAATCCATATCATGACATTTTACAACATATATTACCAAACAAATTAAATCTGCAGATTGAATACATAATAATTTCCAAATGTAAAATGTTTACAATTGAAATAACATTTTTAATATACAATTCGAAAAACGTTTATTTTTTATTATTTTTATACTATTTAATAGAATTAATTTGTAAAAAAAAAAAATCTTATCTTTATTTCAGCTTATTATTCATATATTAAGCTTTTATGATTTCATTTTAGTTACATTATAACTAATAATTTTATATAATAAATATTCTTTTATATTTTTTATTATTTAATACATTGAATAAATCAAAGTTTTCGTTTTGTTTCAGAACTGTTAATTCATGACATCCATGTCAATCTCAAACTCAAATACGCCATAGCCCGAACAGTACATTATTTTTATAATTTTTTGATAATTATAATATATTGTATTGACATTACAAAATAAATCAGTCTTCTCCGTCAATTAGTTTATTTGTTATTTTATTGTGCTATTTTACACTTCTAATATGAATTATTAGTCTATGTCGCCATTACTGGTATCAAAAAAAAAAAAATAAATAAATAACTAGTGAACACTATTTTTAATTTATTCTTATAGAAGTAGGTATATTTTAATATGATTTGATTAACATAAACTGCATCAAATAATTAAAAATATATTAAAAAATGTTTAACATAATTATGGTTTTCACATTTCAATAGTATATTGGAGAAGTCTGAATATCTGAAATATTTTCAATATTAATAAATTGTTGAAAATCATAATTACTTAATGATAATATTAAATATTAATTACTATATTGTTAAAAAATATATCTGGATCTTGGAGTTATAAGATCCAAATTGTGTGGATATTTATTACAATAATTAACTATCTATTGATGATGTTTTATAAAATTAACATTTAAAATATCAATTAATTAATTATTTATAGATAATAGACATTTTTATACTAAAATATTTAAAAACTTATAGTCATAAATATTAGAAATAGTTGATAATCGACTGTTACTTTATTGTACAAATTTATAATATTTCCTTATTTTTTTATTTTATTTGAAAAGAACTTGAATCAGAAAGTATGCAATGGCTTTGTTTGATAAAGTTAGTAGTTTTCTTGGATTAATATGGCATATCCCGTATAACTCAAAATTATAGTGTTCGTGGAATTTCTGTTGAACAAAAAACTTGATCTTAGTAAAAAAAAAAAAAAAATACCATTTTAATAATTTATGTAAGTCGTATCTTCTGTATTACATATATATATATTTATTTTACCTAGCGTTTTATTTGTGGATTTTTTTCCACGACAGACTTACAAAAAACAATACTTATTCGATTTATCTGAAATCAAAATGTTACTTTGAATTAAAGTAATCCATTCATTTTGTAAACTTATTCGTATAAAATGTATTCTATATTATGATTAGACTGTTATTATAATAAATATACTATTTAATATTTTATATTCACCTCTTGTTCTGTGGCATGACCTGACTATTACCATAATATGGTAATATAGTACCATGACATGTAATAGTCTCATTAATAATCCTAAAGTAGGATATACAAACTCATCTTTAGGATAATCATTTCCCGAAAATATTATAATATAGTAGGCTGTTAATATGATTTGACTGATGTTTGACGCAAACACAGCCAACTATAGCTAATATTCCGTATATTGATCCATGTATACATTTTAAACATGCAATTACTTCTAAATGTATGTCCCTTAATTTACTTATGCATATGGTTATGTACTGATATAAATAGGAAAATATCACGAAAATTTTAATGTAGTATGTTATTAATTGGAATAACAGTTATGTATGTGAGTTAAGTAACCTATTTTTAGCGTCCAAATATTCTATGAGACGTAAAATGTTTGATATTAATATTATATTAACGTACCTATAACAGTTTTTTTTGCTCTCAACACCTTTTTGGAGTTTAGATGTATATTTCTATGATTTTTCGTTAAAATATGCAAAAATATAAAATATATATAATATGTAATTTTAATATTTAATCGTTCAAGTAATGATTTGTGGACACCCATTGACTGCATGTATATGATGTTGGTAGTATGCATTTTATGCAAAACTGGGTCTTTATTTAAAATATTAATCTGTTTAAATGCCTTTTAGTATAATATTCTCTACTGATTTATTTCCATCGTAGATTTTTTTAAACCACAAACAATAAATGTACATCACAATACATAGTATAATACTCCCGTTTAAAATTGCTCTGGTTATAATTTATACTTCACAAGCCGCAAATCGAAAATTCCCGATTACAAAATTTAATATTGGCCGTATACTCATAAAATGTAGAAAGCAATTTTAACTGATTTTTCTTTATAGTGTGAAATGTATAATTACTATTTATAATATTAACTATTTGCTAGTAATTTACTAGTTTAAAAAAATATATTGTTTTTACTGATTTTAATCACATATATTTATTTTAATGAATAAAAAAACATAGCTGTATAGAGCTTTTATTACTTTTTCTATCCTGATCAAAATTATACACATTCATTTCATAGATAATAATATAGTTAGGTTATTTTTTCGTATGACTTAATACTTTATTAAATTATGCGTTAGATAATGCTGAATTATTATTATTATTAAAATGATAATATTAATTGACTTGTTAATTTATTTAATTTGTTACAGAACTTTTAATTTATAAACTCAATCTATCATACATTTAAAAATGCCATAGTAACTGTACAGTAATATGTAATTTATGTATATAAGTTATGATAGGTACCAAAAAATAAACTGATTATTTCTGATGTCCTATCTGTCTTGTCTTATTTTTTTTTTTAATCTTTTTTATATCCTTAATATTGATATGTGATGTTTAAATAATTATATGATGCCTTTTATCATATAATTATAAGTTACTTATTATGTCCATTTTATGTTGTATTAATATGATCTACTTGAGTTACAAGTTTATTACATAAGGTTTTATACATTATTGACAAATTAATTTAAAATTGATTTGATTAAAATATTTCTTATCAAAATGTTTATATTATATTATTTAAATTTCAAATATTGTATTCATTTTACATAATATTCGGTCATTAACCTTGGTAATCAGAGATATATTGAAATTATGTTAGTTCAAGATCGATAATCTTTATTTATCAATTAATTATAACATTATGATATTAAGTATTTTAAGTTGTATAATTTTAGGTAGTATCTAGTGTGAAAAAACATAATATTTTGCTTCACAGTTTTTAAAAGGTAATACTAGGATTATAATTATTATATTGTTTTTTAAGAAATTGCTTTTTGATCGAGATTGAGGTTTTAAACTTTTATTTAATTCTAGAACGAAATATATGAATTAATTTAAATTACAACGTTAGTATTAAAATGTCAGTTTAATATATTCTGTATCAGCGATGATTACATTTATAAGATTTTGGTATTTTAAAATACTTTTCATTATTATGAATTTAATTTTAGATTCTGAACGGAGTAATGAATGTATTGATTTTACAATGATGTATGTTTTTTTTGTGTCTGTGTACAGCATAACTAGTCAAAATAATGCTTCAATTTCAAACTTCGGGGGTGGTTTCCGATGGAAAAGTTGATATCCTTGGTGCATTATAGAGGTAAAAAGTAAACATTTTCCAAGAGTTTTTAAAAAAATCGAGAAAAACAAAAAAAAAATGACGGAAAAACGGGAATTTTTACGCAAAACCAGTTTTCGACCGAATCGATTTTTTTATATGGCTGTAATTCAAAAACTAATCACTGTAAATACTTGAAATTTTCACCAAATGTTTATGTTAATGTTATCTATATACAGTTAAATTTTAAAAAATGTTTAACTTTTTTTGAGTTATTTATAGACCGCTGAAATTCAATATAATGAATTTCAATGATGAAAATCGTTAGTCACAATTTTTTTTTATAAACGTTTATAGTTCAAATTTTTACGAAATCTGTCGAAAACGTGAAAGTTTGCAAGTAATTTTGAAGTTGAAAAATCATAAAATGTTTTTTGTATATAACTAAAGATTAAAAATAAAACACTAAGTTTTCTATAGGTTTTTCTTCAAGTAACTGTAGAGAAAACTCGAAGCATCATTATAGGAAAAATTTTAAGTGCGTTTGAATTTTAAATTTTTACTAAATCGCGTAACGATAACGATTTATCCTCAAACGATTTTAAATATTTGTTATTATTCAAAAAGTATAAGTCGTAGATACTTGAAAATTTTACCAGTTATTTAAATTGGCATTTTCCTTACATGATTTTTTTGAGCTATTTATAGACAACTGAAATTTTTTTTTTTAAAGTGTTGATAAAATTTTTGGCCCAATCAAAATACTTCAAAATTTTATAAAAAGCTCCTCATATTTTATTCTTAAAGTGATTAAAAAATTATAAGAATACATAGGCAAAATTTTTTTTTTATTAGTATTTGAAGTTCAAATTTCGACAAAAACTCGTCAAAATCATGAATATTTGCAAATTATTTTGTAGTTCAAAATTCATAAAATTGTTTGTATTTATATCTAACGTTAAATATTATAGATTGACAAATCATCTAAGTTTAGAATCGTTTTTCGTATACAATGATACCTATCATTGCATTCAAATTTAACTTACCCTAGTCCGAGGTCCACCCCACCCCCTAATGTACAGCACAGCGGTACCCACTTGCCGAGTTTTTTTTTTTTTAATGAATATTAATATAGGTAATAGAACTGTTCTAAAATAGATCGGTTTTGGACAATAACCATTTGAAAATCTTGGGACCGAAACTCTTGAATACTTATTTTTTAGAACCAAAACCAATAATTTGATGTGGAAGTTTTATTGGGCTTTTTTAGGATTAAAAATTCAAAACATATTTCTTCCAAAGCTTCATATAACTAATAAGTTATAGGCTATAAAATACAGTTATTAGTAAATAACAAATAATTATAAAACCATAACTCTGTAAAAGTTTATAAATACTAACTGTCGATGGCCGTCAGTAATCGATATACATTTTAATCATCCTGCTTCACGGTTACAATAGCGAAGTATATTCGTTGATCATTGACACAAAAATGATATCGATCGATCGGCAAACACTCACATGCACATGAATTTTATTATAGCTGAATATTTATTATTTTTTTTTTCTTTTGCCAAATTATTATTTTTTGTGATTGTGAATTATGTAATATGTGAATTATTCAACAATGCAGTATCTTCCGTAGTCTGTGATAGAATTAATACTTAATAAAATGTATATACAATAAATTGTTCTTGATTATTTTTTCAACAAGTGAGTTGATCATTCTACATATTTATATTCTTTTTTTCACGAATAACTGCCTTTGATCTTATTATATTATTTGGTATACATGATAAAACCATAAATTGTATTATACCATACAGGTGCAAATTACCACAGTTTTTTTTATATATTGTGTGCGCAAATCGCTCATGGTTTCTTTGTATTAACTAATTTTGTTGTAGGTACATTAGTAATTTTATTTATTATTTGTTGTATTGTTTTTAATATTAATTGTAACATAGTGTTTGTGTGTGTATACAATATGACGAACGATATGTACAAAAATAACTACTAAGCGCTCTATCGGCCAACTTGCAACAACCAACAACGAGCACTAGTTACAATCACGCCACTACGCCGCTACACTATCCAAACGAAAATTTTCATTTTATTTTTTCGCTAAAATTTGATAAGTTCTTTATGTTTTTTATTGAGTTTTAGACCTAATAAGATTATAGAACATAATAAATCTAGTAATATAACAAAAAAATTTAATTTTATATGTTATGAAATAATCGTGTTACTAAATGTTAGGTAAAAAACAGGTTCATTTTGCGATATAAATACATACAAAATATAAAATTATATTTGTGACATTGTAAATTAACAGTTCTGAAACAATACGACATGATCAGTCAAAACAATAACACAGTATTTTATTTTGTACAATTCAAAATGTCATAGATTAATGAACAATGAAGATATTGTATAATGGAATAATAATTTTTGCAGATAAATCAAATTTATTATATTTCTAAAAATTAAAACATGGAAGTTATCACATAACTCCTTCATTAGTTTAATTTATCTTTAACTCATTTAATATTTAATTTATTAATTTATATTAAATCTTAAATATATGCACATGTAATATTTATTGTGTATGTAATACAGTGTAAAAGAGTAAAATATAAATTTTATTTTACAAGCAATAAATAATGGTTCGGAATTGTTAGAAATAACGTCATCAATAATGATCACTCGTTTTGAATTAACATTAAATGTTTATAAAATAAATTGTTGCTAAGTATAACATATTCAAGCTATTTAGTTTAGATTTACTCAACTCAGTTGAGTCATAAAGTTGTTATTATTATAAAATTTGTCATAATATGAAGAATATGATTAGGTATATAAACTTTTGTTGATAATCTAAAGTATTTACGGTCATTCTTTATAGTAAAATACAAAATAGCAAACAATGTTTTAAGAATAATTATTATTATTATAGTGGTAAATTTTCAATATTTTTCGACAACAGAAAAAAAAAACTATAAAAAGATTAAAGATTTCAAAACATATACAATATACATCTCAAAAACGAATAGGTAATACATTTAAAAAACAATATGTATAGAAATTAATTTTATTATATAGGAGTTGGTATCTAAATTTATGAGTGTTAATGTTACTTCAATTAAATTCCTAGACGATTTAAAAAAAATATATATATATATATTATATAACCTATGTAAAATGCATTCAATTGGAAATCAAAGCAATTTTTTTTTTAACAATAATTGTGTACATAACTACAAAAAACACATGCGTAATTGTGGAGAAGTTATATTCATAGTTGCAAAATAAACTTAATTTAATTTATACCGTAAAATTGTAGTGTATCTCATCGTCAAATAGGTTACGTAGGTTAGGTACTGAATTTGGTGTGTTAAACTTATATTCAGTGATAAACCTTTTATACGAAAAATTATTTTGAGCAGAAATGGATCTGTTAGCTAAGCAGTTGAATACAATTTTATTAATTTCAAATATTTTGAAAACGGCATTATACACGTACTATAGTATTGCAATGTGTGCAATAGTGCGAAATATTTAAAAAAATATTTTATGATTAAAACAAAATAACTTAAAATATACGTATTTTAAACTAAAAAGATTAATTTTAATGCTCATCATTTCAAAACCATCAAATGTTGAACATGCCTAAAATGTAAATGTCTACAGAAAAATAAAACTAATATCGTATTTTTTTGTTTCATTTTTTCGGAACGTAGATATTGTTATAGTAGATTTTAGGGTTTAAAATCTAAACCATTTATAATAACACCTAAATTCCATAATATATTTATATTTTCTTACGTTTTGTGTGTTATGTACCAATAGTTAATATTAATCGTCGGTGGATAATTTAATAAATAAAACTTAATTATAAATTAAAAATAATTATTTTTATGTTGCATATTGACCGTATTTTTAGTGTACGCTAACACAAAAATATTCAATATTTGGTATCATTTAGTTAAATTTAATTGATTGTAATTTTTGCATTACTTATAATTATATGTCATCATATTCATACAACGGTCAATAAACATTTTTTTTTAAGTTAACGAAATATTTACAATCTCGATTTCATATAATATGACGTACGATATGTACAAAAATAACTACTAAGCGCTCTATCGGCCAACTTGCAACAACCAACAACGAGCACTAGTTACAATCACGCCACTACGCCGCTCCACATTAAGCGATTGTAGGAAGTGTATAAAAGGAAGTACTGGTATTCCATTGAGGCATAACGCAATTTTTGTGCAAATTTAATCACCAGTGAGTATATAGTATAATCTACTAAATTATAATATTTATTTTAATTAATTTAAACCGTTCATATATTTTATATATTTTTGTCTTTGTTTGTAGCTTACACTTCGTTCCACGAAAACAAAACCAAAAACCAAAAATGGGCGCTGAAAAAGTAACCATGAACATCGTTGTCGTCGGACAAGTCCAATCTGCCAAGGCCATCAAATCGGTCGCCAAAGCCGCCCCAGCCACCAGCCAATTGATGGTGAGTCAATAAATTGTATAAAATATTTTGAATACAATTTTGATTAATTTTTAGGTATTTATTTTTTTTTGAATTCGTGTTAATATTTTGTTCCATAACAATATTTATTCGTTATTTTTTTTTCGTATTTTTATACGGGGAGAACATACATTGATTTAATGATTCATAAGATCGATTAATCGAGTATTTATTGTTTCATATGTTTCGTACAAATATAGAGTTTAATACACTTTTAATGATCTATTAGAGTTTTCATTTAATTTTCTGAACACTGTTTACTACAACTAAATTCAACTCATAAAATGTCTTATTTTAATTGTAATTAATATTTGATAATAAACCTCAAGGATTTTATTTGAAACTATATTATAGATAATATTTTTGTTCTACCAAAATTATTTACATTTATACTATTTAGTATGTTTTATAAAACTTTTTTTTTTTTTTTGTTTTGTTTTAGAACTGTTAACTCACGAATTCCACATGCATCTCAAACTCAAAAATGCTATAGACAAAACAGTACATAGTTTTATAGTTTGTTGATAATTATAATATTATGTATTGACATTGCAAAATAAATCAGTCTTTTCCGTCAATCCGTTTATTTATTTGTGTTATTTTACGTTCCTTAATTAATAACTAATAGGACTTTGTCCAAAGATAAAGTAGTGGGAAAAATGGTTTATACTTATTCCATATTGGTACAATTTTTATATGTTTCGATTAACTACAATATCATATCAACTAACTTAAGATATATTTAAACATTTTTAACATAATAATGATTTTCAACTATTTCATTGGTAAAGTCTGAACTTCTGACATAAGTTCAGTATATAATAATAATAAATAATTATTATTTGATAATAATATTATACTGTAAATAAAAATAAATATTGTTTATGGTTATTTTTCGATAAATATTAATAATTTTAATATTATTATTATTAATATGCAATAATAAATAATAATAATAATAAATAAATAAAAACGAATATTTATAAATATTTTAATTCAATCAGACTACTGATGTAAGAATTCATCTTTTTGTATTTAATAAACATGAATTATTCCTGGCTTTTTAAATAAGTGCATTCCGCTTACATAACCTAATCTATTACCTATGCAATTACGCTATATCTAATGATGTAAATAGTATAGATACAAAATAGTTTAACGTGGGACATAGTTTAATTTAATTTTGTTTAAATATTTTTGTAACGTTTAGAGTTTTAGACCTGTTTTAATCATCCAATTAAAATATTATTGACAATAATATGTAATTTTTATTTTATTCCAATAATATGATTTATTTAGAATATAATTAAATTTATTATAATTTTATCATGGTAAATTAATTAAAAACTCAAATATGTGTATATAATTTTTAGAGTTTATTAATTATACAGAAATTTTGGAGCATTTTAAAATTATTTATGGGACGATTAAATACAATTACTAAATATAGTAAATAGAGTAATAAGTGAATTGAATACAGTTTCAAATTTAATTGGAAATTGAAAATTTGACATGTTTTAAAACGTTATGTATCTGTATTCAATATATTCATAAAAATATGAAAAATTCGATGGAAATGTTTTTTTTCAATTCTAAATTTATAATAATTTTCTATGTACCCACATCGGCTCTCTCCTTTCATTTAAAAGTTATCGTTTCCGTATCGGTTTCAAACCTATTTTACTCTCTATAAATATTAATAATAATAATATGTTTAACCTTTCAACAATGTTGTTGACGTTTAAAATAAACAATCTAATAGAATAATATAATAATCTAAAATAAATGAACTGAGTGAATAACAAAAAAACTTATGGTTAAAATTTTTGGTATTTTTTTTTAAATACTACGATCTGCTAATTTGTCCTTGTTTAAATAGATCAATACATTTCTCAATAAGATTACAAATGTTTTGCTGGTTTTTAGTTTCTTCCCTAATAATCTTGTAGCGGAGCTCTATATAAGTCATAATCAACCTTAATGTGCATCAAAATGTCTATGAAATTGAAATTGTTATGGTGAAAAGCCATGAACTCAGCATTAAATTTTTCTTGGAAAATAATAATCAAAATAATAAAATATTTTATCCGTGATCTTCATAATTGAATTAATTATAAAACATTGATTCCTATAGTTTTATAGTCAACCCAATCTTATTTTATCGTGATAATTGATTATAAGTTATATACTAACTATAATAAAATTGGTAAGTATAAAATATGGAAGTGGCATAGTTTTCTATGTGCATTAAAATAGTAAATATAGCGATGTTTAGTGTTTACAGTCGAGTTTCACGATCTTTGTTATACAGGATGCTTTTTTCTCAAACAACACTCATTATTTCAAAAAGTATTGACTTTTTTCAATTTTTTTTTTCAAAATTTAACATCAATTTAAATACTGGTCTAGAATTGTAGAACTCTTCCATATTTTTACCCTTATATATTTTATTAGGTAAACCACTATCAACTTTTGATTTTCAAATGACAACCTATAGATACTTACAATTTCATAAATTAATATGACTATTTTTTTTACGAATTATCACATTCAAATTTTCATTTTTCGTTAATATAGCTTCTCATTGTTAGGTAGTTTTGAAAAGTTTTTATTGAGTGTAAACGTGTTATAACTCATCAGTAGATGAATATTAATAATTAGTAATTATATTGGTCCAATTAATTATAATTATTTAGGTAGTAACAGGTACAAATTATATCACCACTCTCCGCTACACCATGGGGACGACGATATCGAATTCATTAGGTACAATACTATAGCTACTGGATTTTACAAATAAAAATCCCAGATCTGATGGTGCTAATTACTATTGATGAATAACACCTAAAAACCTTCTAAACCAACCGACTTTGAGCAGCTATACCTCGCCGAAAGATCAACGAAAGTTAAACATTTTAAAGTGAAAATTCATGAAAAAAATGGTTTTATAAATTTATTCAATTATTAATGTAGATTGCCATTTGAAAATCAAAAGTAGATAGTTTTTCACTATTAAATATAAGATTGAAAAAATTTTAATTTCATACAATTATAGAAAAACATGTATCTAGAAATTTGAAAAAAAAAAAATCAGTACTTTTTAAGAAAATGCGTGTTGTTTGATAAAAGAATCACTCTGTTTATAAATAATAATAAAGAATTGATAAGATTATGTATTATCCTGAATAATAAATAATATATAATTTTTAATTTTATCATCAACGAATTGTTTTATTCAGACATGCCATCAATAATAATTATTTGTTTACACTAACTTAGTTAATTTCTTACTAAATCAGGTATTACCTTTATTGACTAGTCATTGTTAACATTGACTAAATATCATCTTTTCCAGTACCTAACATCAATTTTATATAGTAATACATATTGATACATTAATTTTTCATTTAATAAAAAAAATAATAAAATATAATATTACAGAGTCAAATTGTTTTACCTAGGTATATAAAACAAAAATTGTATCATTAAACATTAGTTTGTAAAGGAGTTAGAATAAACACACTACACTTTTATGTATACCCAAATAACTTTTAACTAATCAATTTACAATGATCCCAAAATTTTTTTTAGTTACTATATTATGCTATATCTTCAATATTATAATATTTATTAGTTATTTGTAAAAAATTATATATATCTATATATATATATAGATATATATAATTATGTTATGATTAAAGAAAAGTAAAGTATGTGTGTTAAAATACTACAATGTTGTTCGTTAACCGTTACGTACATTAAGTTAAATTCACATATTAATTCGTTCAGAACTGAATAATATGTAATTACAAAATCATATAGTAAAACAAAAAAAAAATAATAATAATTAGTCATTAATAACTTCAAAATAAGTCCAAAGTTTGAAAAAACAAAAAAGCCCCTTAAAAAAAAAATAGTATAATCATAATTTTAATAGTGGTATCAGTCTAATATGTTTTTTTTTTCAACACCATATCTAACAACATATTTTATCCATTATGTTCCTATAATATTATTCCAATATATTATTTTTGCACGACATTGTCCAACCTAACACTCTGGAGTATTAATGTCCGATTATTACTCAGGATTATGGTAAAATTCCTTTATACTAAACAGTCATAATTTCGGTTAGATACTCTGAGTAAAATCTAAAATAATTATATTAATTATTACGAAACCATTTTGCATAACAGTTATAATAAAGTTTCAACAAAAAAAATAAATAAATAAATAAAAAAATATGAAATCATCTGATATAATATTATACACGAGTAACTGTTATCCAAGTAGGTATTCATGATCATTAGAACATGATAAAAAAAAACGATAATACGTTTTTAAAATATATTATAATATTATACTTTTTTTCTGAATAAAAAATATAAAATATTATTATAAAAATTGGAAAAGGTAAAAATAAAAAAATAAGAACAAACAGTTATGTAAATCGGAAAGGACTGATTTATTTTGTGGTGTCAATACTGATATAAATTGTATTATATTATTGTATTGTTTAGGCTATGGCATTTTTGAGTGTGTGATTGATTGACTACATGAATTAACAGTTCTGAAACAAAAAATAAAAAACAAATATCAATTAAAATCTACATTTCAATACCGTAAATAGAAGTAATCATGAATTATAACATATTATTTTAGAACACACAAAATACTATGTGATAATAATACTATGATATTGCTACATGAGAAGAATAATTAATGCATTATTTGTACATTTCAAACAACAACTATATAGGTACCTATAATATGTACTGTTATCAAAATTTGTTAGGTTAAAATTCGTAAAAACTTGTTTTTATTGGCCTTTTATGTAAAAAAAAAAAATAGCAAAGTCAACTTTTATATTTGATTTCACTTTTTCAAAATACGAATGGTTAGTATATGATCAACCATTACAAAACAAAACATACAAATACATACAATTCCGATTCGCATTACAATTAATGGAGTTTACTTTGACAAAGTTAAAATTTTCGATCAAAAATAAAATCAATAAAATAAAATAAAAACCGTTATGTAAGTGTGTATGAATGTAAATAATTTTTACATTTTTACATTTTACTTAAAAACTACATTTTATATATTTGAAAAATTATCGATATATTTAGTGTACCTGTTGTGATTATAAAAAAAATATTAATTTTCATTTAACAAAAATCATACCTAACTATAACTGTATTTTAATTTTATATAGAAAATCATTTGTACTCACCATCAATTGGTTAGTGGCTGGGGTGGCCTTGGCGACAATTTTGACGGCCTTGGCAGATTGGACTTGTCCGACGACAACGATGTTCATGGATACCTTTTCAGCGCCCATTTTTGATTTGTTGGTTGGTTTTTGTGAGTAAAGTGAAAACTGAAAATGAAAAATATAAACAAAATGTTATTAGTTTGATATCAATGGAAAATACAACTTTTTTCATTTTGTACTCACCAATGAATAGATCTGCACAAAATGTTGTGTTATGCCGGAATCGAGATCTCGGTTGTCTTTATATACTGTGCTGGCCGATAGATGAAAGTGGGGTCTACGTGGCGCGTGGCGTGATTTGATAATGATATTATTTTTATTTTATCATACAGAGATCATATTTTGTTGTAAAATATTTTTTTATCACGACAGCGGTGTATCAAAAAATAATAATAATTTCAAAATTATTAAAATTTGGACATAATTAAATGACGAATAACGAAGTTCATTCATTTGTTATTATTTAAAAATATTATTTATAGAAATTACATTTTTAGGTTTACTATAAATTGTACTTTTTACGATGAAATTTTCAAATTGTTGGTATTAGTATATTAATTATAAATTAATACTTATTTATTATACTATAAACCTATTAATTGGATCAACTTATCTTAATATTAAAATTTAAATGACTTACTTAAATTGTAATATATATAAAAGAAAAACATATCATGAAATGAACTTAGTAATACAGTTAGTCAGTTCTATCTCCACTAAGAACCGTCTTTTGTATACAATCATGCATGTATTCCCACATTTTTACTCATTACATTTGTAATTTTTACTGCGGATCTGTAATAAATATTTTTTATTGTAGTTATGAATATACTTGTAATTAATTTTCTTGCAAATCCACAAACTGATTATCATACATATTAAATAATTCATAGAATTTTTCGTTAAATAGGTATCAATTTGGACCGTGAAAACGTTTCTCAGAATTTTTCTGCTTAGTCGTGTAATTTTATGTTTTTTTTTATAAACAATTTTCGGGTATAAATTCGACGAAAACACGTATTAGATATCTGAGCAAATGTTATACCACATCAATATAACATCAAAATAATTATATTTATATGTGTTTATGATCGGTCCCTATGTAATATGATACACACTTCGTTCCGACGTATTAGATACCACATGAGGTATCGTAGTAGTTTACAGTAAATAATTATACATTTATTGTAAACTTTTGCTTAAGGTAATTATGATTGTCCGTACCTATCGAAAACAAAAAAAAAAAAAAATACAGTGTACTGATCTACAGTCGATGGTATCATAAACAATAATGATATTATAATATTTTAGAATACATTAGTCACTAGTAGCAAACGGGTAGGTTTAGTTTGTATTTTGATCGACATCGAGTGTTTTGACCGCAGTACTGTATAATAAGATTTTTGTTGCCCGCCTAATATTTTTAAGTATTTTTACAACAAATCCTATATATATATATATATATATTAAATCCGCGACTAACTTAGTGTAAATGACAACAAACGACGACAATTCTCGTCGGCGTCCGCAGTGCGGCACGATTACGGTCATTGACGTTTTCGTTTACGTTAAGGGATGAGAAGAAGGTAATTTATATCCGTGACGATATCTGTTAATATCAATCGCGTACCTTCAACCTTTATTCGGATATAGACTTAAGTCTTGGATATTAAAGTAATACATTTGAGTCGTATACACTAATGCTACCGATATAATATTATGTTCATCAAAGTTTGTTTCTGATTCGGTTTTTTATGGTTTACAATTAGGTACTACAATTATTGGCGTTATGTTTTAAAATTAATTATTTTAATTTTGATTTTATTTTACTATCATAGTTTTTAGAATTATAATGTATAATGTATCAAAAGTATTAAAATATTACCGACAAGTGAAATATCATCACCATTTATATTAGTGTAATTTTTACACAGTTATATTTTCAAATTATTCTGTATATTTTGAGTTATTCTACACAACTGAATTTGTTTTTTCAAGTATTTATTTTAAAACATCAATAAAAAATGTTTGTGTCCAAAAAAACATTAATTTGTAATACAAGGATTATTTTAAGTTGTTTTATTGAAGTTAAAACAAATCAAAAATCGTTGATCACTGTTTTTTTTTTTTTATTATTATTCAATCGTTTAAAATTCAAATTTTTATGAAATATGTCAAAATTACCAAAAGTTCAAATTATTTTATAATTAAAAATGTATAAAAAAGTAACTATTTATTAAATATTATATACACAGGAGGTAAATTTTTAAATCACAGTATTATCCATCGTATGATGAGTAGGTAAACAAATCGCTTTTAAACGTCTTATCAGCTATGAACCAACAACAATAAAGCTTGTTACAATCACGCCACCTGGCGCTACTCGCTTTTTAACATCTTACGACAGAGTATAAAAGGAAGTACTGGTGTTCCATTAAAGCATAACGCAATTTTTGTGCAAATTTATTCTTCAGTGAGTTATAATATTATAATATACTAAATATTATATTTATATTAATTAATTTAAACCATTCATATTTTATATATTTTTCTTTTAGTTTTCACTTCATTCCACGAAAACAAATCAAAAACCAAAAATGGGCGCTGAAAAAGTAACCATGAACATCGTTGTCGTCGGACAAGTCCAATCAGCCAAGGCCATCAAATCGGTCGCCAAAGCCGCCCCAGCCACCAGCCAATTGATGGTGAGTCAATAAATGAGTCAATAAATTGTATAAAATATTTTGAGTACAATTTTGATTAATCTTTAGGTATTTATTTTTTTTTGAATTCGTGTTAATACTTTGTTTTTTTAACAATATTTATTTATTACTTATTTAAATATGTCCATATTGCGTATATGTGCGTGTACATATAACATTATCATTTAATCTTTGTTTTTTTTTTTTTTTTTAATTGAGTTTAAACTCGTGTGGAGCCCTAGGAATTATCTTATTATAAATTATTACACCTCAAACATTATACAAAGTAATTTAAAGTTTAAAAATAAAGATTTTTAACTAAAACACACAAATAAAAGAATCAAAATAAAAAATTCAATATTATAATAAACAAACAGCAAAAATTAGCAAACAAATTGATTATAAAATATATATAATATATATTATATATATACATTATACATAGTTGTTTTTAATTATGATATTTAAATGATGTATTATCGTATTCATGTTGAAACAAATGGTGATAAATATTGGAAATTTACTTCTTTAGGCATTAATGTATTAAGATCGATAAATCGATTATTTTCATATGTTTTGAACAAACGGATCGTATTAATAATATGCATTTTTATTATGATTCATTTTTAATGATGTATTATGGTTGAATAAAAAGTATTTTAATAGTTCATAGTTACCTACATTGATTGTCTAATCACGTTATGGTAACATAATGACCCATATTCCATTTAATAATTGTTATTATTAAACAAATTTAATCCTCAGATATAATAATATACAGTTAGAAAAAATATTTATTTTTTTATTATCTTTATACCTACTATTTAATAGTATTAATGTATGATTAAAAAAAAATGCTTCTCTTTATTTCAGCTTATTCTTCTTTTGTTAAGCTTTTAAGATTTAATTTAAGTTAAATTATACCTAACGAATAATTTTATATTATTAAGATTCTTAATTATTTTTATATACTTTAGTATATTGTATTAATTGACTATTTTTTGTTTTGTTCCAGAACTGTTAATTCATGACATCCACGTCAATCTCAAACTCAAAAATGCCATAGCCCGAACAGTACATAATTTTATAATTCGTTGATAATTATAATATATTGTGTTGACATTGTAAAATAAATCAGTCTCGTCCGTAAATTAGTTTGTTTATTACTTATTCTGGTATTTTACGTTTCTAAAATAAATTATAAGTCTGTGTTCTGCCATTTTAATGATATTACGAAAATAAATAGAGAGCACTTTTCTTTAAATTTATTCTTATATTGTTATATTTTTATTTGTTTTGATAAACTTGACCTGCATCAACTACTTTAAGATATATTTTAACATAATTATGGTTATCAGTTTCTATAATACTACTTGAGAAGTCTGAATGTCTGACATACTTTCAGTTCAAATAATAATCGGAAATCATAATTACCCAATAATTATTAAAATATTTGATATCAATGATAATTTACTACTAAAACAATACATTTATTAGATTTACTGAATTGATATTAAAAATTTAATGATGCGTACCTAGATTTTAATACTAAATTTTATATTTGCATTTTATTACACAGTTATTTGTAAAAAAAATTAAAGTTATTCATTATATTTATATACCTACACTTCGTTGCTCGCAAAAATCGCTGTTTGAGTTAGGTTTTTCTGTTTTTTTTTTTTTTTTTTAATTTTATACATTTTTTTAAACAAAATAACAATCTGATAAGTTAATAATAACCTAATTTGACCCTGCAAACGTTATTTTGCCATATATTTTTAGTGAATTGAGTTGTTTTTATTAAAGTTGAAAGAAATAAAAAATCGGTGATCACCATTTTTTTTTTTTTTTTTTTTTATAAGCGTTTAATGTTCAAATTATAAAATAATATATTATATTTTTCAAATATATCAAAATTGCGATATGTTGCAAGGAATTTTGTAGTTTATTTATAATATAATTTGATATTGTCGGGCAAGTGTAGTATCGGGAAAATATAATGTCGGGCAAATGTAATGTCGGGCAAATGTATTGTCGGGAAAATGGTGTCGGGCAATTAAGATGTCGGGCAACTGAATGTCGGGAAAAAGTACTGATCCCATTGATGCAATTGCACATATTTAAAATACTTAATAATTGTGTTTGATGTCATAATTGGGACTTTGATGTTATTATAATTAAATTAAAAACTCAAAATATAATATTAATAATTATAAAACTCTACAAATTTTGTATTTATGTATGCAACTATATATTTACTGTTTTTACTTATTGGACGAAAAAAAATGTACATACATCTAGTTTAAAAATTTAAATTCTTATAGGTACATATTACTATGTAATGTAGGTATTTTACTAATGTGAAGTAAAGGTTGTGTGATCTAACCTAACCATTGGACTTTTATTTTTATTCAATGACATTGCTGTTAAAGAAATAGATACGATGTTTCACTTTATGGAACACAAAATATGATTATTTTACTGAATATAAGGGAAAAACTGAAAAAAATCTGATCACCCTAAGTCAGAACACGGTCCTAAAGGTCAAAAACTTAGAATAGATATCCTAGAGTACCTATCCTAGAGTAATTACATTACTAACTTAATGCTTCATAGTTTATATTACAAAATAAATATTCTTATACTCAATAATATTTGACAAATTGTTAAATAAACAAAAATAACTATTAGTAATCAATTCACATGTTTTGACATTAATTTGTTGTATATCGGTCATCGGGTGTGTAAAACGTGATCATGTTAAATTATAATAAAAAATATTTGTTGATTACCTTTAATTAATGATAAAAAATCATTTTTGAAAAAAAAATAAATGAAAATTGACTAGTACAGTAACAATGATTAGCTAGAAATAAATTTGAATTTTAAAAAAATTTGAAAATCGTTTAAAAATTTTAAACTTTTAAACGCAAAATTGTTTTAATAAAATAGCTCTCTTGGATTATAAAAAATAAACTAAAAATATTGAATACCTACGGAACGAGTTGTTGCATTTGTCGAATAGACGAGTAACACCCTAACACATGATATAACAATGTATACAGATAGTTTAACAGAATAATATGGTACATATGGTTAATAAGGTTTTTAGGTGTTATTCATCAATAGGTAGTAATTAGCACCATCAGATCTGGGATTTTTAATTGTAAAATCCAGTAGCTATAATATTGTACCTAATAAATTCGATATCGTCGTCCCCATGGTGTAGCGGAGAGTGGTGATATAATTTGTACCTGTTACTACCTAAATAATTATAATTAATTGGACCAATATAATTACTAATTATTAATATTCATCTACTGATGAGTTATAACACGTTTACACTCAATAAAAACTTTTCAAAACTACCTAACAATGAGAAGCTATATTAACGAAAAATGAAAATTTGAATGTGATAATTCGTAAAAAAAATAGTCATATTAATTTATGAAATTGTAAGTACCTATAGGTTGTCATTTGAAAATCAAAAGTTGATAGTGGTTTACCTAATAAATATATGGGTATAAAAAACATGAAAAATCATGTTTATTAAATACAAAAAGATGAATTCTTACTTTTGTAGTCTGATTGAATTATAATATTTAAAAATATTTGTTTGTATTGATTTATTATTTTTTTGTATACTAAACAATAATATATTATTATTATTATTATTTATTATTGCATATTAATAATAATAATATTAAAATTATTAATATTTATCGAAAAATAACCATAAACAATATTTATTTTTATTTACAGTATAATATTATTATCAAATAATAATTATTTATTATTATTATATACTGAACTTATGTCAGAAGTTCAGACTTTACCAATGAAATAGTTGAAAATCATTATTATGTTAAAAATGTTTAAATATATCTTAAGTTAGTTGATATGATATTGTAGTTAATCGAAACATATAAAAATTGTACCAATATGGAATAAGTATAAACCATTTTTCCCACTACTTTATCTTTGGACAAAGTCCTATTAGTTATTAATTAAGGAACGTAAAATAACACAAATAAATAAACGGATTGACGGAAAAGACTGATTTATTTTGCAATGTCAATACATAATATTATAATTATCAACAAACTATAAAACTATGTACTGTTTTGTCTATAGCATTTTTGAGTTTGAGATGCATGTGGAATTCGTGAGTTAACAGTTCTAAAACAAAACAAAAAAAAAAAAAAAAGTTTTATAAAACATACTAAATAGTATAAATGTAAATAATTTTGGTAGAACAAAAATATTATCTATAATATAGTTTCAAATAAAATCCTTGAGGTTTATTATCAAATATTAATTACAATTAAAATAAGACATTTTATGAGTTGAATTTAGTTGTAGTAAACAGTGTTCAGAAAATTAAATGAAAACTCTAATAGATCATTAAAAGTGTATTAAACTCTATATTTGTACGAAACATATGAAACAATAAATACTCGATTAATCGATCTTATGAATCATTAAATCAATGTATGTTCTCCCCGTATAAAAATACGAAAAAAAAATAACGAATAAATATTGTTATGGAACAAAATATTAACACGAATTCAAAAAAAAATAAATACCTAAAAATTAATCAAAATTGTATTCAAAATATTTTATACAATTTATTGACTCACCATCAATTGGCTGGTGGCTGGGGCGGCTTTGGCGACCGATTTGATGGCCTTGGCAGATTGGACTTGTCCGACGACAACGATGTTCATGGTTACTTTTTCAGCGCCCATTTTTGGTTTTTGGTTTTGTTTTCGTGGAACGAAGTGTAAGCTACAAACAAAGACAAAAATATATAAAATATATGAACGGTTTAAATTAATTAAAATAAATATTATAATTTAGTAGATTATACTATATACTCACTGGTGATTAAATTTGCACAAAAATTGCGTTATGCCTCAATGGAATACCAGTACTTCCTTTTATACACTTCCTACAATCGCTTAATGTGGAGCGGCGTAGTGGCGTGATTGTAACTAGTGCTCGTTGTTGGTTGTTGCAAGTTGGCCGATAGAGCGCTTAGTAGTTATTTTTGTACATATCGTACGTCATATTATATGAAATCGAGATTGTAAATATTTCGTTAACTTAAAAAAAAATGTTTATTGACCGTTGTATGAATATGATGACATATAATTATAAGTAATGCAAAAATTACAATCAATTAAATTTAACTAAATGATACCAAATATTGAATATTTTTGTGTTAGCGTACACTAAAAATACGGTCAATATGCAACATAAAAATAATTATTTTTAATTTATAATTAAGTTTTATTTATTAAATTATCCACCGACGATTAATATTAACTATTGGTACATAACACACAAAACGTAAGAAAATATAAATATATTATGGAATTTAGGTGTTATTATAAATGGTTTAGATTTTAAACCCTAAAATCTACTATAACAATATCTACGTTCCGAAAAAATGAAACAAAAAAATACGATATTAGTTTTATTTTTCTGTAGACATTTACATTTTAGGCATGTTCAACATTTGATGGTTTTGAAATGATGAGCATTAAAATTAATCTTTTTAGTTTAAAATACGTATATTTTAAGTTATTTTGTTTTAATCATAAAATATTTTTTTAAATATTTCGCACTATTGCACACATTGCAATACTATAGTACGTGTATAATGCCGTTTTCAAAATATTTGAAATTAATAAAATTGTATTCAACTGCTTAGCTAACAGATCCATTTCTGCTCAAAATAATTTTTCGTATAAAAGGTTTATCACTGAATATAAGTTTAACACACCAAATTCAGTACCTAACCTACGTAACCTATTTGACGATGAGATACACTACAATTTTACGGTATAAATTAAATTAAGTTTATTTTGCAACTATGAATATAACTTCTCCACAATTACGCATGTGTTTTTTGTAGTTATGTACACAATTATTGTTAAAAAAAAAATTGCTTTGATTTCCAATTGAATGCATTTTACATAGGTTATATAATATATATATATATATTTTTTTTAAATCGTCTAGGAATTTAATTGAAGTAACATTAACACTCATAAATTTAGATACCAACTCCTATATAATAAAATTAATTTCTATACATATTGTTTTTTAAATGTATTACCTATTCGTTTTTGAGATGTATATTGTATATGTTTTGAAATCTTTAATCTTTTTATAGTTTTTTTTTTCTGTTGTCGAAAAATATTGAAAATTTACCACTATAATAATAATAATTATTCTTAAAACATTGTTTGCTATTTTGTATTTTACTATAAAGAATGACCGTAAATACTTTAGATTATCAACAAAAGTTTATATACCTAATCATATTCTTCATATTATGACAAATTTTATAATAATAACAACTTTATGACTCAACTGAGTTGAGTAAATCTAAACTAAATAGCTTGAATATGTTATACTTAGCAACAATTTATTTTATAAACATTTAATGTTAATTCAAAACGAGTGATCATTATTGATGACGTTATTTCTAAC